>NC_142022.1:2119269-2444269 GCF_049901735.1 Notechis scutatus | reverse complement strand
ATCTTTCTTGTGAGCAGGGAAGGAAGGAAGGAAGGAAGGAAGGGAAGGAGGGAGGAAAGCTGAGTCAGTCTTGAGCCAGTGAGAATCGAACTGCTGGCAGTTGACAGAATTAACCTGCAATACTGCATTCTAACCACAGGAAGGAAGGAAGGAAGGAAGGGAAGGAGGGAGGAAGGAAAGCTGAGTCAGTCTTGAGCCAGTGAGAATCGAACTGCTGACAGTTGACAGAATTAACCTGCAATACTGCATTCTAACCACAGGAAGGAAGGAAGGAAGGAAGGAAGGAAGGAAGGAAGGAAGGAAGGGAAGGAAGGAAGGAAGGAAGGAAGGAAGGAAGGAAGGAAGGAAGGAGTGGAGGGAGGGAAGGAAGGAGGGAGGGAGGGAGGGAGGGAGGGAGGAAGGGGAGTGGAGGGAGGGAGGAAGGAAGGAAGGAAGGAGGGGGAGGGAGGGAGGAAGGAAGGAAGGAAGGAAGGAAGGAAGGAAGGAAGGAGTGGAGGGAGGAAGGAAGGGAGGGAGGGAGGGAGGCAGGGAAACAGGCAGGTGGGAGGGAGGGAGGGAGGGAGGGAGGGAGGAGGGAGGAAGGAAGGAAGGAAGGAAGGAAGGAGGCAGGGAAGCAGGCAGGAGGGAGGGAGGGAGGGAGGGAGGGAGGGAGGGAGGAAGGAAGGAAGGAAGGAAGGAAGGAAGGAGGCAGGGAAGCAGGCAGGCGGGAGGGAGGGAGGAAAGCTGAGTCAAACTTGAGAATTGAACTGCTGGCAGTCGACAGAATTAACCTGAAATACTGCATTCTAACCACAGAAAAGAAAGAAGGAGGGAAGCAGGCAGGCAGGCAGGCAGGCAGGCAGGCAGGCAGGCAGGCAGGAAGGAAGGACCAGGCAGCCAAGCAAACGCCCTTACCTCAATCTCGGGGGTCTTTCGCGAGATGGGATCTGTGTGCATCCACAGGGAGGCATTAGTCCGGAGCGCAACCTGCAACAGACGGAGCGGAATGGGCCCATGTGCAAGAGGGCCAGGGTGCTTCCCTCCCCTCCAACAGATCCTCCCAAGGGCATCAAAGGCAGAACCCCAGAGACAGGCTGGAGTCCTCACTGAGGGAAAGCAACTTCCCCAGGTTAACAGGAAGTGGCAACCTTTTAGAAATCAGCCGTTGCCCAATCTGACACACACAGCAATTTGGACTGAATGGACACAAGAAGGAGCAAAGATGAACCATCTATATTATATATTATATATTATATATTTTATACATAGATACATAGATACACACACACACACACACACATTTATGAGAAGAAACAGACATCTCTGGAAACTAAAATTATACGTATTTATTATACTTTCTAAGCTTTCGTCAGCCTCTGCTGACATCGTCAGAGTATGAAGCTACCATTAGAGATCTATGCCTTTATACATCATTAATCAATAGATTAAGCTACCATTACAGAGATCTATGCCTTTATATATCATTAATCAATATATTAATGGTATATAAAGGTATACATCTCTGTAATGGTAGTTTTAATACTCTGACGATGTCAGCAGAGGCTGATGAAAGCTTAGAAAGTATAATAAATATAATTTTAGTACCGGAGAGCTGTTTCTTCTCTTATATATACACACACACACACAGAGAGATACACACAGACACAGACACACACACACATTTCCTTTTTCCTGGAACCCTTAGACCAGGGGTCGCCAACCTTTTGGACTTCAGGGACCACCAAACTCATAATTTTAGATCCCAGGGACCACTAACCGGTTCTGTTGGCGTGGCCTAATTTGTGGATGTGGCTTGTTGGTCATGTGACTGGCTGGGCATGGCTTGTATGTAAATCAGGCAAAGCAGGCAGGCAGATTGAGTTGCTCACTCACAAAATTAACTCACAACACACCATGCATGTAAACATTGAATTTTTTCTTAAAAAAAGAGCAACTTTTAACCAAAATCAGGCAAAGCAGGCAGATTGAGTTGCTCACAGAATCATTCAGTGATCTATCCATCTGCCATCGGCTAGCTCAGTCTCTCAAATCGCTTTGCCGTGAGTCTGCACTGAATTTGCTTGCAAGCAAACCTTCAGTCCTAAGGGAGGTTCGGCTGTGCTTAAAAGCAGAGCCGAAGATCTAAAGATTAGCTAGAAAGCAAGAAATCCATCCATTTCCTGCTTTCTAGCTAATCTAAATCTCCTGGCACAGCGGAAAAAAAGGAAAAATAGCAATTTTAGCTGGCAAGTTTGCCAGGTAAGGAGTGAGGGGCGGGGAGGGTTCCCGCGGGCCATGTGGGCGGCGCAGCCTTTGCGTTTCTGCGCAGCCTGGATTAATTCCTTGGGGGGTGATCTGGGGGTGAGATTTCTCTGCAGCCCTCCAAAATTTTCTCGCGGCCCACCGGTTGGCAACCGCTGCCTTAGACCAGTGATCCCCAACCTTTCTGACGCCGTGGCCCGGTACCGGCATCAACTGGCGCCGCCATTTTTTGCGAAAAAGTGCTTCCGGTGACCTCACGGAAGCACTTTTCGTCAAATAATGGCGGCGTAGCGCTCGGTGAGCTTTTTGGGTAGTTTCTGCCGGAAAAGCTCACGGAAGCGCAGCGCCACCATCTTTTTGATGAAAAAGTGCTTCCGGTGAGCTTTCTACCGGAAAAGCTCACCAGAAGCACTTTTACCAAAAGATGGCGGCGCCAATAACTCCAGCGACCGGTAAGACTTGTTCCGCGGACCGGTACCGGTCCGCGGACCGGCAGTTGGGGACCCCTGCCTTAGACCACCAGCGAGGGGCCTAGTGCAAACATCTCAGAGCCAGGAATTTGATTCGAAATTAACTCTGGCTAAACCCCCTCATCTACAGTAAACAGCAGTAATCTAATCCCGTCACCTGTTTTTTCCCAAAAACAACATCCCTGTGAAGTGTGGATGGGTCGAGAGAGAGAGAGAGAGGGACTGGCCCAAAGTCATCCAGTTGTCTTTCCTGGCTAAGGTGGGACTCGAACTCCCCGGCTCCTGGCCATTGACCCCAAAGTCACCTGGCCAGTTTTCATGCTTTAGGCAGGACTAGAACTCACAACCTCCTGCTTTCTAGGCAGCGTCTAGAAGGGCCAAGACCCTGTAAGGACAGGAGTGTCAAACTCAAATTTCATTTGAGGGCCGCATCAGGGCTATGGTTGACCTCGGGGGCGTGGCCTACTGTGTGGGCGTGGCCAGCTTGACCACCACTCCCCAAACTGCTGGCCTGGACAAAGCACCCTGGTCTCGTCTCGTCTCACCGGCTCAGCTCCAGGAAGGAATCAGTGGTCTCTTCGCATTGGGTAGACCGGGCTGAAGCGATGTGGGCCGGCCCCTGACACTCTCCAGGACGCTCCCGCGGGCCAAATCGAACCACATCACGGGCCAGCCTGGAGTTTGGCTCCCCTGCTATAGGAGGTCTTAGGGTTTACAAGCAGAAAGCGTCAGGCTGGCCCTAAATGTAAGACTCCGTCATTGGCCGCGAAGTCATCCTGCGCTCTATTCTGCGACGCTTCCACCCGCCGGAGGTCTTGGCGTTCTCACGTTTCAAAGACCCGACTCTCTGGGTTAACTAAGCTCGGTCCCACTTTCCGAAATCGGGAAAAGCAGCCAGGTAAAAAGACCCAAAGCGGCCTCGTCTCATCTCGCCTCACCTGGCTCAGCTCCAGGAAGGAATCGATGTTCTCCAGCTGGATGGGAAAGCGGCCGTTCTGCATATCGTACACCATGCGGGAACTGCCGATGTAGTCAAAAGTCTCCTGCGGAGGGGAGGGAAATCCAGAAAGGGTCCTCTCAAAAAAAGAGACACAGTTCATCCAGCTCCAGAGCAAGGAACGGCCAGAGGTGAATCTGCAGAGGTTTATTTATTTCGTTCCTGGCTTTGTTATTCTTGCAAATAACTCAACATGGTGAACAGAGCGAGAGAATCGAGATCAAGGGAGGTACTAATCCCACTCTATAAAGCCTTAGTAAGGCCACACCTAGAGTCCTGCATCCAGTTTTGGTCACCACACTATTAAAAAAGAGGTTGAGATGTCGGAAAGACTGCAGAGAAGAGCAACCAGGATGATGAGGGGACTGGAGGCTAAAACATACGATGGAACGGTTGCAGGAACTGGGCCTGGCTAGTCTAGGGAAGAGAAAGACCAGGGGAGACAGGATAGCAGTCTTCCAATATTTGAGGGGCTGCCCCAGAGAGGAGGAAGGGGGTCTAGCTATTCTCTAAAGCCCCTGAAGGCCAGACAAGGAAGAATGGATGGAAACTGAACAAGGAGAGATTTTTCAACCTGGAAATAAGGAGGAATTTCTGACAGTGAGGACAATCCACCCATGGAACAGAAGTTGCCTTTGGAAGTGGTGGGAGCTTCACCCCTGGAGGCTTCCAAGAAGAGGCTGGACTGCCACTTGTCGGAAATGGTGTAGGGTCTCCTGCTTGGGCGTGGGGTTGGACTAGATGACCTACAAGGTCCCTTCCAACTCTGTTATTCTATATCCAACACACCTTCCTCCTGTTTTCTGCACAACTCTGCGAGGCCAGTGATCCGGCTTTGGTGACTAAGGTGGGACTAGAACTCACTGTCTCCCAGTGACTGGCCAGGATTTCTGTTGCTAAGTGGGGAGACGGGGACAGGACGCGGGGGGGGGGCTTCTTAAGTGAGCCACATCAATCCAGTTTACAGCTTCTTCTTCCACAATTTGCAACTGTCCAAGGCCAAATTTTGCAGGCCTCTCAGGACAGGCTCCACTGCCAATGCCCGCCCCCAAAAAAACACCACACGTCAGTGGCAGAGGAAACAACGGGAAGAGAAATGGTTTACGGCAACCCAGAAGCTGCTGTGAAGTTGACAGGCGCCGCTCGAACTCAGCTCCCCCACCCACCCACCCACCCAACTCATGCCTGGAGGGGAACATCAGCTGCTAACCATCCACCCCTCCCTCCCCCTCCCCTTTCCAAATATCCTCTTGGCTTTCGGCAGCTGCCGTGGCTGCAAATTAACTGCCTCTTTTTTTTCTTTTTGCTTCAGTGTGCACATATATTTTTAATCCGCTCCACGTGACTCCGTGGTTAGAGACGGAGGGGCCTGCGTGTGCCAGTTGCTGGGGGGGGAGGGAGAAGGGCCTTTCCGCTGCCCCGTGGGGGACTCCGCGTTGCCCACAGCTGCTGCCCAGGGGCTGCAGGGAATGGCCTTCCCGACTACAAATTCGGAAGGCATCAGGTCGGGGAAGGAGGTGTCCGATCCGTCTACCTGCCATTCTTCCTTGCAAGGAGGAGGGGGTGGGTGGGTTTGAGCCCCCTCCTCTCAATGCACCGAAATGGATAGGTTGACATTAGGATGGAAGGTCCAAGAGAAATCAGAATGCCACAAAAATACGGAATACATTTTACTTCTGGAGGGTCCGTAAAAGGTCCGTAAAACTTGAAATGGAATTGAAATTGAAATTAAAATGGAAAGGTCCGTAAAACTGAAATAAGAACCTAGGGTGAAATAGGGAAGAGGTGAAGGACCTCATAATTGAGGAAGAATGAGAAAGATTTTTAAAAACTACAAAGATTAAATGTATATAAGTAAACAAATGTATATAATTGTACATAACTTCTTTATCTTTCTAAATGTAAAATGTACTGACAGAAACGTATGTCAAAGAAGACCACCATGTTCAATGCTTTTAATGTTTATACTAAATAAAATTAATTAAGGAAGGAAGGAAAGAAAGAAGAAAAAGAAGGAAGGAAGGAAGGAAGGAAGGAAGGAAGGAAGGAAGGAAGGAAGGAAGGAAGGAAGGAAGGAAGGAAGGAAGGAAGGAAGGAAGAAAGAAAGAAAGAGAGAGAGAAAAGAAAGAAAGAAAGAAAGAAAGAAAGAAAGAAAGAAAGAAAAAGAAAGAAAATGGGTGCCACCATATTGGAGCACAACAGCAAACTTCCATTAGAAGGGCAGAGTCAGATCCCTGTATCTGCCATTCTTCAATGGAAGAAGAAGGTGATACAACTAATCCTTTTTGATGTAACCTGCATTATCCTAATTCTTGTATGGAATCTGTATAATTTGCACACGATATACAACTGGGGGACTGGAGCCCAGAGGCCTGGAAACTTGTCACCTCTTGGAGAGATAGCAATCCTGGGAAACTTTTCTCAACTACATTCCCAGAAAAAATAAAGGGGGGGGGATTAACACGTTGCTTCTTTGTACTGATGAAATCCACACTAGACTAATTGTGTGTGTGTGTGTGTGTGTGTGTGTGTGTGTGCGCGTGTGTGTGTTCTAACTCCCTTTATCTAAGCTGCATGCCTGGAGGGATATCAGACCCTGCTTTGAACATCGCCTGGATCTTTTTCCTTTTCAATAAAGAATTCCTTTTGAAATACCCAGTTTTCCAAAGTCCATTCTTATCGTCTGAAGGGGAGAGAGTCTAGGACCGTGATGGCAAACCTATGGCACGTGTGCCACAAGTAGCACGCAAAGCCATTTGTGCTGGCACGTGAGCTGCAGGCAAACTTACTTTACAACACATGCGTGTGTCTCACAGCTGATTTTTTTTTTTTTTTTGGCTGGTTTGAGGCCTTTTTCAGCCTCCCAGAGGCTTGGAAATAGCCTCTGCAGGCTTTTCAGGGTGAATAATAGGCGCATTTTGTCACTTCCTGTAATACCAGAAGCATATTATTCGGCCTGAAAAGCCTTGCAGAGGCTATTTCCAAGCCTCTAGGAGGCCGAAAAAGGCCTCAAACCAGCCGAAAAAATCAGCTATGAGGCACAGTATAGGTAAGGGAGTGGCAGGGGGGATTGCACGCACATGCGCAGGGGGTGTGGGGAGGGGGGTGCATTGCATTGTGGGTGCTGGCATGTGAGTCTGCACTGGTGCATGTGCAATTTTTGGCACAGGAGCCCCAAAAGGTTAACCACCATTGGTCTAGGCCTTATAGGAGGTTTGGGGCCATCTGCCTGCTGCTCTCAGGAAGCAGCTGACAGGGAGTGGGAGTGCGGCTCCATTGGCTATGGAGGAAACTGAGGAAGAGCAAAGTCCGGCTGGGCAGAGCAGGGGAGAAGTAGAGCAAGGCAGAGGGAGTTCAGAGGAAGACCCAGGCCCACCTAGGTCATGCAGGGAGGAACGAAGAAGGGAGCAACGTGAGTTGCATGGCTTATGGGGGAGGAAAGGGCCCTGATTACCTTCATTAACTGCAGCTGGGAACACAGTGTATAAAAGAGGAAGCTGCCCACAGCAAGTTGTTGGGAGCAAATCGTGAATTATCTGGTATCATCGAGGCTTATCTGTGTTCCTGCTATCTTCTCAATTGTGTGTGTTGTACCATGCTTTCAAGTCTGAAAATCCTTCTCCTGCCCTGTCAAACTAATTACTTCAGCTTGTATTGTTGTGGCTTATCTGTGTTCCTGGCGTCTTCCCAATTGTGTGAGTGTTGCCATGTTTTCAAGTCTCTGCCCTGCCAAACTAATTACCTCAGTTTTGCTTGATTGGACTTTAAGTTACAGTTTGTGTGTACCTTGCTTTGGACTGAATTTTCTCCAGTTAAAGGCTGTTCCTGGGAGAGTTTTTCTCCAGCTGAAGGTAACCTGGACGTCGGGGGCAAAGTTGGAGATAACAAAGCGACTCCTATTGCTTATTTGACTGTGTTACCTTTGTGCCACGCCCCTTTGGGTCATCACAGTGAGTGGAGTTCAACTCTCAGGCTAATATTGCTAGTTTTGGGCAAGATCTGTTTAATTTGCACGTCTTTAATCTTCGTGTTTTATATTTTAAAAATTTTTATGTCCTATGATAGGCCTTATTTTTGTGATGCCTCTGGCACAAATTAACAAAATCCCCATGCTGCCTGGGGAATTCTGGGATTTGGCAGTCCATCCCTTTTTAAACCGGCCAGGATGAGAAACGCTGGTTTTTTTAAACCATCTCCCCCCAATAACCCTGTGAGCTTTTCCTATTTAAGTGCTCCCAGACCTCCTCACCCATCCCTGGCTAATTCTCTGGTGGAGCTGGGATTAGCAGCATCTGTCTCTCTCTCTCTCTCGAGCTGTTTTGTTCATTTCCCAGGGGAAATTCCACCCTTGCAAAGCGTGATATTTCCTAGCCGAGAACGACAAAGCCCTCCGATGCAACTCTTTATTTCCCAAGGCAGCTTTCTCCGCTCGCAAGCACCGCGGAAATGGCTTCCCGACGAGACGTTGTACCCATGGACGAGGTGGGATGGCCTCTCCGCGAGGTTTCAGAAAAGCCAGATCTTTCCAGGCCCAGCCAACAGGTTCCAGGGACTGAATCATTTTTATCTGCTGTGGGGTTTTGTTTTGTTTTTACGATCCATGACTTTTCATGTTTTAATGAGAAGAGCCACAAAAATGATGAGGGGGGCTGGAGGCTGGAACGTATGAAGAGTGGCTGCTGGAATTGGATATGCCTGGTCTGAAGAAAAGAAGGACTAGGGGTGACGTGAGAGCACGCTTCCAATATCTGAGGGGCTGCCACAGAGAGGAGGGGGGACAACCTGGTCTCCAAAGCACCTGAGCGCACGACAAGAAGCAACGGGGGGAAACTAATCAAGGAGAGAAGCAACCTGGAACTAAGGAGGAATTTCCTGACAGTTAGAACAATTAATCAGTGGAACTGCTTCCCACTAGAAGTTGTGGGTGCTCCATCACTGGAGGCTTTTAAGAAGAGACTGGATGGTATAGAGATTTGTCTGGGATGGTATAGAGTTTCTTGCTTGAGCAGGGGGCTGGACTAGAAGACCTCCAAGGTCCCTTCCAACTATTCTATTCTATTCTATTCTATTCTATTCTATTCTATTCTATTCTATTCTATTTCTATTCTCTATTCTATTCCAATCTATTCTATTTCATTTCTATTCTCTATTCTATTCTTATTCTATTCTCTATTCTATTCTATTTCTATTCTATTCTAATTCTATTTCTCTTCTCTATTCTATTTCTCTTCTCTTTCTCTTCTATTCTCTTTCTCTCTTTCTATTCTATTCTATTCAATTTCTATTCCCTATTCAATTTCTATTCCCTATTCTATTTCTCTTTCTCTTTCTCTTCTCTTCTATTCTATTCCCTATTCTATTCTATTCTATTCTATTCTATTCTATTCTCTATTCCCTATTCTATTCTATTTCTATTCTCTATTCTAGTCTATTCTAATTCTATTTCTATTCGCTATTCTATTCTATTCTATTCTATTCTTATTCTTATTCTTATTCTTATTCTTATTCTATTCTTATTCTATTCTATTCTATTCCCATTCCATTCCATTCTTATTTTCTCTTCTCTTCTCTTCCATCCAGAAGTTGTGAGTGCTCCATCACCGGAGACTTTTAAGAAGAGACAGGAGAGCCACTTGTCCAGGACAGAATAAGGTGCCCAGCCTTGGTCAGAGGGCTGGACTAGAAGACCTCTGAGGTCCCTTCCAACTCTGTTCCTCTTGTTTTATTTTGTAAGCTGCCCGGAGTTGTCAGATACGAGGTAGGCAGCAAACAAATGTCATAAACGAACGAACAAACCCATCAATCAAGAGATCCGTTTCAAAAGCGGCAGAGATCAGGAAAACCAAATGAGAACTTACCCCCTGGAAGAAGGCGAACATGATGTTTTTGGGCAGCGACTGAACATCGGGGATTTTATGGATGGCTTCAGCTGCAGCGAGGAGGGTGACAAAGGAAGCCACCGCGCTCTCTGCCCCGGGGGCCACGTTCCAGAAAAAAGAGTGGCTGTCAATCTGCCAGAAAGAAGAGCAAAGAATGACGTTCTGGCCAGTTCAGAGACTCTGCCAGCGTTGCTCTCCCCGAAGTCAGCCAGACGGTTTCTGGGCCTGGTTCAAAGCGCCGGCTTCGTGCCCAGATGGCTGCCATTCAGCCCCAAATCTATTTTTCATCCGTTCGCTAAAAGTATAGGGTCGAAATCCACCCAGCACATTATGAATTGTGGTCCCGTTTTGCGAAGGGGGAAAGCTCCTTCCTAGTAGGATTTGATTGCTTATTGTACCCTGTGACCATTATTAAGTGTTGTACCTGATGATTCTTGACTTTTGACGGATGTCTCTTTTCTTTTATGTGCACTGAGAGCATTTGCACCAAGACAGATTCCTTGCGTGTCCAATCACACTTGGCCGATAAGGAATTCTATTCTATTCTATTCTATTCTATTCTATTCTATTCTATCCTATCCTATCCTATCCTCTATATTCCATTCCATTCTATTCTGTATATTCTACTCTATTCTATTTTCTATTCTATTCTATTCTATTCTATTCTATTTTATTCTATTCTATTCCTTCCAATATCTATTCTATTCTATTCTATTCTATTTTCTATTCTATTCTATTCTATTCTATTCTATTCTATCCTATTCTCTATATTCCATTCCATTCTATTCTGTATATTCTACTCTATTCTATTTTCTATTCTATTCTATTCCTTCCAATATCTATTCTATTCTATTCTATTCTATTCTATTTTCTATATTCCATTCCATTCTATTCTGTATATTCTACTCTATTCTATTTTCTATTCTATTCTATTCTATTCCTTCCAATATCTATTCTATTCTATTCTATTCTATTCTATCCTATTCCTTCATTCCAATATCTAATTCTATTCTATTCTATTTATTCTATTTTCTATTCTATTCTATTTTATTCTATTCTATTCCTTCCAACATTTATTCTATTCTATTCTATTCTATTCTATTCTATTCTATTCTACCCTATTCCTTCATTCCAATATCTAATTCTATTCTATTCTATTTTCTATTCTATTCTATCCTATCCTATCTTATTCTCTATATTCTATTCTACTCTATTCTCTATTCTATTCTATTTATTCTATTTTCTATTCTATCCTATTCCTTCATTCCAATATCTACTTCTATTCTATTCTCTATATTCTATTCCATTCCATTCTATTTTATATATTCTATTCTATTCTATTCTATTCTATTCTCTATATTCTATTCTACTCTATTCTATGTTCTATTCTATGCTATTCTATTCTATTCCCTATTCTATTCTCTTCTCTTCTACTCTACTCTATTCTCTATTCTATTTTCTATTCTATTTATTCTATTTTCTATTCTATTCTCTTACGGTTGCAATAGACATGTCGGCATTCAGTTAAGGTGGGGGGAGATAACATGTGTCTTTGCTTTTCGCCCTTTAAACTCAACATTTTTTTTAACACGTTCATCTAGTTTGTTTCATCTTTGCAATTGTTTCCCCCACTTTGGGTTTTTGTATTTTAATTTCCTGAATCAAATAAAAATTATAAAAATTTATCCGACATGTCAAAACGAGCTCTCGTGTAGTTCCTTCTTTTTTATTTTTTAATAGAAACGGCAGCTGGTGTTTGAAGAGGGTGACCTCTGCGCTGAGGCTTCAATGGAGTCCTCAGAGGGCGACAACCGGAGGGAGCTGCTCCTCCTTCGGGTCACCTCATCAAGTAAGACCTGGGGGGGAAGAATTGCCCCCCCAGCTGTGCCTTTGGAGCCTCCTTTTTGTATAGACGGGGACTGGAGGTTAACACTTATGAACTATGGTTGTACAATTGGGCATGTCTAACAGTTTTCTCAACCTGAGCTATTTGAAAGTGAGTGGATTTCAACTCCCAGTGTCATGTCCCTGTCTGATTTGGAGGGGGGGAGGGGCGAGCAGCTGACGGGGAGTGGGAGTGTGGCTCCATTGGCTGTGGAAGAAACCAGAGAAGGGCAAAGTCCGGCTGGGCAGAGCAGGGGAGAGATAGAACAAGGGAGAGGGAGTTCAGAGAAAGACCCAGGCCCACCCTTCTCTTCATCCTAGGGCATGCAGGGAGGAATGGAGAAGGGAGCAACAGGGATTCTGTGGCTTACGAGGGAGGAAAGGGCCCTGATTCCCTTCATTAGCCGCAGCTGGGAACACAGTGTTTAAAAAGGGAACCTGCCCACAGCAAGGTGGTGTGTGCAAATTGTGAATTTATCTAGTATCGTCGTGGCTTATCTGGGTTCCTGGTGTCTTCCCAATTGTTTGAGTTTTGCCGTGCTTTCATGTCTGAAATTCCTGCTCTGTCAAGCTAATTACTTCAGTTTTGCTTGATTGGACTTTAAGTTACACTTTGTGTTAACCATATTTTGGACTGAATTTTCTACAGTTAAAGGCTGTTCCTGGGAGAGTTTTTCTCCAGCCGAAGGTAACCTGGACATTGGGGGCAAAGTTGGAGATAACAAAGGGACTCTTCTTGCTTATTTGACGGTATTGCCTTTGTGCCACGCCCCTTTGGGTCATCACACAGGCTGTCTTTGCTCCCCAAGGCAGAAAAGAGGGAGCTTCCTGCTTTCTCTCGGCCCAGCCCAACTCACAGGGTTGTTGTTGCAGGGAAAATAGGAAGCAGAAGGAGTATTAGATGTGTTCGCTGCCTCGAATTGTTCACAAAAAAAATAAATGAAGGTGGGACATAAATAATAAGTAAACAAAGGAAGAAAATTAAGCTGAATTCTCCCAGCCCAGCCCAGCAACACCTACTCGAGCGGAAGCGATGATGACACTTTTAGGATCCAGCTTCTCCGAATCGTTCACCTGCCGCACCGTGTTCCAGACGTTGTAATCGGCGAGAGGATCACAGACCACCTCTGAATAGAATAGAATAGAATAGAATTCTTTCTTGGTCAAGTTGATTGGACACACAAGGAATTTGTCTTCGGTGCGGAAGCTCTCAGTGTACACACACACAAAAAAAACCATTCATTAAGAATCATAAGTTACAGCACTTAGTGATAGTCAAAAGATACTAAATAAGCAATCAAAATGATTCTAAGAAACTAAATAAAACAACATAAATCGTAGAGACACAAGCAACAAGGTTATAGTCATAAGTGGGAGGAGATAGGTAATAAGGAGGATAATAATAATAATAATAATAATAATAATAATAATAATAATAATAATACAGTCTTAGTAAATAAGTTGACAGTGTTGTGGGAATGAGTTGTTTAGCAGAGCAATGGCATGCGGGGGGAAACTTCCATTGTGTCTAATTGTTCTGGTGTGCAATGCTCTATAACAGGGGTCTCCAACCTTGGCAACTTTCAGCCTGGCAGACTTCAACTCCCAGATTTCCGAAGACCAAGGCTTCCTGAGACCGTAATTAAGCACATGCTTAGTCCAAACAATTCTTGTTTTATTCCAACGCTGGGAATTAAGTTCAACCCCAACCTATAATGAGTCCCAAACAGTCCCTCGAGATAAGCACCCACCTTTCTCTCCTTTGAATGGCTGCCAACAACTAAAGTGCCAAATGAACTGGGGGAAAAAGCCCAGAGTACGAAGTCCACAGAGCTTCAAGGATTAATCCGAATAGAGCAAACGACTTTGCTTCCTGCAAAGGTTTCTTCACCTTTGCCTCTTCTTGAGACCTTAGGGGAGGGGCCATCACCTCCCAGCCTTACTCCTGAGTCGCCCCTTCTGTTTCAGCTGCTCTCGCCTTCTGGCAGCTCTGCGCAGACGCACACTGGGAACAGGCTCCCCTTGTTCCTCTGCTTTCTTGCTGTCAGACTCCGGAGGCTCCGGAGGCAGCACCCCACTCCCAGACGGTCCTGGCCTCAGTTCTGCATCAGACGCAGGACCCTCGTCCGAGTCCTCTCCAGACTCCCGGACTGGTCCCTGTTCTTCCCCACTGTCCGATTCTGCTGCCATCTGCACAGGTTGCTGGTGAACCACAACACTGGCTGGGGAATTCTGGGAGCTGAAGTCCGCCAGGCTTAAAGTTCCCAAGGTTGCAGACCCCTGCTCTATGGCATTGTTTTGAGGGGAGAAGTCTAAACGGTTGACGTCCAGGATGTGAGGGGTCTGTAGATATTTTCACAGCCCTCTTTTTTGACTCGTGCAGTAGACATATGTCCTCCACAGAAGGCAGTGGCCACGACACTGCTGCCCATTTCATGACCTTGGGAAGGGCCACCCTCCCACCCACTCCTGCCCCACCCAGCACCAGCCATGGGGGACCTGTGGGGCTCCACTTTGGCCAACTGCCCAGCATGCCACAGGCAGGAAAAGCCATCCGGAAATGCTGGAAACAGCCAGCTCGACCTTGTTCCCAAGAGCCAGAAATCATGGCCAACAGGATGCAGGGAGCGCTTGGCGTACAACCGCAACGGAGACTGGAACCCCTGTCACTAAGTGATGCAGTCATTCAGGGAGTTGCGCCTGGTTTTAAGGGGATCTTGCGGTGAATTACGTGAACTCTGCTTCCCTCACTGATTTTGTCTGTTGGAAGCCCCAGCAGAACAGAACAGAACAGAACGTGGCTATGGCAAGCTCATTTGAATCCCTCATTCACCCCTGAGCCCAACCTGATCCCCCTGGACACACCGAGGAGTCCGTGAAATGAGCGAGACCCTCAGTCCAGATTAACCGTGCTCAGTTCTGGCACTCAGAGGACCACAGAGCCGCCCCAAATCAGCTGCCCTATGGTTTCAGATGATGGCCTAGTTCCCCCACAGGAGAGTTAGAATCAAACAACAGGGTTGGAAGGGACCTCGGAGGTCTTCTAGTCTAACCCCCCCCTTGGCTCAAGCAGGAGACCGTATGCCATTCCAGACAAATGGCTGTCTAATCTCTCCTTCAAAACCTCCATTGATGGAACACACACAACTTCTTGGAGAGAAGCCATTCCACCGACGAATGGATGTGGATAAGAATAAGAGAATTGGGACCTTGGAGGTCTTCTAGTCCAGCCCCCTGCTCAAGCAGGAGGCCCTATATCATCCCACGCAATTGGCTGTAAAGTCTCTTCTTCAAAGCCTCCAGTGATGGAACACCCACAACTTCTGAACAACCCAACAATTTTTCAACACCTTTAATAACTGAAGGGTTGCTAAGTGAAGGACCCCTGTGTTGTGGTTCGCCGGCAGTAGGTGTGGACGGCTGAAGTCTCGGAGAGCAAGGACTCGGAGGAGGGGCCTGCATGGGATGCAGGGGTGGGGCCAGGACCGCCAGGGAGTGGAGGGCTGCCTTTGGAGATGGTGGAGGCTGGCAGCAGTGAGGAAGAGGCCCCCAAGGAGCCTGTGCCCAGTGGGTGCACGCGCAGGGTTGCTCGAAGGAAAGAGCCGCTGCAGCAGCACAGGTGACTCGGGAGTAAGGCTGCAAGGTAATGGCCCCTCCCTTAAGAGATAAAAGCCAGCTGAGAAACCGGAGTTCTTTGCAGGAAGCAAATAAGTTTTTACACTCAAGCCTTGTGGACGTTCGGAATATCTTGGTTGGTCTTTGGAGACTCTTTGGGTTTCAAATATTGCTTGGCAACTTTATCTAGTGTTCTTGGCAGCCTTGCACAACCTTGGCAAGGCTCGTTCTTATCAATTAGTTTGAAACAGCCTTTTAACAGGGAAGGAACGGAATTCGTAAAGAATCATTAAAAGGTTTTGCTTTCATCTCTGTTTGGGGTTTGTTTCCTTGAAACAAGGTTTGGGTCAGAACACCCTGTGCAATAAAGACAGTATATCCCCAAGAAGGAAACTCCTGGATCTTCTCTTCCACTTCCAGAGTCCCTCCATGTGTTGTATGGAATTACCCTTTAATGCAGGGGTCTCCAACCGTGGCCATTTTAAGACTTGTGGACTTCAACTCCCAGAATTCCTCAGCCAGCAAAGCAGGGGTCTCCAACCGTGGCCATTTTAAGACTTGTGGACTTCAACTCCCAGAATTCCTCAGCCAGCAAAGCAGGGGTCTCCAACCGTGGCCGTTTTAAGACTTGTGGACTTCAACTCCCAAAATTCCTCAGCCAGCAAAGCAGGGGTCTCCAACCGTGGCCATTTTAAGACTTGTGGACTTCGACTCCCAGAATTCCTCAGCCAGCAAAGCAGGGGTCTCCAACCGTGGCCATTTTAAGACTTGTGGACTTCGACTCCCAGAATTCCTCAGCCAGCAAAGCAGGGATCTCCAACCGTGGCCATTTTAAGACTTGTGGACTTGACTCCCAGAATTCCTCAGCCAGCAAAGCAGGGATCTCCAACCGTGGCGTTTAAGACTGGTGGACTTCAACTCCCAGAATTCCTCAGCCAGCAAAGCAGGGTCTCCAACCGTGGCCGTTTAAGACTTGTGGACTTGACTCCCAGAATTCCTCAGCCAGCAAAGCAGGGATCTCCAACCGTGGCCATTTTAAGACTGGTGGACTTCAACTCCCAGAATTCCTCAGCCAGCAAAGCAGGGTCTCCAACCGTGGCCATTTTAAGACTTGTGGACTTGACTCCAGAATTCCTCAGCCAGCAAAGCAGGGATCTCCAACGTGCATTTAAGACTGGTGGACTTCAACTCCCAGAATCCTCAGCCAGCAAAGCTGGCTGAGGAATTCTGGGAGTTGAAGTCCACAAGTCTTAAAGTAGCCAAGGTTGGACACCCCTGCTTTAATGTAACAGATTCATACAATCCCAAACTGATTTCAGTCCAGCGCAGACAATGTTAATGCCTATTTCTGCCCGAGCTTTTCCCCACTCTAGGGAGACTCTTGGTGCGAGGTAGGCTGGGTACCCTTGCACTGAGTTCGAGGCCTGGCCTGGACGGACTTGGCCACTCCCCCACCCCACCCCACCCCTCCCTCCCTGGGCTCACCTGGGTTGAGGCTGAAGGTGCTCTGAATGAGGCTGCGGCGCATGCAAGTGACGGTGCTGGTGACGGCGTGCATGTGGGAGGAGAGCTGCATGGCACAGAGTGGATACTCTGGGCCGGAGCCGTTCTGAGGCGTGTTGTATTTCTGGTAGCACTAAGAAGGCAAGCAGGGAAGAGGTGGGTTTGTAGACAAGAGGCAGGTCTACCTACTGTCAGGATTCCAGCAATCGCCCTCATGAAACCATGATCCTCGAGCCAAACTTCAACCAACTTCAAAGGATTCATTAGAGGCGACCTACTGGCCCTGCCAACTCTATGAAGCCAACTCTGGCCTATGTAATTTAACAGTCCCCTGTGACCCTATTTCCCCCCTTCCCCCCAGGTGCGTCATCAATCAGATTCTCCAACTGAGCACCTTCACGGGCTGGGTGCCGTCCTTCACGTTCTCCCATTAAATATATTCAGGTCAAAAGCTCTGGTAGTTTAGTTACAGCCTTTTAAAGAGAAGAGTTGGAATGTACTTCCGCTTCCAAACCACTGCACGGCTCTTCCAGATTTACTCCCTCCCCCCCACCCTTTTTATGGCAGCTACTAAAACAGCCGTAGGGATGTTTGATGAGTTGACATCTTCTCTGATAGCAGTGAAGTATCAAAGTTAGTACAGGCAGTCCTCGGCTTACGAGCACAGTCGAGTCCCAACATTTCTGCTGCTAAGCGAGACCCATTCTACGACCTTTTTTTTGGTACAGTGGTTAAGCTGAATCTCTGCCGTTGGTACTTTCGTAACCCGGTCATTAAGTGAATCTGGCTCCCCCGTTTGACTTTGCTTGCCGGAAGGTCGCCAAAGGGACTTGATCCCGGGACACTGCGACTGTCGTAAGCATGAAGTCGGTTGCCAAGCTTCTGAATTGTGTGATATGACCATGTGACCACACTTAACGGTTGTTAAGTGTGAAAAAAGGGTCGTAAGTCACCTTTTTCAGTGCCGTTGTAGCCATAGCCATAGCACTTAAGACTTATATCCCGCTTCACAGTGCTTTTACAGCCCTCTCTAAGTGGTTTACAGAGTCAGCCTATTGTCCCACAACAAACTGGGTCCTCATTTTACCCGCCTCGGAAGGACGGAAGGCTGAGTCAACTTGGAGCCTGGTGAGAGTCGAACTGCCAAATTGCAATCAGCCGACAGTCAGCAGAAAGAGCGCGCAGTACTGCACTCTGACCACTGCGCCACCGCGGCCCGTGGTAACTTCAAAGTGTCACTAAACCAAACTCTTGTAAGTTGAGGACTACAGTGCCTGCACTAACTTTGATACTTCGCTTGCATGCTTTAAAATGTTCTCCTGTCCATCCTGCTGCATGGAAGCACGGGAGTCTCCATGGAATCTAGTACCTGCTTGATAACCT
The DNA here is from genome assembly GCF_049901735.1 of Notechis scutatus. NCBI lineage: Eukaryota > Metazoa > Chordata > Lepidosauria > Squamata > Elapidae > Notechis > Notechis scutatus. Next base: position 2,426,297 of record NC_142022.1, on the reverse strand, counting down.
CGCTTTCGCTTTCATCCTGAAGAAGGAAGATCGGGAAGCCAAAGTCCAGGTAGGAGAGGCTGTTCCCCAGGTAGTTCCATTTGGTCGGGCTGCAGTGGGCATATTCTGGGCCATAGCTGCTGTTGTAGACCCCTAAAAGGAGAGGAGAGGAGAGGCAGAGGAGGGGGTTAACCTGTGAAATCACGGTAGCCTGAAAAGCTGGGTGATGACCCAGGGTGAACCAAAACTAACTAAGTCACAAGAGTAGAATAAATCCCCTTTAATGCCTCCAACTCCTGCCCCAATATCCAATTATCCTTGGCTGGATATCAAACTCTTCCAAAAAAACAGTCTGTGAAGGGAGTAAATGCAGTTCAAACCCAAAGTAAAGATAATTAGAAATTTAAAAAAAACTAACACAAACAAACGGCTGAAGTAACTGACACAGCAGGCCAGGATGATAAATTGCAGACTTCCACAAGATAACTGCAGCATCCAGTTGGGAGGACGCCAAAACCCAGATAAGGGGGAAGGGGGAGGGAAAGAAGGAGGAAGAGCGGGGAGAGGAAGAAGGAAAAGGGAGAAGGAAGGAAACATTCTCAAATCACACTGCGTTTTCCATAAGGGGAATACTTTCCTGCGGGGGCCCTTCCATTCCTCCAAATTAGTGTGACTCTATTCATCTATTTGTGATACCCAACAGCAGCATGTGCCTTAAACCAGGGGTCTCCAACCTTGGCCACTTTAAGACTTGTGGACTTCAACTCCCAGAGTTCCTCAGCCAGCTTGCTGGAAGTCCACAAGTCTTAAAGTGGCCAAGGTTGGAGACCCCTGGTTTAAACAATGGTGCCGTTTGTGCCCGTATCCTGGGGCCCTTTCACAGCAGAGCACGAACAAGAGCCTGCTTGTGGTTTTCTGCCTTTTTCGCCCCCCAGCCTCACATTCCCACTCCCTGCCCACGAGGCGGCTTCCTCGCACATCCTTAAAGCCCCTTCCGAGCTCCACATTGCGACTCCTCTCCACAGGCAACTAGTAAGCTTCTCAAAGGAGAGAAATCCCCCAAGCGTTTCTGAAGGGCTCGATTCCTCTTAGCAGGGACGAGACTTTTGTCAGCCCAAATCTCTGCAAAGATGATGATGATGATGATGATGAAGAGAGGGAACTTTGTCACTTTTTTTCAGCTTAAGCCAGATAAAATACAAATGAAAATAATAGGAAAGCCGCGAAAGAAAGGAGAGTGAAATATCAGGGGGGGTCGAAAGGAAGAAATAAAACACTGACTTCCAAGTTTTTCAGCGCAGTAAAATATAGAATTATAAGCTCCGCTTTTTTTTTACTTTCTCAGCTTAATGAGGACTGGCCGTTTCTAGAACAACAAACTAAGAGCAAAACCCCAAAGGCTACATTTCATTCCACCCCCTACCTGGAGCACAAGGTCCAGGTAGAAGCAGTTTCCAGGTAGAAACCAAGCTGGACATGTGCTTTTTTCTAAATCCGGGGTGTCCAACCTTGGCCAATTTAAGACCTGTGAACTTCAATCCCCAGAATCCCTTAGGAAGCCATGATGGCTGGGGAATTCTGGGAGTTGAAGTTCACGAACCCTGGGCCTAACTAACGAAAGGAAATTCAATGTAGAGAAAAGTAAAGTCTTATACTTAGACAAGAAAAACCAAAAGGACACCTATGGACTGGGTGAAACCATAGGAGCCAGCTGTGTGCAGCGGCAGCCAAAAAAGCTAATGCAATCCTAAGTTGTATTAACAGAGGGACGCAATGAAGATCAAGGGAGGTACTAATACCACTGTGTAAAGCCTTAGTAAGGCCACACCTAGAGTACTGCATCCAATTTTGGTCACCACACTATAAAAAAGATGTTGAGACTCTAGAAAGAGTGCAGAGAAGAGCAACCAGGATGATTAGGGGTCTCTGGAGGCTCAAACATAAAATGAACAGCTGCAGGAACCGGGCCTGGCTAGTCTGGTGAAGAGAAGGACCAGGGGGGACAGGAGAGCAGCCTTCCAATATTTGAGGGGCTGCCCCAGAGAGGAGGAAGGGGTCAAGCTATTCTCCAAGGCACCTGGAGGCCCGACAAGGAACAATGGATGGAAACTGAACAAGGAGAGATTCAACCTGGAAATAAGGAGGAATTTCCTGACAGGGAGAACAATCCACCCATGGAACAGAAGTTGCCCTCAGAAGTTGTGGGAGCTTCATCCCTGGAAGCTTTCAAGAAGAGACTGGACTGCCATCTGTCGGAAATGGTGTAGGGTCTCCTGCTTGGGCAGGGGGAGAGTTGGACTAGATGACCTACAAGGCCCCTTCCAACTCTGTTCATCTAATTGAATCATTTCAAGAAAGTCCATTTCAAGAAGCATTTAGAGTCCATGAAGGGTTCCGTGGGGTCAGCCGGGAGGGAGCCCACCCAGGGAAGGACTTGAGATGAGCTTGAAGGGCCGAGAGAGAGAGAGAGAGAGAGAGAGAGAGAGAGAGAGAGAGAGAGAGAGAGAGAAGAGAGAGAGAGAGAGAGAGAGAGAGAGAGAGAGAGAGAGAGAGAGAAGAGAGAGAAGAGAGAGGGGAGAGAGAGAGAGAGAGAGAGAGAGAGAGAGAGAGAGAGAGAGAGAGAGAGAGAGAAACGCTGCTTCATCCTCACCGTAGCCATCATTGGGACACGGAAGACCAGGAGAAAACCTTCCGACGGGCTGGTCTTGGAGACGGCCACAGCCACGCCTGCAATCCGGGAGCTGCCCTTCAGCTTCATCATCACCGGTCTGTTAAAAGAACCACCTTGGGGTTATTATATATATATGTTCATTTAGGGGTCATTCAACAACAGAACTGGGGGGAAAGTGAGTTCTGCGGGGGGCTGCTATTGGCTGACCCTGCCCCCCCCCCCGCCCCTCCCAGGAGTCCCCGTGGCCGGTTTTGGATCCCAGGGAATTGCAGGGCCTGTGGGGAGGGTCAGGGAGGGCGAAAAATGGGCCCGTTCCGGCCTCTGGAACCCGGGAGGCCGTTTTTGCTGTCCCGGAGGCTCGAGGAAAGCCTCCAGAGCCCGGGGAGGGTGAAAACGCCACACACACACCCCGCCATGGTGCAGGAGGCCGACTAGGCCACGCCCACCACGGCCACACCCACCCGGCCACCAGGCAGAGAACCTGTTGCTAAAATTTTTGAAGCCCACACCCCTGGACTTACGACTGTTTTTCCAAGTTAAACACCTTTTGCAACATCCTTTATCAAAATTCAGGGACTTGTGAACTGACTCGTTTTCATGACGGTCGCAGTGTCCTCGGGGGTCATGTGATTTCCCTTGTCAAGCCCGAAATTGACATATGCGTAGCCCTTTTATTTAGCCTTATTATAAATTCCTTTTCCTTTTTTTCTCTTTTATGGGGGGAAGGTTTCGGGCTTGCCACATTCCTAAGGTGGGAGGAGCGGAGATAGAGAGAGTTGTTTTGGCTAGGTGGTTCTCCTTCCCGTGGGAACGAAAGCTGACCCTGCTGAGACTTGGAGGTGGAGACTGATGACGCCAGGCAAACGTTGATTTACTTCTATTGGGGAATGTGACTTTTGGGGGCTGTTTCTAACTTCCAATCTTATGTGGTGCAATTCCGGGTTGGGTCAGATCCGGAATGACAAACAGACTTTGCCAATTAGATGCTTTACCTAAATAAAAGAAATTGTTATGGAAGTTGGACTTTGCTCTTTTCTTTTTAAATGGATTTCATCGCCTGGAAAGCTGACATTCTTATTTACAATCAAACGCTAGAAGAACACATCAAGTCCCTTTTGCGACCTTCTGTAAAGCAAGGTTCGCTTTACAACTGTGTTACTCACTTAACAACTTAACAGCAGCGGTGAGAAAAGCCATAAAATGGGGCCGAAAACTCACTTAAACAAGTGTCTCACCTAACAACAGAAACGTTGGGCTCAATTTGTGGCCATAACTCGAGGACCTCCTATATTTATTGGCTACCATAGCGCCAAGGGGGTGAAATATAATCATGCAGGGTTGTTGCATGCTGGCTGGAGAATTCTGGGAATCTTAAAGCGGCCAAGTTTGGAGAGCTCTGGCATAAAGCAAGGACAACCTGTATCTTTAATGCTGCATCCCCAAAAAAGGGCAGCAGCTGAATTCAACTATTTAGCGACGCCAAGCCCAGATATTCATGGCTTGTATTCACACCAAAGTGGGGCAGAGAGAGCCTAGCTGGGAAAGCGAGAGAGTCCTCCGTTCATTTATCGCACGCGATTCTGGCTCATGTCTGCTTGGGAAAGTAGAAAAACACAAACAGAAGTCCTTCGACCAAAACAGCAGGTGCTTAACACGATTAAGCCGTGTTTTTCTTTACGGCAAGTATCTCCTGGGACCACTGAAATCAAACGTGTTTGGTCACTGGGTAACCGAACAGCATCTTGCCAGGGTCAAGGGTGACAATAAATTTACGTGTCCTAGAGTCAGTCAGGATTCCGGCCGTTACCCCCATTTAAATCATGAGTCTTGAGCCAAACTTCCAAAATGATTTATTGGGAGTTAACATGTCCGGAAACTGAGACACATCATTCATGGTCACCCTTAACCCTGGTTTTCCCCCCACCCCCTGGGTGTATCGTAATTCATATTCTCCAATGGGACACATCCATAGCCCAGAGTCATCAATCAGGCTCTCCAGTTAGAATTTTGCAAGGCAGAAACTTCAGTCACCTGGTTACTATCTTTGAAAAACTATGTATGGAATGCACTTTCAATTTCCAAGCTGCCGCACTGTTCTTTCAAATCCCTTTCACCCCTCTCCCTTTCTATTGGCAACTCTAAAAAAGACCATAGAAATGTTTTATACATACATACACGTGTGTGTGTGTGTGTGTATGTATGTATGTATACACACACACACACACACACACACACACACACACACGTATACGTTGTGGCTCCGAGTCCTGAGCCTGCATTCTTAGAGGAAGAGGATTCGGAAGAGGAGGAGGAGGAATTGGCAATGCCTTCCTCCCCAGGACCTTCCTCTCCGGCAGTGCCTTCCTCCCTGATTGTGCCTCAGGTGTCGGCAGATAACCGAGAGGGACAGCCTGAGGCTAATCAGGAGGAGGAGGAGCGCATATTGGAGCAGCCTTTGACAGAGAATCAAGCAGACGAATGCTGGCTTGATGCTAGGCAACGTCGCAGGCTGCAGCGCAGGAGGTGTGGACGAACGAGAGTGAGCTGAATTAGTGACACGCCCCACAGGGAATAAAAGTGGGTGTGTTTGCTCTGGGAACTTTGTACGGGACAACGTGTGACTTATTCAGAGGAGCTTCGGTGTATTCTGTGTTGTGAACAGCTTGTGTGATTTATATTCCTGTTTTCTTGTCGGACTTGGCAGACAGCGTGAGTGAGACTGCCAAGAACATTATCGGCTCAAAGAATTAACTCTATAATTACTGGATTTGCTTGCCTGTTTGTATTCAGTTGGAGTTTGGACTTCTCACCTCCATTGTAAAGGTGAGACATAACACACACATATATACATACATACATATATATATATATATATATATACACACACACACACACAAAATGAGTTGACACAGACTCTGCAGATTCAAGAAAAAGAAGGAAATCCTTTCTTCCCCAGAATGTTTTTTTTTTGGGGGAAGAGAGAAAGAGGGAAATTCCCACTTACCCTGTAAAAAGCTTTCCATCCAGCAGTACCATGTAAGGGGAGTGTCGGCCATCTGACAGCACCCACTTCAGGTCCGACTCCTTCTCTACCACGTGAATGACCCCGGTGTCTCCAAACATAGAGGCTGTGGAGGACAGAGAGGCCGTGTCGGGTGTGACTCAAACGTTGACAGTGTCGCTCCCCCTCAATCAGAAGGGGAACTGGCGGGGGCGGCAGCCTGGGCAGGTCCCAAGTGGGACGTATGTTCAGGTTTCAGCAAATGAACATGAAAGACAGGGTGGGTCCTTCTAAGGGCTTTTGGCATTTGTGGTTGCGCTCACCACTCCTTATCACCCATCCCCTCCTACTTGTGACTGTGTGAATGTAACTTTGTCGCTTGTACCCTTACGATTTATATGGACTGTTTCCTAGTATGATTTGATTGTTTATTGTATCCTATGACTATCATTAACTGTTGTACCTTTTGCCTCTTGACGAATGTCTTTTCTTTTATGTATACTGAGAGCATTTGCACCAAGTGCGTCCAATCACACTTGGCCAATAAAGAATTCTATTCTCTATCCTATTCTTCTATTTGATTCCCTATTCTATTCTATTCTTCTATTTGATTCTATTCTATTCTTCTATTTGATTCTATATTCTATTCTTCTACTTGATTCTATTCTATTCTTCTATTTGATTCCCTATTCTATTCTATTCTTCTATTTGATTCTATTCTATTCTTCTATTTGATTCTCTATTCTATTCTATTCTTCTATTTGATTCTATTCTATTCTTCTATTTGATTCTCTATTCTATTCTATTATTCTATTTGATTCTATTCTATTCTTGATTCTATTCTATTCTATTCTTCTATTTGATTCCCTATTCTATTCTATTCTATTCTATTCTATTCTATTCTATTATTCCACAGCAACAGGATTCACAACCCGTACAATTGGGAAAGGTCCCATATTTTTTTTAGATTTCTGGGTTGTTTATAAATACTAAGTGGACAAGACTTCCTTACCCACTTGGTATGGTTTTTGTGGAGCTCTTTGGTGTTTTTTTTTCTGCTTGTTTTTTTATGAGCTTGATGAGCATCATCTAACGCTTTACAGGTAACCGGCCAGGTAAGCTGGAGTTGGGTGATCTACTCTGTCAGTGATGGAACACCTGGTTTCTCCTGGGATGGGTACAAAATCCTGACCTGTAGCTGCCTTGAACAGGGTGAAACCAGTGCCCCTGTGAACAGAATTATTGTAAGCCACCTCTGCAAAATAGGTCAGACCTGACAGGCCGAGGACATTTGGGGTGGGGAGGGCACGAATTACACACCCCACACCCACAACCAGCAGCCTCTGAACAAGGAGACCCCTCCTTCCAGAACAAGTTTTATAGCACCCAGAGCCCTTTCACAATGGAGAGGCCCCTTCTCAGGCTCCTGCAAGGTCAGGGCACTCATTCATGCATCTCTAAATGGCAACCATTGGACAATGGCATTCTCCCCAAACTTGGCCATTGGTCCCCATTTAGGGGCGAAGGATAGAATAGCCCCCTTTAAGCTTCTGCAGATATTAAAACGCCCATTTTATTCATGAATAAAAACCCAGGAAATGAACCACAGTTATTGATGCTACCCTTTTTATTGATGTGACACTGTCCCAGCTATAACCCAATTACCCTCTGAGCCCTTGAAGGGTGTAATAAAGACTAGTTTTGCCCAGCCCTAAACAATACAGTATCTTGAAGACTTTGGGTATGACCTCTCTAGCTCCATTCCAGAGGTGGGTCTTCAGCCGGTTCTGACCAGTTCTGGAGAACCGGTAGTGGGAATTTTGAGTAGTTCGGAGAACCGGCAAATCCCGCCTCTGACTGGCCCCGCCAGCCCCATCTCTTCTCTGCCTCCCATTGAGTCCCAGCTGATCGGCTGGGTCTCCTTTGGTTGTCCTGCGCAGGAGAATGGAGCTGGAAAGCAGGTCAGTGGGGTGGGGAGGGAAGGGGGATTTTGCAGTACCCTTTCCCCTGCCACGCCCACCAAGCCACGCCCACAGAACTGGTAGTAAATATTCAGTTACAACGGCACTGAAAAAAGTGACCGATGATCGTTTTCCACACTTATGGCCATTGCAGCATCCCCGTGGGATTCCAAATTCCAACGCTTGACGGCAAGTGGTTCATACTTATGACGGTCGCCGTATCCCAGTCACGTGATTTCCTTTTTGCAAAGTCAATAGGGAAGCCAGATTCACTCAACAACCAGGTCACTGTCTTAACAAATGCAGCAGTTCACTTAGCAACTCTGGTTGAAAAAAATGGAAGCATTATTGTTCTACGTTGCCTCTGTGTTTTGGAACTCTGTTGGCATGACGTAGAGCAGTTGGTCTCCAACCTTGGCAACTTTAAGACTTGTAGACTTGAACTCCCAGAATTCCTCAGCCAGCAAAGCCAGGAATTCTGGGAGTTGAAGTCCACATGCCTTAAAGTTGCTAAGGTTGGAGACCCCTGACATAGAGGGCTCTAGGGACCATCAAAAAGGGTTTGGAGCTGCAGGTAGCTTACCTGTGGCCCATACCTGCCTTGCCTATTTCCTAGACGTGAGTTGCTGGCAGTGCGCCCCCCTCCCAAGGAAATACTCCTTCAACACAGCACTCACACTGGCAGCCTATTTGATGAGTGGCATTCAGGAGACGGACACAGGTGGCTGTTCTATTCAGCGGGATGTAGATTTTCTTCTCCACAGAGTTACACCGGCCTGAACCTGCATAAAAAATGACAAGATTTAATAGGATTTTTAAAAATTTATTTAGCAAAAAAAAAAGTGCCTAGAAAAGAGGAATATCCTGCTCTGGTGCTGGCAAGGCAGACCAGATTGACCAAGTGTTCATGCAAGCTTGGTGGATTTCAACGGCCAGAATTTACAACCACTGAATACAAAGTCCAATGCCTAGCCTTAGGCCCAACCTCCATTCCTTATAGACTTTGAAGCAAGAAGGGTGGAAGGAAAGATCCAGGCCAGGGGTGGGAATACGACAGCCATGTAAATGAAAACATTAACAGCACAAATCATTTAGGCGCACTCATTTGGATAAGGCTTTAAGTCAACCATTAAGCAGAACCTGAAATCTTGTTTCATAACCCTCCAGCTCCAAATTGAGCAATAAAGATTTCTGAGATTTTGCCCATTTGGAGGCATAAAACTAGAACTGAACCAGAGGGGATAAATTCTTCCCTGCAAATGTCCTCCATGACCAAATAACCTATATCAAAACAACTAAGTCCAGTACAAATACCTCAAGTTGTGCAAGTTGTAACTGATACCAGCTGACTTTTCCTCATTATTTACATTCTACTTAGAGTATTAAGTACAAGTATTAAGACTCGCTATTAACATTCTACTTTCAGAATGGCTATCTTTTTACCAAAAAAAGAAAGCTAAACTTCAGTCTGTTACCAAGCTACAAGTTTGTGCTCAACCAATCGTCCTTTATCTTCCTCCCAAAACAAAAGGAATTTCAGAATACTTTACTAAGATACTGAAGCTAGGAAATCTCTCTCCCTCTGCCCCGTTTCTATTTATCATCATAAACAGTCATCATCACATCCATATTACATCATAGTAAATGCCCGGGAACAAAGGATACGATACAATAATAAAAATCATGTTTAAAAGATGCTAGGTAAATTTAGTCCATGTTTATAAACTCAGCAAAAGTCCACCTATTGCAAAGAGACCATTCTTGCAAATAAAACAGCAAACCTGGAGCCCCAAAGCAAAAACAAATAAATAAAATAAAATGAGGAGGGGCCATTGCTAAAGACCACTATTTTTATCCCATCTTTATTAGTTTATAAGTAACTCAAGGCAGCGAACCTACGGCAGAGAATACTCTTTTGTCCTCCTCCTTTCTCAGCAATATAACAATGACCCTGTGAGGTGGGCTGGGTTGAGAGCGTGTATCAGACTCAAGCTTTCATGCCTAAGGCAGAACTATAACTCGCCATCTCCAAGTTTCTAGGCAGGCACGTGACCAACCAGAAGTATCAGAACCATTACACGCAGCTTCAACTTGCACTTGAGAAAGTGACGGCCCAGCCTGGGTCACAAAGCGGGCCCTGCATGGAGATGCCACCCAAAGCCAAAGCATCCCAGGTTGGGCATAACGCTGCACTCCATCGAGTCCCCCATAGACCTTTGCTGTCCCTCAGATACCCAAAACCTACGTGTCTTTCTGAAGTTTCCATACAGCTCACTTCAACTGGCACCCTCCTCAGCAGTTGGGACTCCAGCTCGGCTAATCCCAAAAAGCACAAATCCAGGCTCTCTTCTATTGAGATTCTTGAAAGCCCAACATCGGTAAAGACTCCAGATCCCGTCAGCCTGGATGGAAGTGCCTTATCTTTGTACGAAGCCCTGGGGAGGGTCTAATTTTTGACTCATCTATCATCTCTAAAACCTCTCTAACACCTATCCATATCTACCATGTTTCTCATATAATAAGGCCGGGTCTTATTTTTTTTTGAGCCCCAAAAAAATGGCTAAGCCGTCTTTTCGGGGGTGACTTAATCCCCCCCCTGCATCTTCGGGCGGGCGAGCGGCGATGGCTTGGATGTTGACCTCGGCATTGGTGGGGCACTTCTTATCGGGGTCAACGCAGGCAGCACCATATCCGGGTGTGCCACAAAAGTACTTCCTAACAGCAAGCCCCCCCACCATTCCCCCCCATTTTGCATGTTTTAATATAGGCCTTAATTTGGGGGGAGGGGCTTAATTTCATTTCATGCCTATAAAACATGCTGGGACTTCCTATTGGGGGAGGCCATATTGTTGGAGAAACAGGGTATCTATCCGTATCTATCTGCATATCTGTATGTATCTGTCTGTCTATCTGTCTATCTATATCTATCTACAGTATCTATCTAGTTTCTGTATCTAGCTACCTATCTGTATCTGTATCTGTATCTGTATCTGTATCTGTATCTATCTATCTATCTATCTATCTATCTATCTATCTATCTATCTATCTTCCTATCTACTCATCTATCATCTCTGAAACCTCTAACACTTATCCATATCTATCTATCCATATCTATCTGTATGCCTGTATCTATCTTAGTTGTCTATTATGTATAATCTATTATGTACCATCTATGTATCTATCAGTTATCGATTATCTATTTACCAAATCTATCCATCTGGCTATCTTCCTAACTAGCTATCCCTATCACCTTTTTATCTCTCAGGTTATCTACATATCACCCGTCTATTATCTACCTTCTATCTATCCACCCATTTTCTTTCTATCTATCCAGCCAGCCAGCCATCACTCTTATCCCATCTTATTAACTTTATAAGTGCCTGAAGGTGTAAAACAGGGGTGTCCAACCTTGGCAACTTTAAGCCTGGAGGACTTCAACTCCCAGAATTCCCCAGCCAGCTTTTTTTGCTGGCTGGGGAATTCTGGGAGTTGAAGTCCTCCAGGCTTAAAGTTGCCAAGGTTGGACACCCCTGGCACTGTAAAACATACCGAATACTCCTCCCTCCTTCCCCCGCCCCCATGAGCACAACAGCCCTGCAACGTAGGCTGGCCGGAGAGGGAGAGAAAGAGAGAGAGAAAGAAGACTACCCCCAAAGCCACCGTTTGCCTCCTAGAAGTCCCTGTGGAGACCCTCGTGGCTTGTTCAACAGCCAGACCGGGCCGGCTGGGCACCATGGGAGCTGGAGTCCTGCCTCTCCGGAGGGCAACCGTTTGGGGACGACGTTCCAGAGTCCCCGCCCTCCGGCCCCCCCATTCCGTCCCACTAGGCCCGGATCGTCCCCCTTCCCCCACGGGCCTCACCGGGCGCCAGGGCGCACAAGACGACTCCACGAAGGAGCCACAGCCCCACCGTCGCCGCCTTCATCCTCCGGCCGCTGCAAGGGGCCCCTTCCTCCTCTTCTTCAATAGCCGCCATCTTGCCGGCAACTTCCGCTTCCTCTCCGGGGCGGACCCTCTAGGGCGGCGGCCGCGTCTCTATGATCCCGGGCGGCGGTTGTTTCCGGTTCCCTCGAGAAGAACGTCGGCTTGGCGTCTTCCTCCTCCCTCCGCTAGGGGGGCGCGCAACCGCGCCGTTCTTTTTCCCTCTCGCTGGTCCCCTGGCCGGAAGCGGAAGTGGAGGAGTGGGCGCCGTCCCGGCAGCGGTGACGTGGAGGCGGCGGCAGCTGAGGAGGCGACGGGACGCTGTGGAGATGCTCACCAAGTTCGAGACCAAATCGGCCCGCGTGAAAGGTAGGCCGAGCGCCCGAGGGGCGGCGTTAGGACCGGGGGGGCGGGCATCGAGGCTGAGGGCGGGGGTCTCCCGGCTGGCTTGGAAAACCGCTAAGAGGGTCCTAGCCAGGGCCCTGCGGGGGGGGGGCGGGGAGAGGTTGAACCCTGCCTCGCTGCATTTGGAGCAGAAGACGAGTTAGGCCTCTTCTTTATCTTCGGTTGTTCCAGGGTTTGAAGACGGGTCGACTACAACTCCCAGAATCCCCCAGACTGCACACTTTAAAGATGGGCGGACTTCAACTCCCAGAATCCCCCAGGCAGCTATGGGGAACTCTGGGAGTTGAAGTCCGCCCGTCTTCAGAGGCCCAGCTGGAGAAACACGGAGTTGTTCGTGTCCCGCCCCCCCCCCAGCGCTCCAGGAGGCTGCAACAAAGCAAGAAACAGCATCAGAATCCGCCTAAATTTTGCAGAGGACTGGAAACCTCTGTAAAAATTGTTTCGTGCATAGATTTCGTGGGAGGAAGGTTGGGTAGTCAGGAGGCCGCATTCTTGATTGAGTTCCCCCAAGGCCAAAATGTTGCTTTTGTGCGTATGGATTGAATCAATGTCTAGCATGGTAAAGTCTTTAATTTGTCAAGGTCTCTGGTCACTGATGTGACAGGGATGTTACAGTGGCAAAAACTATGCAACCATTAAAACAATGAAAAACCATGAAAGCAATCAAGCAGGGGTGTCAAACGGGACGGATCAGCATTGTAGTTCTCCTCTGCAGGACAGTGGGGGTGGGTGGGCAGACAGACACCTACAGCACCCTGCTGGCCAAGACGGGGGTGCAGAGGGGGGCCACACACACCTCGTTTTTGGCCTCCATGGCATCCTGCAGCACTCTCCTGGGTTTGGCCGGCAAAGGCCCCGCGGGCCAGTCCTTTGATATTTCCAGGCCAGTACTCTGTGGGCCAGATTTAAGCAACCCGCGGGCCGGATTCAGCCCACGGGCCTTGAGTTTGACACCACTGCAATAAAGTGTTCCTCCTTCCACACGTGTCTTAAGTAGGTGGGAAGTTATGGGGGTTTGGCAGTGATGGGATTCAGTTTTTTTTACTACCGATTCTGTGGCTTGGTGTGCATGGCAGGGGAAGGTTCCTGCAAAAAACCCCTTCCCTCCCCATTCCACTGACCTGCTTTCCAGCTCCATTCTCCCATGCAGGGCAACCAAAGAAGACTCAGTCGATCAGCTGGGACGCAATGGGAGGCAGAGAATAGATGGGGTTGGCGGGGCCAGTCAGGCGGCATTGGCATCTCTAAACTACTCCAAATTTCCACTACTGGTTCTCCAGAACTGGTCAGAACCGGCTGATTACTGCCTCTGGGGTTTGGCTGTCAGCATATCTGTAGAGTGAAGACAGTGGCCGTTGTAATTTTGCAAAGATACTGTCAGCCAGTAGCAAGAGGCCACGGCTACAAAGAGTATGCTTTACTAAGCAAATTGGCTACGCTACAGCATAGCAAAGCCGACTCTTAAAAGATTTGTGCCCAAAAGCATCTGGTTCACTTTTCCATTTCTCCCTCCTTAGTTATCTGTTGCTGTCCAATTACAGATTGTTTTGGTAACAGTCCCTGGCTTGGCAGGCAAGATAGTGCTGCATTCCAGGATGTGACCTTACAACTGTCGGTGGCTCTCACAGGGTGGCACGATGAGTGATTTCCATTATGGCAGACTGGCATGTAATAAACCCTAGCTTGCAGGCTGACAGATACCGCCCTGATGGAGAGTTAAAGAATTCTTATAACTGGATTCACAAACTATACTAGATCTGTTACTCCCCACCTGACCTGTGTTGTGGGAATCCAACCTCAGCCAAGACTTGACACAGATGATAGGTAATGCCAGTATTGTACTAAGTTAGGGGGAAATTGAGCTACTAAGCAAGTTGGTTTGCTAGCTGTAAAGAGTGTCAAGTTCTTAGCCTGGTGTTCCTTTGGATCCAAGTAGGAAAGGTAAATTCTTTTTGTGCCATATCTGTCACCGGATGTTGGCTATCAGCTTGGCGATCCTATCAACAGCCACACAAAATGAGCTGCTGAGCTTTGTCCAAACCAGTCTCTTAGATTTTGAAGCTATGATGTCCCTCTTCTGCCTGGACCTTGTCTGCTTTCAACCTTTCCCTGGAGGATTAAATGAAGTAAGACGTATTTTTCCGGGGGCATCCCATGTCCAAAATATTCTAACTTTCACTTGTTGATTATTTCCCTTGGCTTTCCCAGATGGCTTAGGGAGATTAATATCTTCTTATAACTAAAAGGAGAGATCTCCCATGGGAAAACAAGGCGAGATTTTTTTTTTAAAAAAATCACTTTATATACAGGTCAAAACATAAAGTTCAGAGTTGTGCAAGACCTCTCCCTGTCTGAAACAGTTCTTATCAGAATTTCACATTCTTGCTTGTTATTCCAAAGGACTAGGATCATTAATCAAAGGTGCTACTAGCTACTCAGAGACACACCCCTCTCCTGCTCCCCTCAGGTTTGTTCTCTTCCTAGAAAAGTTGTACATTTGTCCTTGGTTTACGCCTGGACACTTAGTGATCCTTCAAAATTGCAACGGAGCCCCCCCATTTCTGATGTCCTACCCCCACAGTTATGTGGGTACTCGACAACGAGCCTGCCTTTATGGTCCTTTGCAGTGTTCCACCATCATGTAATTATGCTTTATGATGTTTTTTGCTTAAAACTGGTATTCTTGGTTTTCCACAAAAATGGCCCATTGAGAACCATGGGTTCACTTTACCACCACGGTGGCCGCTTAAGAAGTCAACACCGCTACAAAAAAGGTCATAAAAATGGGCCCCTTCATGTGAACCCCACCTCACATTACGACCATCGGAAATTACAACTAGTGTTTAAGGCTCCATTACGATACACTTGTCCATAAAGGACTTACCTGTGTTGTATAGTAAATGTTGTACAGGTTTTCTGCCTGTGCTGTGGAAAATAAAAACAGCTGACTTCCAAGTAACAAGGATTGTTTTTGCCTCTTGTCTTCAGGGCTCAGCTTCCACCCTAAGCGGCCTTGGATCCTAACGAGTTTGCACAATGGGGTGATCCAGCTCTGGGACTATCGGATGTGCACCCTCATTGACAAATTCGATGAACATGATGGTAAGTGCTGAGTACACTGGGCGCATGTAAGCCAGGCTGCTTGCCTGCAGAAGGTGAGAGGCTGCCCTAAATTTGCCATATGTGGCATGTTTTGCTATGGGTGACCTCCATTTCTTTTTTCAGTAGCTTTTATTGTTATTGAACATCGTTGCTTCCCCTCTCTCTCTCTCTCTCTCTCTCTCTCGGCGTATTTTAATTTAATCTTTTTAGTGTAAGAAAGGAAGACAAGCTAGACTTGTGATGGATTGGAACAGTATATAAACCTCAATAAATAAAAATACTTCATATTGTTATTATTTTGGTATACCACTGACAACCAGAATTGATCAAACCAGTGAAAACCCTAGCCACACCCCAGAGTTTATAATAGATGTTCTCCAGGATTTTGTTAAAAAAAACAGGTTTAATAGCTCTTCTAAATTTATTTTTTTCCTCAAAGTTTTTTTTTTTTTTTACACATCTCTTCACATGAGCAACATGATTCCAGATTACAATATTTATATATAGTCATAGTTACACTTTCAACTTTCTTAATATCACTTCAAATTATTATCCATTCAACAATCTTTATATAAATTTTCCTTTCATATTTTAATTCATTAATTCAATATCAAAATCATTTCATACTCATATTTTCAATTCTTTATCCCCTATTATTTCCATTTTCAGCTTACCTATTTTATGTTACCTTATGCATTGTTATCTATAACTTTCTCAAGACCAATATATATAATTAGACAGTCAATGAAAGAAAAAACAAATAGAAGTAAGATTAATACATTTAGGATCCACATGGTATATCCCCCCCCCCCCAACTACAATATAATACCTATTCCAGAGATATTCATATAATCATTTCATATTTTTCTTTGTTTCCAAAATTTACCTATATAATTTTAATAAATTTTCACCCCCCTGCTTTTGATTATAATGAATTCATTATAAATATTTTACATTCCCACATAATCCCTTCTAGTTCATTATATTTTCTATTTTCTCGTATTCTTTGTAGAATCAATTATATTTTCTATTTCATGTATACCACAAAGAAAAAAAAGTTAATTTCCCCTTTTACTTCCCTTTGACCAATTTCAACCTATAGCATTTATATAACCTAATTCACACTTTTAAAACATAATACCAGATTTTCACCCGTCATCATATTCTCTGTTTTCCTAATATCATTTAAATAGTCATTAGCATATTTTAGAAGGGAAAGGAGGAGTGAGCAAGGGTAGGCCAGAAGAAAAGAAAAATCACAAGGGGGGAAAATATTGCTATCGTAAGATGGAGCTAAGCAATTTTCCCTTCATGGAGAAAGCAGTGAAAAGCTTTATCACGTCCCTCGATTTCTCAACGACTCCCTGTATTTTATGTTTGCCATCTAGGACCTGTCCGGGGGATCGATTTCCACAAGCAGCAGCCACTCTTCGTCTCCGGAGGGGATGACTATAAAATCAAGGTAATGTTAGGTGGGGGCAGTTCTTGGGGTTGGGATGGTTTATGAGGGGATGGAGAATTCTTTACAAATCCGTCGAAAGGAAACAGTCTGGTGGCCTGAAGAAGCAGAAGCTGTGATAGGGCAGTGGTTAGAATGCAGGGTGGCAGGCTGACTCTGCCGACTGCCGGCAGTTCGATCCTGACCGGCTCAAGGTTGACTCAGCCTTCCCTCCTCCTCAGGTGGGTAAAATGAGGACCCAGGTTGTTGGGGGACAACTGGCTGAGTCTGCAAACTGCTCCGAGAGGGCTGGAAAGCACGGTGAAGCGATGTGTAAAGCTAAGTGCTATTTGCTGATTGACCCCCCCCTAAATTGACCAATTCAGCCATTGTCCCAAAGGTGCTTTGTGTCAAGAGGCAACTGGACTTTCTGGTAGTGAATTTAAAAAAAAGCACCTTTGGGACAACCATGAACTGGATCACTGAGAAACTCCCTAGACAATTCAGCTGCCTTTCCCTTGATTACAGGTAGCCCTTGATTTATAACAGTTCCATTTAGTGACCATTCAAAGTTACAATGAGACTTTAAAAAATCGACACCATTTTTCGCATGATCGTCACTGCATCTCCATATCCATGTGATCAAAATTCAGGCGCTTCTCAACATTTATGACGGTTGCAGTCTCCCCGGGTCAAGAGATTCCCTTTTGCCACTTTCTGACAAAAGCCAACGAGGTTAATGATTCACTTAACGGTGTTAGTAACTGAACAACTGCAGTGCTTCGTTTAACAACCGTGGCAAGCAAGGTGGCAAAACAAGGGTGAAATTCACTTAAGCAGCTTCTTTGTGCTTAGCAATGGAAATTTCATGGTCAGTTGTGGTCATAAATCAAGGACTACCTGAACAAAAAGATTGAGACAGACCTGTAAGAAGGAAGTGTAGGTCTTGAGGAATTGTCATAAAAAAAATACCAATAGGAAACAGACAACAACGCAAACAAAAATTCTTACTTTTAGATCAGAGGTTTATTATTTCTAATATTTTGGAACATAAATGAATAGATATAAAGGATATAATAAGCAGTAATGCTCGTACATTACTAAGCCATTGCAATGGGGTCCAATGACATACAGCAGGTCCTGTAAGGACTGCCATAAATCAAAGGGCCCCGAGTTGATCTCCGACCCTGTCCTTTATCCTTTTCTTCCAACCACATACACCAGGGGTCCCCAACCGCCGGTCCGCGGACGGCACCGGCATGGAACAAGCCTTACCGGGCCGCTGGTTGCTGGGCGCCGCCATCTTTTTGGTAAAAAAGCAATTTTTCGTCAAAAAGATGGCGGCGCCAGCGCTTGGTGAGCTTTCGGGTAGAAAGCCATTTCTACCCGAAAAGCTCACCAGAGCGCTAGCCGCCATTTTTACGAAAAATCACTTCGATGACGTCACCGGAAGTGATTTTCGTCAAAAAGATGGCGGCGCCCAGCTGACGCGGAACCGGCCGCGCGCCCAGCTGACGCCGGAACCGGGCAGCGGCGTCGAAAAGGTTGGGGATCCCTGACATACACGCTTCACAACTTTCCTTAAACACCTGTGTACATTACTTTCAGTTCCTCATTTCCAACAGTTTCATTCTTCCTGTTTTAAACTTACCCAACCAAGGGCATACTTTGCCAAAAATACGTTTTCACAGTTAGCAACGGCTCAGCAGGATGACAGATAGTTCTGGTATATATTTTGAAACCATCCTAGCTGAAAACTTTGGCTCATGTCTCTTTCTTCCGGGGCCTGATACCATCCATAGGGCTTACTGAATCTAATAGATCAACCAGCTCTATCTTGGGTTCTCACAGAGCTGCACGTAATCTCTGTGCGTAATCTTTTAATAATGAAAAGACTTAGAGTTATCTAGGAGTCACTTCGTTCACGTCTCTTTTTCTCCTCGAGGTCTGGAATTACAAGCTACGCCGCTGTCTCTTCACGCTGCTGGGGCACCTGGATTATATTCGCACCACCTTCTTTCACCACGTGAGTGTTCTGACCAAGGCTTCCCAAACAGCACGAAGCCGACTCCTTGTCCTGATAAAACCTCTTTTGTTTAAAATGAATTCCTCTCCAGCAAAGTCCCAGCAAACCGTCTTTCAAGAGTGATTTCACAACCACAGACCTTTATCAGGCCTGGAGAGTTGCCAGGCTGGTATCTTCCAAACGCCACCCTGTAGCAGAATTTACTTGGCAAGAAGTTAGGAACAGATCTTCACTCTAACGAATTGAACTAATTGTCTCCTGCAAACCCCACTCCCTTTTCGCTCCTCTTTATTCCCTATGCGAGGGGCCATTCACTGTCCACCTTTACTCCTGAGTCGACCCTTGTTCCTTAACTGTTCCCTTCTCCTGGCAGCTCTGCGCATGCGCACCCTGGGAACAGGCTCCAGCTGTTCTTCTTCCCCACTGATCTCAGCTGATAACTGTCAGATGGCCCTGGCCCCATCTCTGCCTCCAATGCAGAGCCCTCATCAGAGCCTTCCCCAGACTCCAGGATTGGTCCATGTTCCTCCCCAACCTCCTCACTGTCCAAATCTGCCGCCAGCTCTGCTGGCCGCCGGTGGACCACAGCAGTGAGTCCGGTTGAGCCTGCAGTCCCTGAGCTGAGCTTTTGCGACAGCTGGAAATGCTTCCTCGGTGTTTCAGGAGTCCTAAGAGGCTGCGAGGTTCCCTGGTTGCTGTCCTTGCACAGACTGCGCTCTGCCTGCCCTCTGAAAGAAAACCGTGCCGTGTCTCTTCTTCCTAGGAGTATCCCTGGATCCTCAGTGCATCTGATGACCAGACCATCCGGGTGTGGAACTGGCAGTCCAGAACCTGCGTTTGGTAAACTCTCCACCCCATGACAATCATTACCAAATTAAAATTGTTTTCGTTTTGCAGTTTGCAGGCGTTTGCCCTCTTGTCAGGATTCCGGCAGTTACCCCCAATTAAATCATGAATCTCGAGCCAAACTTCCAGAACTTCAAAAGGATTTATTGGGAGTTAACATGTCCGGCACCGCCTGGGTGGAGCCAACTGTGAGGCACATCATTCAATGTCATCCTTGACCCCGGTTTTCCCCCCACCCCCTGGGTGTATCGTAATTCATATTCTCCAATGGGACACCTCCATAGCCCAGAGTCATCAATCGGGCTCTCCAGTTAGAATTTTGCGCTGCAGAAACTTCAGTCACCTAGTTATTATCTTTGAAAACATTTATGGAATGCACTTTCGGTTTGCAAGCTGCTGTATGCTCCCCCCACCCATTCTGTTGGCAACTCTAAAAATACCAGAGAGATATTTTATGAATTGACACCTTGGGTGGCTGTGGTTGATCACATTTCAACTAACCAACTCCAACCCAATAAACTCCAAGACAAGCATTTTCTCAAAGTCCCATTTTATGAGGGTTGTCATATTGGCCCGTCTGGGAAAACCCAAATCTGAGAGTTCCGGGTTCCCCTTCCCAGAAGGGAAAGTCAAAGATTCATCACCTGCATCACCTTTTTACTCAATAGATGCTCTCTTTTTTTTTTGCTGGAAGCTTGAAATGAACATTGGAAATTGGCAAATTAAAAAGCCCGAAATCGCATTTGTGTGACCGCAGGACTCTGGCAAGCAAGTTACAAACTTCCCAAAATTGTTTTCACTGTCCAGGGTGCGAGAGGGTGGCAAGGGAGTCTATGACAATTCGCCCTGGCCAGCTTGCTGCAGCCAATTCACTGCAGGCTAACTTGCCATGGGGCCAGAGTTGCACTAAGATCAAAGAAAGGGTGGAATAGGATCATTAAAGAAAGGGTACCAAAGGAGGGACAGAACAAAACGTGAGGTTCAAAAATTAAAATGATTTCTTACTTATTTTAAATAATTACATGGAATTGTTAAATTGTCCCAGAGCGAGTTGGCTGTGGCAAGTTGTCCTATTCCAGTCTGGGGGAGGGATGGAGGGTGGGATACAGCTGTTGTAACTCTGCAACCCGCTCAAAAACCTGGGAGGTTCGAACTGCCACTTAGCAGCCAGTCGTTAAGTGAGGACTACTTGTGCTGCCACAGCTTTGCTAAAGTACCTTTTTATTGCTCAGAGCTTGTAGGTGTGCAGTTTCTCACCTGCAGCTGTCTTGAAGGGAACTCGGGATGATGGGAGGACTTGGTGCTCTTTGAACATGTTGGCTTTCATTGATGAACTTGCCTAGTAAGGTCATGAGACGTCTGCAAGAGTGCAGCCAAGGTCAAAGAGTACCAAGGACCCCAACATTTCATATCCTAAACTACAAATATTCTATTCATGATGGTGTTTGCCTTGAATCTCGAGGACCAATTGCTGCATTTCCCCCCCTTCTTTCTAGCGTATTGACCGGACATAACCATTATGTGATGTGCGCCCAGTTCCATCCTTCCGAGGACCTGGTCGTGTCTGCCAGTTTGGACCAGACTGTGCGCGTTTGGGATATTTCTGGTGAGCTGCTCAGGTCAAGCGGGGTATCCAGCAGCGGGACTGTGCTTGAGAACTGCAGTTGCTGTGAAACCAGAGCGAGACTGGAGCGAAAGAGAAATGGGGGGAGAGGTTGACAGTTATGGGCACAGCAAGGCTCTCACATTAGCTAGAGCAGTGGTGGCTAATCTTTTGGGGCTCCTGTGCCAAAAATTGTGCACGCACTTGCACGCTTGCGCTCGTGTGCCAGCACCCAGAAGGCAATGCGCATCCCCCCCATGCCCCCTACACATGTGCGCACAATCCCACCCCACTCCCTCCTTACCTTCAGCCTTCAGAGGCTTGAGGAAGGTTTCTGCAGGCTTCGCAGGCCGAAAAATAGCCCCGTTTCGTCACTTCCGGTATTTTCAGAAAAACAGGAAGCGATGAAATGGGGCTAGTTTTCAGCCTGCAAAGCTTGCAGAAGCCTGCAGAAACCTTCCTCAAGCCTTTGGGAGGCTGAAAAAGTCCTCAAACCGGCCAAAAATCAGCTGTGAGGTGCGCGCATGCGCAGTCAGGTAAGCTTGCCTGCAGCTTGCGTGCCGGCACAAATGGCCCTGCGCGCCACCTGTGGCTCGCATGCCATAGGTTCACCATTACGGAGCTAGAGGCTAGAGTTTTACTGAACTTTCTCTCTCGACTCTAACGGGAGGGGTTGATGAGGACCCTCAATGTTAGAAAATTTAAATTTCTCTCTGATTGTAGGACAACCGCTCTCCAATTCACGATGAAACAGATTTAACAAAGGTGGTGTGTGTGTGTGAAGAATGAATTGGAGTCCAGATGGAGAATAAAAAAAGTGAAAAAATGAGGGTGGGCAGACTAATGAGAGAAAAATTGTAGGCCTTTTAGAACTATCTCTCCTTTTTTTCCTGCAGTATTAACTGTAGTTAACTGTAGTTATTAACTGTACTGTAGTTAACTTTAGTCTTCTAGCGGGAAGAGATTCTGGTTCGTGTTCCTCAAACGTGGCTCTTTTAACATATGTAGATGTCAGCTCCCAAAATTCCCCAGCTAGCACAAATTCTGGGAGTTGAAGTCCACACAAGTTTTAAAATCACCAAGTTGGCGAAACATCAGGTTGTGCAGGCAATACCCTCCACTCTCCTGGGTGATGTGTGTCAGATGGATGGCTAGATCTGTCTGGCGGGAAAACTTTGCCCCTGTGCCAAAGGAGGACGGAAGGTCCTCTGAAGTTGATCTCCTTTTGATCAACATTTGCCCTGAAATGGCATGAGGTCTCCTGCTTGAGCAGGGGGTTGGGCTAGAAGATCTCCAGGGTCCCTTCCAACTTCTATCGTATCCCTTTGGTCAGAAATGGCCCCAGACTGTGGTGCAGTCTTGTGGACCAAGAGCCTCTAGGCCTTTTGGTTTTGAAAACTGTTGCCTCTGGAGGTCTCCAGGAGGAGTCCAGCTCTTGTTGAGAGGAGCAGATCTTGGAGAAGAGTTGAAATCAGCTTGCTGGAGAGGATCCTGGCCTGGCTTCCCAGGGTTATGTGAGCCCCAAAAGGCTTGTGAATCTAGCCTTGGGAACTCCCCGCCATGGCAATTTCCAAGGTGGGTGGACTTCAGCTCCCATCATTCTCATCAACAATTATGCTGTAGACCAGGGGTGTCCAACCTTGGCAACCTTAAGACTTGTGAACTTCAACTCCCAGAATTCCTCAGCCAGCAAAGCTGGCTGAGGAATTCTGGGAGTTGAAGTCCACAAGTCTTAAAGTTGCCAAGGTTGGACACCCCTGCTGTAGACTGTAGAATTCTGGGATTTGAAGTTTGCCAAGTTTGGAAAATGCTGTGTTGCGACCTGTCGGCCCCTCCAGTAGCTGAATCAGAGGAAGAGGGGTGGGAGTCAAGGTCAACATCAGGGCAACCTGGGAGCTCCGAGGGGGAAGAGGGAATGGAGCTGTCAGAGAGAGAGGGGTGGGGGGAAAGAGAGAGGGAGAGAGGGGCGGAGCCTGGGCCGTCCATCAGCCCTCAGATGGAGAGTCCACAGCCCCCAGGTCTGGAGGTGGCTGATGGGAAAGAGGAAGAACAGCCGAGTCGAGTGCCTGACGCGTGGATGCACAGAAGGCAGAGGAGAGGAGAGCAGTGGAAATCTATGGGCCGGCCCCTTGGGAAGGAAGAGCCACTGCTCTGCTCCCAAAGCCCCACCGTAGCTCTGGAGACAAAAGGCAGCGGGCGGAGATGAATAGATGGGGCAGACAATTATTCATCTTCCTGTAGGACAGACTTGTTAGCTTGTGGTGAGAGAGGAACTTTTTGGCCGGGGCTGCCGGTGCTCCTAATAAAGGAATCTTTGAGTTCACGTCAAGAGGGTTTGTCCTGCTTGGGGAGCTGGGTCAGAACGTGCTGATTTCGAAGGAAGGAACTTTAACCCTTGGTGAGTTTGTGTGTGTGTGTGAGCTGCCCACTGCTTTCTCAACTGCAGTTCTTGGCCTAGTGGGTTGCTGGGGTTTTGTGGCACATATTCAGAGATGACCCAGCTGTGTTGGGGGC
The DNA here is from genome assembly GCF_049901735.1 of Notechis scutatus. Taxonomy (NCBI): domain Eukaryota; kingdom Metazoa; phylum Chordata; class Lepidosauria; order Squamata; family Elapidae; genus Notechis; species Notechis scutatus. The sequence continues at coordinate 2,402,830 of NC_142022.1, read as the reverse complement.
GGGGAGGGGGGTGGCGGAGAGGCTGTGCTTGGCATGAGTCCGTCACTTCCTCTGCCAGCACCCATGCGGTGAGCTTTCTCTCTCTCTCTCTCACAGCAGAGCCCAAACCCCCTGAAATGGCTTCAGAGGCCTGGAAAATTGTCCCCAGGGTTTCCCCCCCCTCCCCCCGCACTTCCGGAGTTGCTGAATCGATGCTTTTCACGGTCTTTGCAACCCGACTTGGTTCAACTGAGCGTATCCATGCAGTGTCTAGACCAGTGATGGCTAACCTTTTCAGCTTGGTGTGTCAAAAATCGGGAAAAAGTGTAGCCTTCCTCAGGTCGTGTGTCACTAACTTGGTTTATGACGGACTGGGCTGGGGCGATCACACAGGGCTGTGAAACTCGTCTCCCTAGTCTCAGGGCTGTAGGTGCAGGAGGTGGGATCGGAAGGCCAGCTTACAGGGCTGTGAACCTCATGGATTTCCTTTCCTCCTGTAGCGTTCCTGAGGTAATGAAACTGACAAACCTCAGTTTGTGGCGGTTAAAACTGGTTCTCTGCTGCAAAGATCTCGCGGCAGCGGTGACACCACGCCTCCACGCCACAAGCAGGGAGCAGGGATTGGAGCAGAGCACAGGCAGCCTCTAAATGTGCAGGTTTTCCCCACACCAACAGGCGTGTCAGTCAAAGTGCCTCGGCGTGTCACGAGTGACGCGCGTGTCATAGGTTAGCCATCACTGGTCTAGGGAGATTCTCAGTCGTCTAGATCAGGGGTGTCTCTTCAACCTTGGCCACTTTAAGACTTGTGGATTTCAACTCCCAGAGTTCCTCAGCCAGCAAAAAAGCTGCAACGGTCGTATGAGAAACGGTCCCAAGTCCCTTTTTCCCCCCCAGTGCTGTTGCAACTTCAGAAAGGTCACTAAACGAAGGGGTGTAAGTGGAGGACTACTGTATATCATCTTGCAAGAAAGAGCCGCTCTCTGATTCATGGTGCTTTGAGCTCCATTCTGAAATCTGAGGTTTCCAGAACTTTTGGTCTGTCTTGATGAAACGGACCAGTTAGAACAGAGTTCCCCAACTTTCCCGGGTTGACCGCTGGGAAGGGGTGGGTGGGGAAGAGGGGATGATTTTGTAGGAGGGGCAAACGCCCACAACGTTTGTGGCAATGCTCGCTCAAGTGGGGTGCAAGCGCCTGCTACGATGTTCGTGCAAGTAAAGCCGTGTGTGCACACGCTAAGGCGCACACTGCACGCTAAGCCGCGCACCGCACGCACCAGCCAGCCCCTCTTCGACTGGATATCAACCTCTTCCAAAACACAGTCTATGAAGAAAGTAAATGCAGTCCGAATCAAAAGTAAAAATAATTAGAAAAAAACCCAACACAAACTACACTGAAGTAATTAACACAGCAGGCCAGGATAATTGCAGACTTCCAAAAGATAACGACACGCACACACAGTTGTGAGGACGCCAAAAGCCAGATAAGCCTCGACCAAGATTATGCACGCTTTGCTTCCAGCAAGGTGCTGTGTGCAAACGGCCCACTTATATCCTGTTCTCCCAGCTGCAAGTAATGAAAGGGATCAGGGCCTTTTCCTCTCCCTTAAGCCACATTGGTCCCTTCTCCGTTCCTCCATGCATGCCCTAGGATGAAGAGGGGGTGGTCTTCCTCTGAATGACCAGCCGGACTGTGCCCTTCCCCCCGTTTCTTCCACAGCCACCGGAGCCGCACTCCCACTCCCTGTCAGCTGCTCAATCTCCCCCTCGGAATCAGACCCCAACAAGGACATGACACCCTCACACAGCCCAGCGACAACTAGCCCGTGTCCTGGTAGTGGGCTGCAGACCACAGGTGGGGGAACCCCTGAGTTAGAAGATTGCAGTGGCCCAGGGGACAGACCAGCTCCCCACTTCACTCGTAGGGCAGGGTTGGGGGTCTGTGTGGCTCCTGCTGAGAGAGAGAGAGAGAGAAAGAGAGAGAGAGAGAGAAGATTGCCAAGTTGGGTCTGGCGTCCAGTTGCCTTTTGCATGCAAAATTGTACCCGTAACGATGAAGCAGTTTGCTTGCGAGACTAACCATGACTTTCCAGGATTGGTGAAATAACCTCTTTTTAAACTTTTCTTGCATTCTTCTTCTAATCCCGAAGCTGGTCTTTTCCTTTGAAGCGGGCAAGACGGACCGGGAAGGATAATTCCAGCTGTTGAAAACAGCAGGGGGGGAGGTTTTACTTGATAACAAAATAGCTGGACCTCCGCGGCTGCGATCTTAACTGAGAGCTTCTGTCCTGAAGAGCTGCTGGGCTTGGCGTCGTTCTACATTAGGCTGGGAAAAAGAGGGGAGTCCTACCCACGGAATGGGGAGGGGCAGAGGTGCCCAACCTTGTCCCCCCCTTTGAAGACGTGCGGGCTTTGACTCCCAGCTTGGCTGGCTGGGGAATTCCGGGAGTCGAAGTTCACACGTCTCCAAGTGGCCGAGGTTGGACACCCCTGATTTTAGGACAGGGGGTCTCCAAACTTGGCAACTTTTAAGACTTGTGGCCTTCAACTCCCAGAATTCTCCAGCCAGCATAGAGCACAGCATCTTAACGTTGCCAAGTTTGGAGACCTCTGTTTTAGGGGAACCCTCCCCAATAACAAAAGGAGCCAGGTGGGGTGTGTGGCCTAACCCTCTAAGTCTGGTCTCTAACCTTCCGCTTTGGCTTGACATTTTAGCATTGCTTTTAACGTCCTCCAACTATCGGGCAGGCCTTCCGCAGGCCTGGCTCGTCCGTCTCTTCTTAACAGCTCCACGCCTAATTTCCTCTCATCCTCCTTATAACTGCCCCCCTTTTTCTCTCCTCTCTCCCTCCTCGTTCATCCCTCCCCCCCCCATGCCAGAGCTGGTTCATTCTGTACGTGTCTCCATTCCCTCTTGATTTGTGTAGCAACCTCAGAAATTTTCCATCTGTTGCTCAGTTGTCTCGGATCAACCCGACAACATTACGTGCCTTTGATTTCTCCTGGAGCAGGTACCTGTGTGGTTCCTCCTACCCTTGACTCCACTCCCCCATGGACCCTGGATTTGCAAATCCCTCCTTGGAAGTGCCTCTCTGATAACATTCACCCCAACCATCATGTCCACAGTAAATCCTTCCCTTCTGTTTTTCTTTTTCCCCTCCTCAATGTCTAAACGTGGTTGGAAGCTGCATTGCGCCTGCATCTGAGACCCATCAGCTTTTGTACTGATTCGTCCTTTTGGCCTCATTCTCCAGGGGATTTGTGATGACCTGGGGCATGACACAAAAATAACACAGTCACAAAAAATAGAATAAATTCCCTTTAATGCCTCCAACTTGGGCCGCAATGTCCAATTATCCTCGGCTTGATATCAAACTCTTCGAAAAAAACAGTCTACGAAGAAAGTAAATGCAGTCCGAACTAAATGTAAAAATAAGTAGAAAAAAACCAACACAAACCACACTGGAGTCATTAACACAGCAGGCCAGGATGATAAATTGCGGACTTCCACAGATAATGCAGCACCCACAGTTGGGAAGACGCCAAAACCCAAATAAGCCTCAACCAAGATAAAGTACGCTTTGCTTCTAGCAAAGAGCTATGTGCAAATGCCCCACTTATACCCTGTTCTCCCAGCTGCAACTAATGAAAGGGATCAGGGCCTTTTCCTCTCCCGTAAGACATGTTGCTCCCTTCATACCCTAGGATGAAGAGGGGGTGGGCCTGGGTCTTCCTCTGAATGCCCAGCCGGACTGTGTTCTTCCCCCGTTTCTTCCACAGCCACCAGAGCCATCCACCCACCCCCTGTCAGCTCCTCAATCTCCTCCTCAGAGTCAGACTCCAACAAGGGCATGACAGGATTAAACCTCACTTGAGCCTAGATTGGTGGCTTCCCTTTCTTGGTTGCGGGGGTTGAGTGGCTTTGGCTTGGTGAATCTCTCAAGTCCGCTTAGGAACCCCTTTCCCTTTGGACAGAGGTTCGTTTGAGCAATTTGGTCTGTCACGGCTTCTCTCCATGGTCTGTTCTGCTCAGGAAGAAAACGAGCATTTCCTCCCATCCTTCACTGCTTTCATCTTTATTTGTTAACCGCGATCTTTACTTCCTCTGCCCCACAAATCCCCTCTCCTGCCCGAAGGTCTAAGAAAGAAGAATTTATCTCCGGGAGCTGTGGAGTCTGAGGTGCGAGGCATCACCGGCGTGGACCTTTTCGGCACTACGGATGCTGTAGTGAAGCATGTTCTCGAGGTACTCTGGGGTTGGTGGTGTGTCTCTCTCTGTGTGTGTGTATATGAGGAGGGGGGAACCCTCATGTAAAATTATTGGGAAATAAAAGGAATCGTTGACAGATATTTTTTGAGTGATTGACATCAGGGGCGGACCTCAAAGGCTGATCGGGAACCCAGCTCTCTTGCAGGCCAGTTTTGTAAGATGGCATCTGCACACCTGGCCTTTTGGGAGGAGAAGATGAATGTCTAAGACCAGGGATGTCCAACAACAGCCATTTATAAAGATTTTTGGCTGAATTCTCCAGCTGGCATGGATAACCGCATATCTTACATAGCAGTTGACAACTCCTAATGCAGGGGTCTTCAAACTTGATAGCTTTAAGACTTGTGGACTTAAATGTCCAGAATTCCTCCTCCAATCATGTTAGCTCAGGAATTCTGGGAGTGGAAGTCCACAAGTCTTAAACTAGCCAAGTTTGGAGACCCTTGTGATAGAAGTCCGAGGTACGCACAAACTGTACGCACAAACTGTAACTAAAAATCCAAACAATCCAAGCTGAAGGTAATTGACAGGGCAGGAGAAGGAATTGCAAACTTGAAAGCCCAGCAAAACATACACAGTTGGGAAGACGCCAGGAACACAGATAAGCCACAACAATATAAGATTTGCTCCCAACAACTTACTGTGCGCAGCTTCCCTTTTTATACACCGTGTTCCCAGCTGCAGCTAATGAAAAGAATCAGGGCCCTTTCCTCCCCTGTAAGCCACGCAACTCACATTGCTCCCTTCTCCGTTCCTCCCTGCGTGCCCTAGGACAGGGGTCTCCAACCTTGGTCACTTTAAGACCTGTGGACTTCAACTCCCAGAATTCCTCAGCCACAAGTCTTTAAAGTTGAAGTCCACAAGTCTTTAAAGTGGCCAAGGTTGGAGACCCCTGCTCTAGGGCGAAATGGGGGTGGGCCTGGGTCTTCCTCTGAATTCCCTCTCCCTTGTTCTACCTCTCCCCTGCTCTGCCCAGCCAGACTTCCCCAGTTTCCTCCACAGCCAACGGAGCCACACTCCCACTCCCTGTCAGCTGTTCTTCCAGCTCAGATTCACACTCCGATGGAGGCGTGACACTTATTTTGAAGCTCTCCTTCTCTTGTGTGTTTTAGGGACACGATCGTGGGGTCAACTGGGCAGCTTTCCACCCCACTATGCCCCTCATCGTCTCGGGGGCTGATGACCGGCAAGTCAAGATCTGGAGGATGAACGGTAAACCCCTTCTTCCCCTCCCCCCCCCTCTCCCCTCCCCCACTTTTTTTTTTTTTGCAAACTGCAGAGCGTAAGGCTCCAGATCCGTGGCCACGTTTGCCCTTCGCTACTCAGCTGGGCTCTTGCCTCGTTTCGGTCCTCTGGGAATGTGGGCATTCGGCCGTGGCCTGCAAGAGGAGGAGGAGGAGGAGGAGGAGGGCTCAGCTGCTGCAGAACAAACCTGGTTTGGTGTTAGGGGAAAAACCCCTTGACATTGCAACATTAGCTTTCAGCTCGTGCAGGTAGCCTTCGACTTAAGAACACCTGTTCGCTGACTGTTTAAAATTACAACGGCCCTGAAAAAAAATGGCTGACAGACCGGCCCTCACCCTTACGACCGCCACAAGAGTGTCCCCCCACCGTCATGTATTTGCCATCTGTGAACCTCCCAGCTGGCTGCCAACAGGCAGGCTCCAAGGTAGCAGGTTGTGGTCCAAGGATGCCTTGGTTAAACCAGGGTGATCTGCCGCAAAGAAGGTGGTAAAATCTTGTGCAATCTTTTTTTCCAGTCTCTCTTTGTGGTTGTAAGTCAAGGTCCGCCTGTCGGAACCAATGAGGTGCTACAGCAAGGGCCTTCAAACTTGGCAAGTTTAAGACTTGTGGACTTCCACTCCCAGGATTCCTGAGCTAACATGACTGGAGGAGGAAGAATTCTGGGAGTGGAAGTCCACAAGTTTTAAAGCTGTCAAGTTTGAAGACCCCTCACCTACCTGTCTGTCTATCTATCTATCCATCCATCCATCCATCCATCCATCCATCCATCCTCTAATCCATCCTCTATCATCTATCTATCATCTATCTATCATCTATCATCTATCTCTACCTACCTACCTACCTACCTATCTATCATCTCTCTCTCTCCGTACCTACCTACCTATTTACCTATCTATGTATGTATCATCTATCATCTCTCTCTCTCTCTCTCTCCATACTACCTATTTACCTATATATCAATCTATCATCTGTCACAAGGGTCTTCAAACTTGGCAAGTTTAAGACTTATGGACGTCAACTTCCAGAATTCCTGAGCAAACATGAAGAGGAATTCTGGGAGTGGAAGTCCACAAGTCTTAAAGTGGTCAGGTTCGAAGACCCCTGTGCTACAGGCTGTGCTACACTATTGAACTCAAAAGTTCCACTGCTATGAAAGGCAGTTGTGTTTGCGCCCACCAAACAACCCTTTTTCGGCACAGTTATTAAGCAAATCCTGTGACCATTAAACCAACCCAGTTTCCTCCCTTGGCTTCGCTGGCTGGGAAGATCGCAGACGGTGATCACGTGACCCCTGGGCAGCACAATCGTTTGTAAACCAATGGCAGTTGCCGAGTGCCCCCCTTTTGATCACGTGACTGTGGGGGGGATGCTGCGACGGTCACACGAGGACCGGTCCTATGTTTTCTGAGTGTCGTAACTTCGAATGGCGATTAGTTGAGGACTACCTGTACTGAAATTGAAAGCACAGCGGGAAGGAACTCTGTGTTCTGACCGAGGCTTTCTGAGACCGTAATTAAGCACACGCTAGTTAAAACAACTCTTGTTTTATTTTAATGCTGGGAATTATGTGCATGCCCAGCCCATAATGAGTCCCAAACAGTTCCTTGAGATAAGCACCCACCTTTCTTTCCTTGGAATTGCTGCCAACAACTAGAGTGCCAAATGAATTGTAAAAAACCAACCGAAGTACAAAGTCCACACAGAGCTTCAAGGATTAATCCGAACAGAGCAAACGACTTTGCTTCCTGCAAAGGTTTCTCTACCTTTGCACCTCCTTTATACCTTCTGGGAGGGGCAGTCACCTTACTCCCGAGTCACCCCTTTTGTCTCAGCTACTCTTGCCTTCTAGCAGCTCTGCGCACATGCACACTGGGAACAGGCTCCCTTGGGTCCTCTGCCTCGCTGCTGCCAGACTCCAGAGGCTCTGGAGTCAGCACATAACTCCCAGATGGTCCTGGCCCCTTCCCTGCGTCGGACGCAGGACCCTCATCTGAGTCCTGTCCAGACTCCTGGACTGGTCCCCGTTCTTCCCCACTGTCCGATTCCGCTGCCGTCTGCACAGGCTGCTGGCGAACCGCAACACTCTGCCCGAAACTCGTCTTTCTCCTTTATGGCAGAAGGTCTCTAACCTTGGCCCTTGAAGCCTGGCGGACTTCAACTCCCAGAATTCCCAGCCAGCTTTGCTGGCTGGGGAATTCTGGGAGCTGAAGTCCGCCAGGCTTCAAGGGGCCAAGGTTGGAGACCCTTGCTCTATGGGATCCGGAAGTCCTGCAGAAGCAGCGGGCAGGGCAGGATGCGGGTTCACGCGTACCTCCGTCCAGAATGGTCCAATGCAGCTTCCCAACCGCTGGGCCTCACGGTCCCTCTTTGCCTTTGCCTTCCCGGTGACCGCTGTCCTTCCCTCCCCTTCAGAGTCCAAAGCCTGGGAGGTGGACACCTGCCGCGGCCATTACAACAACGTCTCCTGCGCTGTCTTCCACCCTCGGCAGGAGCTCATCCTGAGCAATTCGGAGGACAAGAGCATCCGAGTCTGGGATATGTCCAAACGGTAAGCGCATCTGCGGGGGCCCCACCCCACGAGACCCCCAATCTGCTGGACTTTTCTGGGGATCTGCAGATGGCCTCAGCGGAAGAGGGCCTCTGGGCCAGAGCTGGAGGCTGTTCAGCTGAGGGTAGTGATCAGGTGGGTTAGCGAACGGGCAAATGGTTATGGTGCTGGCCTGGAAGCTAGTCCTGCCTTAGGCCTGTAAGCTGGCTGGGTAACTTTGACCAGGACAAGGGTCTTCAAACTTGGCAGCTTTAAGGCTTGTGGACTTCCACTCCCAGAATTCCTCCTCCTCCTGTCATGTTACCTCAGGAATTCTGGGAGTGGAAGTCCACAAGCCTTAAAAGCTGCCAAATTTGTAGACCCTTGTGATAGATGATAGATGGATGGATGGATGGATGGATGGATGGATGGATGGATGGAAGGAAGGAAGGAAGGAAGGAGAGAGAGAGAGAGAGAGAGAGAGAGAGAGAGAGAGAGAGAGAGAGAGAGAAAGAAGAAAGAAAGAAAAAGAAAGAAAGAAAGAAAGAAAGAAAGAAAGAAAGAAAGAAAGAAAGAAAGAAAGAAAGAAAGTAGGTAGGTAGGTACTGAGAGAGAGAGATGATAGATAGATAGGTGACAGGTGATAGATCGGGTCTTCAAACTTGGCAGCTTTAAGGCTTGTGGACTTCAACTCCCAGAATTCCTCCTCCTCCTGTCATGTTACCTCAGGAATTCTGGGAGTGGAAGTCCACAAGCCTTAAAGCTGCCAAGTTTGTGATAGATGATAGATAGATAGATAGATAGATAGATAGATAGATAGATAGATAGATAGAGAAGAAAGAAAGAAAGAAAGAAAGAAAGAAAGAAAGAAAGAAAGAAAGAAAGAAAGAAAGAAAGAAAGAAAAGAAAAGAAAGAAAGAGAAGAAGGAAGGAAGGAAGGAAGGAAGGAAAGAAAGAAAGAAAGAAAGAAAGAAAGAAAGAAAGAAAGAAAGAAAGAAAGAAAGAAAGAAAGAGAAAGTAGGTAGGTACTGAGAGAGAGAGATGATAGATAGATAGGTGACAGGTGATAGATGGTTCATTGGCAGTTTAGTTTGGACTTCAACTCCAGAATTCCTCCTCCTCCTGTCATGTTACCTCAGGAATTCTGGGAGTGGAAGTCCACAAGCCTTAAAGCTGCCAAGTTTGTGATAGATGATAGATAGATAGATAGATAGATAGATAGATAGATAGATAGATAGAGAAGAAAGAAAGAAAGAAAGAAAGAAAGAAAGAAAGAAAGAAAGAAAGAAAGAGAGAAGGAAGGAAGGAAGGAAGGAAGGAAGGAAGGAAAGAAAGAAAGAGAAAGAAAGAAAGAAAGAAAGAAGAAAGAAAGAAAGAAGAAAGAAAGAAAAAGAAGAAAGAAGAAAGAAGAAAGAAGAAAGAAGAAAGAAGAAAGAAGAAAGAAGAAAGAAGAAAGAAAGAAAGAAAGAAAGAAAAGAAACAAAGAAAGAAAAGAACAAAGAAAGAAAGAAAGAAAGAAAGAAAGAAAGAAAGAAAGAAAGAAAGAAAGAAAGAGAAAGTAGGTAGGTACTGAGAGAGAGAGATGATAGATAGATAGGTGACAGATGATAGATCGGGTCTTCACACTTGACAGCTTTAAGGCTTGTGGACTTCCACTCCCAGAATTCCTCCTCCTGTCATGTTACCTCAGGAATTCTGGGAGTGGAAGTCCACAAGCCTTAAAGCTGCCAAGTTTGTAGACCCTTGTGATAGATGATAGATGGATGGATAGATAGATGAGAGAGAGAGAGAGAGATGATAGATAGATAGAGTCTCTGCAGTTCGATTCTCAAGTCCTGATATCTGGTGGCTTTTTCAAGTTGTTTCTCATTGATTCTGCTGTCACCAGGTATGGCAATGTCGATGATCCACACTTTTTTCTTCTCCACAATTGTGACATCCGGGATGTTGTGTTCCAAAACTTTGTCAGTCTGTATTCGGAAGTCCCACAGTAGTTGTTGCATGCTCATTTTCGACCACTTTTTCAGGCTTATGATCCCACCAGTTCTTTGCTGCAGGCAAGTGGTAGTTGCGACACAAGTTCCAGTGGACCATCTGAGCGACTGTGTTGTGACGTTGTTTGTAGTCAGTCTGAGCGATTGTCTTGCAACAGCTCAGTATGTGATCAATGGTTCCGTCCACTTCTTTGCAGAGTCTGCATTTGGGGTCATCAGCAGATTTTTCTATTCTGGCTTTGATTGCATTCGTTCTGATGGCTCACTGGCTTATTATTATTATTATTATTATTATTATTATTATTAGTCCATCTTCTTTGCTCCCTCTTTTATCCATCCCTAAATTCCAAGCCAAACAATTCACGGCCAGGTGTTTTTCTCTGCTTCCCTCCCTTCCTCCATCGCCAGCACGGGCGTTCAGACCTTCCGCAGGGATCACGACCGCTTCTGGGTGTTGGCAGCCCATCCGAACCTCAACCTCTTCGCGGCAGGTAAAGGATCTGGGGGTGGCCCTCAGGTGGGGCTGAAAAATTTCAGGGGGAGGGTGGCCCTGAAAGGGTAATCCAGGGGTTTTTGCCACACCTGATCCCCACATTACCGAAGTCCTCGACTTACACCATTCGTTTAGTGACCAGAATTATGATGGTGCTGAATGACTGGAAGTTGCACTTAATGATCTAGTGCCTAGCAACCGCCTCACATTTATGACGGTTGCAGTCTCCCAGGGTCACCTTTTGTAACCTTCCCAGCTAACTGACAATGTCAATTGAGGACAGTGGCAGAAAAGGTTGCAAGTTGCGATCACATCATCTCTCATTTTACAACGCTGGCAAGAAAAGGATGTAAAACCGGATGTGGTCACATGATGCCTCGCTTAATGACCATACTGCAAAACAACAGATTTTCCTGCCCAGATTTGCTCAAAAGGGATGACGGGAATCTGTAATTAAAGTCTAATAATGATTTGACAATAGTATAATATGACATGGATACTTGATTAACACAATATGAATTTAAATTTAAATTTAGGAGGGAAAGACTGTTGATATTGTGCACAAAAGATATGTACCAGCCGACACACTGTATAATGGAAGGATGGTTTTATTGGATGTTTTGTGTTTGTGTTTGTCAATGTTGTTAAAAATCAATGTATAATTAATTAAATTTTCTTGCCCAATTGTGGTGGTAAATCGAGGACTACCTAAGGAGGAGGAGGACTGTGGAATCCTCGTTGCTTTCTGAGCTTGGTTATTTCCTTGCAGGCATTTCATTACCCAACTAGGTAACATCTTCAGTGCTAGAAAGGAGAGGGGCTTCCTCTCTTCCTCCTGTCGGTGTTGGTGGGAGCGTTCTTGGTGGTTCCTTGGTTAGGCTGTTATTTACTGTTCGATTGTTTATCAGATTTGGTAATTCCTCGATTGGGGAAGTTGTGTTCTGCCCCAGCTCCCCAAACACGACAAACCCTTTGAAGTGAACTCAAAAGAGGACTTTAATTAGGAACGCCGGTAGCCCCAGCAAAAAGTTTCTCTCTCACCACAGGCTAACAAGTCTGTCCTACAGGAAGATGAATAGTTGTCTGCCAGACCTCTTCATCTCTGCCCCCTGCCTTTGATCCCCAGAGCTAGGGTGGGGCTTCACTAGCAGTGGTGTCTCTTCTATCCCAAGGGCCGGCCCATAGATTTCCACTGCTCTCCTCTGTCTTCTGTCCATCCGCACGTCAGTCCCCAGAGCTAGGGTGGGGCTTCACTAGCCGTGGTGTCTCTTCTGTCCCAAGGACCAGCCCATAGATTTCCACTGCTCTCCTCTCCTCTGCCTTCTGTCCATCCGCGCGTCAGTCCCCAGAGCTAGGGTGGGGCTTCACTAGCCGTGGTGTCTCTTCTATCCCAAGGACCAGCCCATAGATTTCCACGGCTCTCCTCTCCTCTGCCTTCTGTGCATCCGCTCATCAGACACTGGACCCGGCTGTTCTTCCTCTTTCCCATCAGCCACCTCCAGACCTGGGGGCTGTGGACGCTCCATCTGAGGGCTGACGGACGGCCCAGGCTCTCTCTCTCTCTCTCTCTCTCCCAACTCCATTCCCCCTTCCCCCTCGGAGCTCCCAGGTTGCCCCGATGCTGACCCCGACTCCCAGGCCTCCTCCTTTGCTTTGGCTGCTGAAGAGGCCATCAGCCGACATGCCACGACAAAGTGTTGACCGCTCGATTGTCCCAGACCAATGCCCCCTTCCCTCCTAGCACGGACGAGTTTACCTAGTTTGGGTAATGAAATGCTGGCAAGCAAACAGCCAAGCTCAGAGAGCACCAAGAGCCCTGCAAAACCTGGTTTAAGGGGGTCGCGAAGCCCATTGCATTCACTACGTAAACCAGGTGCCACTCACTACTGTTCTGGAAGCTCTCTGCCCTCCTCTGTTCCCCAGGTCACGACGGAGGGATGATTGTCTTCAAGCTGGAGCGCGAGAGGCCAGCTTACGCCGTGCACGGCAACATGCTCTACTACGTCAAGGACCGCTTCCTCCGCCAGCTGGACTTCAACAGCTCCAAAGATGTGGCCGTGATGCAGTTGAGAAGGTGAGGGGCGGGAAGGGACGTCTTTCCTTCCCCCATCAGGGGTCTTCCTCCTTCATTGAGGACAGAGGAGGAGGAGTCCCTCACCCCTGAGGCTGTCTGTGCCTTTTCAGCCCTTTCTTTTCCATTCTGCGTGGCTGCCTGGGTGGGATACAAAAGCAACAAAGTCCCTTTAATTCCTTCCACTTGGCTTCAAAGCTCCAATTATCATTGACTGGAGGAAAAACTCCCCCACAAACAGTTGCGAAAAGGAAGAACTTCCATTCAAATTCAAAATACATATAAATTATAAATAGAAAAAAACAACAACACAAACCACACTGAAGCAATGAATGAAACAAGGCAGGATAAGGGCTTGAAGACGTCCACAGATATAGAAATACACACACTGGGAAGGACGCCAGAACTCAGATAAGAACTGACAGACTAGAATTATTTCACGGTTTGCTTCCAGCACTGGCCCATGCGCAGTTTGTCCTTTTAAACAGTCCTCACAGCTGCAGCCCATGAAGGGGATCAGGGCCCTTTCCTCCCCGTATATCACACCATTCAGGTTTCTCCCTTATCCTCTCCTCCCTGCGTGCCCTAGGATGAAGAGGGGATGGGCCTGGGTCTTCCTCTGCCCAGCCGGCCTGTGCCCCTCTCCAGCCTCCTCCACAACCTCTGGAGCCACACTCCCACTCCCTGTCGGCTGTTCCTCCTCTCCTCTGCCTCGGAGTCAGACTCCAACAGGGGCATGACACTGAGTAGAGTAGAGGATGAGTAGACCTTTGAAGCAGAAGCTCTTGAATGCCTCCCTCTGCCTCTTGATCCTCGCAACAATCACCCTGTGTGGTGGGCTTGGTTAAGAGTACGGGTCGTCCTCGACTTACATCAGTTCACCTAGTGACCGTTCAAAGTTACAGCGGCAATGAAAAAAGTGACTTAGGGTCATTTGTCACACTTAATGGCCTTTGCATCCTCCCCAAGGTCACATGATTTACATTTGGATGCTTTGACAACTGACTCCCATTTATGACAGTTGCAGCGTTCCTGGATGACACGATCCCCTTTTGTGACCACCTGGCAAGAAAAATCAATGGGGGAGTCAGGTTCATTTAACAACTGGGTTACTCCTTTAACAACGGCACTGACTCACTTAACAAACGTGGCAAGAAAAGTCGTAAAATAGGGCAAAACCCACTTAACAAATTTCTCACTCGGCGACATAAATTTTGGGCTCAGTCGTCATAAGTTGAGGATTACTTGAATTCCAACTTTGGATTGTAGAGAACACATAAAAAATAGTCATAGAGCAGGACTTTGATTCAGAACGAAGGTGAGCCTGCAATTGAGGCATTTTCTTCCAGAAGGAAGAACAGAGAGAGAGAAAAAGAATGATAAAAACACAGACAAAAGTGCTGTCCAATGTTACGTATTGCAGGTAGTCCTCAACTTACGACAGTAATGGAGCTGGCCTGGTATGGTTGTAAGTCATGACAGTGTATAAAGCGGGCCATCCTGCGACCGACTTGATTTTAAAATCAATATAAATCAGATATAAATGCTGGTTTGTGGCCAAAAAGGCCGTGGGATGCTGCAAATGACTGGAACCATGGTCTGGTTGCTGAGGGCTAAGATGCAGCCATGTGACCGCAGGAGGAGCGGGGTGGGGGGGGGGGGAGTTGATGGAACTTTGGAAGGTACCCGTAAAGTCTGACGGTCACTGAATGATGGTCGTAGACTCGATTTACCACTATTTAAGGGCTGGGTTCAAAGACGCTGAAAAAAGTGACTTATGGCTTTAGCGTCAGACCCCCTAATCATCTTCGTTGCTTTTCTCTGCACACTATCCATGAGAAATATCTGGAGAATCCACACTACTACTCCCCAAAGCAAAAAATTCCAGAATTTCTATTTCTTAGTTTAGGGGGGAAATTAAGCGTTTCTGTCTGTCTGTCTATCTATTTATCTATATCTTCCATCTATCTATCTTTTATATATGTCTTCTACTATTGTCTATCGACTACCTTTTATATGTCTTCCATCTATCTATCTACTATCTTTTATATCTGTCTATATCTATCTATCTATATCTTCCATCTATCTATCTTTTATATATGTCTTCTACTATTGCCTGTCGACTATCTTTTATATGTCTTCCATCTATCTATTTACTATCTATCTTTTATATCTGTCTTCTATCAACTATCTATCATCTATGCATCTTCTATCTATCTTTTATATCTGTCTTTTATCTATTATCTATCTATCTTTTATGTCTTCTATCTATATCTATCATCTATATTTCTCTTTTATATCTGTCTTTTATCTATCTTTTATCTATCTTTTATATCTATCATCTATATTTCTCTTCTATCTATCTTTTATATCTGTCTTTTATCTATCTTTTATCTATCTTTTATGTCTTCTATCTATATCTATCATCTATATTTCTCTTCTATCTATCTTTTATATCTGTCTTTTATCTATCTTTTATCTATCTTTTATGTCTTCTATCTATATCTATATCTATCATCTATATTTCTCTTCTATCTATTGTCTATCTACCTATTTTCTATATCTCTTCTATCATCTATATCTATTTTCTATCTATCTTCTATCTATTCCTCCCTCCATCGATCTGATGTGTGTATATGTATATATGTGTGTATGTATGTGTATATATACACACGTATACACACACACGCACACACACACAGACACGGTTTCTACAGCAATCCAGAGATGATAAGGTTCAGGGGGAGAAAAATATATATATATATATATATATGTTTTCTTAAGTTTTCGCGGTACTTACATGTATGGTGTTCGGCTTGGTTGGAGTATTTTCCCACGTCATTGTAGTTCTTTTAAAGTTGTAGCAACGTTTCAGCAGAATCTCATCTGCCATCATCAGGCTTCTGTATTGTGTCCGTCTGTGAGTCAGACTTTTACAGTAGTTTCAGATTTGAATTTGGGGCAGCCTATTGCTGTGCCAGAATGGTTTTTTCTTCATCCTGATTGGTTGGGGGTCTTGGTCTGTGTTTATTGGTCTCGGAGTTTGCTGTGTTCTGCTTGATTGGTGTCTCTAATATCTTCTGTCTGTTTTTGGCTCTTTTTGTATCTTGATTGGCTAGCAGCATTGTGTTGCTTTAATGGAGGCCTTTAGTGCAGCTTGGCTTCGGGTAAATGGACGGCTATCATTAGTTAGGAAGCTGGGTTTCATCTGGGTGCCTGGTTGGGGTGTGTTTGAGCTGGAGGTATCAGGGGGATCTGTTTGTGTCCAGGTGTTTGCCTGGCTTGTGGTGTGGAGATTTTTGTTTGTGAGTGCAGGCTTCCAAATGATTGACAGCCTGGTGGAATCATCTCTTCTGTTCATGCTTTCTGGTCTTTTTCAATCTCTATGGCTTCTCTGATGATTCTGTGATTAGGGTTTTCTATAGTGGCCAGGGTTTTGGTGCCATTGAAGTTGATGCTATGACCTGTGGCTTCCATGTGTTGGACTAGTGAGGAAGTGTGTTCCAGATTTTTGACTGCATTTTTGTGTTCATCCAGGCGGGTGCTTATTCTTCTATTGGTCTGTCCAATGTATGTGGCCGGGCATGATGCACAGGGGACTTCGTATATGCCTTGGTTTTCCAGGTCAATTTTATCTTTGGGGTTGCTAAGGATGGCTGCTATTTTTCTGTCTGTTTTGAAGGCAGTCCTGATGTGATGTCTGTGTAGTACCTTACTACAGACAAAATACTACAGACAAAATTACTACAAAAGTACAAAAGTACTACAGACAAAATTAGTAAGGTACTACACAGACATCACATCAGGACTGCCTTCAAAACAGACAGAAAAATAGCAGCCATCCTTAGCAACCCCAAAGATAAAATTGACCTGGAAAACCAAGGCATATACGAAGTCCCCTGTGCATCATGCCCGGCCACATACATTGGACAGACCAATAGAAGAATAAGCACCCGCCTGGATGAACACAAAAATGCAGTCAAAAATCTGGAACACACTTCCTCACTAGTCCAACACATGGAAGCCACAGGTCATAGCATCAACTTCAATGGCACCAAAACCCTGGCCACTATAGAAAACCCTAATCACAGAATCATCAGAGAAGCCATAGAGATTGAAAAAGACCAGAAAGCATGAACAGAAGAGATGATTCCACCAGGCTGTCAATCATTTGGAAGCCTGCACTCACAAACAAAAAAAATCTCCACACCACAAGCCAGGCAAACACCTGGACACAAACAGATCCCCCTGATACCTCCAGCTCAAACACACCCCAACCAGGCACCCAGATGAAACCCAGCTTCCTAACTAATGATAGCCGTCCATTTACCCGAAGCCAAGCTGCACTAAAGGCCTCCATTAAAGCAACACAATGCTGCCAGCCAATCAAGATACAAAAGAGCCAAAAACAGACAGAAGATATTAGAGACACCAATCAAGCAGAACACAGCAAACTCCGAGACCAATAAACACAGACCAAGACCCCCAACCAATCAGGATGAAGAAAAACCATTCTGGCACAGCAATAGGCTGCCCCAAATTCAAATCTGAAACTACTGTAAAAGTCTGACTCACAGACGGACACAATACAGAAGCCTGATGATGGCAGATGAGATTCTGCTGAAACGTTGCTACAACTTTAAAAGAACTACAATGACGTGGGAAAATACCCGAACCAAGCCGAACACCATATATATATATATATATATACATATCTATATACATATCCCCCCCCCCCCGAACCATTTCATCTTTGGTTTGCTGTAGAAACCTCACGAGGGCGGCAGCTGAAAGGCAGGGAGGGAGGGTGAGCCAGACTGGGGGGGACAGCAGATGCTTAAGTGGCTCTGAGTAGGCAGATGGGACCCCAGCTGAGGCTCCGCTCTGGCTCCGTGCCCCCCGTCCTCTCCCCCGGCCAAGGAGGCAAGGCTCTTTCTGGAGTGGTGTTCAGCCCAGGGGGCTTTGCCCTCCTTCCCTTCCCAGCGTTCTGTTTGGGTGGGTGGGTGGGTGGGGTTCCCCCAATAATCGTCAGTCTATCTTTGGGAGACGAGAGCGCAGATTTATGACTTTATCTGTGTTTATGAAACTTTTATGCTATCCGCCTTGCCTAGAAGCGATTCTAGGCTGCTTCGCAAATGAACAAACCACAAAACAAAACATGGAAGCCATAAATATTAACCCTAACGTTGCGTTAAAATTGACAAAAAGTGGGCAGGAAGGAAGCATTCTGCCTGATGGGGGAGTGTGCAGTGGTGGGGTCTTAGTCCATTCGCCATCTCCGGAGGGACACGTCCCCATCGTGACCCCGTGTTCTGACCCAAACCTTGTTCCAAGGAAGCAAACGGGAAACAGAGGTAACAGCAAAACCTTTTCATGATTCTTTATGAATTCCGTTCCTTCCCGGTTAAAAGGCTGCTTCAAACTCATTGTCTCTGTTAAGAACGAGCCTTGCCAAGGTTGTGCAAGGCTGCCAAGAACACTAGATAAAGTTGCCAAGAAATATTTCAAACCCAAAGAGTCTCCAAACACAAACTAAGAGAGTCCGAACGTCCACAAGGCTTGAGTGCAAAATCTTCTTTGCTTCCTGCAAAGAATCCCGGTCTCTCAGGCTGGCTTTTATCCCTTAAGGGAGGGGATAAAAACCTTGCAGCCTTACTCCCGAGTCCCCTGTGCTGCTGCAGCTGCTCTTTCCTTCGAGCAGCCCTGCGTGCACATGCACTGGGCACAGGCTCCTCGGGGGTCTCTTCCTCACTGCTGCCAGCCTCCACCATCTCCGAAGGCAGCCCTCCACTCCCTGATGGTCCTGGCCCCATCCCTGCCTCCCACGCAGGCCCCTCCTCTGAGTCCTCGCTCTCCGAGACCTCAGTCTTCTGCACCTGCTGCTGTCACAGCTGGAACTGTGGGCCCTTCTGGAAGGCCAAGAGTGTGGGGTCAGATCTCACAGTGCTCCAGAGCAGGGGGTCCCCAGCCTTGGCCCCTTTAAGACTTGGGGACCAACTCCCAGAGTTACTCCCAGAGTTCTGGGAGTTGAAGTCCACCAGTCTTAAAAGTTGCTAAGGTTGGAGACCCCCTGCTCCAGAGGGTGGGAGCGTGGCAGGAAAGGCTCTTGATCCCACCATCCGGAATTCCTTTGGGCTCCACTCCTGACCTTCGTTCTCTCTCTCTCTCTCTCTCTCTCTCTCTTTGTCCTGCAGTGGCTCCAAGTTTCCCGTCTTCAACATGTCCTACAACCCAGCGGAGAATGCTGTGCTCCTCTGCACGGTAGGTGGGAGGCGTCCATTGGGGAGGGAGGGGGTTGCTGTCAGGGAAGGGAGCTGCCGCTGCTGCTGCTGTTTTTCACGGCTGTCTCAGCCGGGAACCACAAGGCGAGGAGTTGCCTTCCTTCCCATCTCGTCTGCAGATGTGGAAAACCTCTGTCCGACGATGGAAGTCTTCCCTCTCGTTCTGTATTTGCAGTCGGATAACCAGAGTTGGAAGGGACCTTGTAGGTCATCTAGTCCAACCCCCACCCACCCAAGCGGGAGACCCTACCTGCACCATTTCTGACAGAGGGCAATCTAGTCTCTTCTTGAAAGTCTCCAGGGATGAAGCTTCCACAACCTCTGAAGGCAACTTCTGTTCCATTTGGTTGATGGTTCTCCCTGTCAGAAAAAATTCCTCCTTATTTCCAGGTTGAAAAATCTCTCCTTGTTCAGTTTCCATCCATTCTTCCTTGTCTGGCCTCCGGGTGCCTTGGAGAATAGCTTGACCCCCTTCCTCCAGTTGTTATGATTCTGTCCAGTTCAGAAAACTGGTAAATTGTACTACTGGCTGAGCCTTCCTCTCCCCTCCCTGCCCACTCACTCCTTACCTGGCATGTGTGCCATCAAACTTACCTTCTAAGTTGCTATTTATTTATTTTTTTCTCCCCGACCATCAGTTGTTCTGCTGTGCCGGGAGATTTAGATTAGCTAGAAAACAGGAAACCATTGGATTTCTTGCTTTCTGGCTAATCTAAAAGCAGAGCTGAACCTTCCTTAAGGACTGAAGCTTCTATTTTTCAGTGCAGATGAATTTGTGTCTGTGTCTGTCTTGTTGGGTTGCAAAACCAAACCAGTTGGCCTGTCCGAATTTTGATCGTGGGACCATGGGGGGATGCTGGAACGGTCATAAGTGTGAAAAAGGTCATACGTTCCTTTTTTTCCTGCGATGAAACTTTGGCCACTAAACGAATGGGTCGAAAGGCAAGAACTACTTGTATTTGTTTTGTAATCCTTATGAAGGAGGTTTTTTTTAAAAAAACCATTTTCTGGAGTGTTTCTCCAGCTTGGTACCTTTTAAGATGGGCGGATTTCAACTCTGTTCCGGGAGTTGAAGTCGAGTGTCTGAGGTTGAGAAATATTGATTTACCGGATGGGCTTTTTCAAGATTTGAGATTCGCCACCACCATTTTCAAAACTGACCTGACTTTCCTTCTCAAATCCAAGTGGATTCTTCCCCCCCCCCCCCCCAAAAAACAGGGAATAATACGGAAATTGGCAAGATTGGCAAAGCAGCCCTGGGAACGAGCCCCCGTCCCGCTCAGCCCTCTTCCGTTGAAAACTGAACCGAGAGTTGCCGCCGCTATCTTTATTTAAGTGGATCTATTAACTTCGTTTTCCAAGAGACGGCATAAAAATGGTCAGAGATAAAAAAAAACAACCCTCCTAAACCCAATAAAAGCGAATTTTACCCGCCGCGTTTTCTCTCCGCAGAGGCCGAGCAACCTGGAGAATAGCACCTACGACCTCTACACCATTCCCAAGGACGCAGACTCCCAGAACCCCGACGGTGAGCTCCGTCTGTGCCGCGCCGTTTATTCCCCCCGCCCCATAAAGCTTTCCCTCTCCCCCTCCTCCTACCACCCTCCCCCTCCCTCCGGATCCCGGGGAGCCCAAATGAGATTGGCAGCCCGTCGGACGTGAAAAATTCATGCCCGTCTCTTGTTCTTCCTTTTTTTTCTCTTTTTCTGGGGGGGAAATATCTATATATCTATATATATATTTTATAAATCCGCCATTAAGCGACGATCCTTCCCTGCCTCGTCCCCCAGCAGGCTGTTCGGCTGGCCTGCTTCCCTCAGCGGGATTTCTTCGCGCAAATCTCTCCCAGGCAGGGGCTGGATGCTTCGGAGGCGGCTGTGAGAGTGCCCAGTCTTCCTTTTTTTGTTTTTTTTTGTTTTGGCAGCTCCCGGATCAAACCTGCCCCGCTCTGCAAATCGAAATGAGTTTGCTGGAGCGTCTGCCTGTCCTCAGCAGGCCGGGCCACCGGGGAGTTCCCGTCCCACCTGGGTCCCCTCCCGCCCCCACCTCTGACGACAGTGTAGGAAGCGGCTCTCGTCCTCCCCAGATGTAGAAAACCCCGTCACGATAGACGGCTGTCCTTGGACACCAACGAGGGGCACTAAAGTCCTTCTCCCATCTTTCCTCCCCCCCCCTTTCTCTTTCTACCTCTCTGTGAAGGCACAAAGCTATTTTGTTTTTATTTTAATTGACGGGAGTCCTTCCCACTTTCTTCCTTCCCCGCTCTACACAAAACATCGCCTTGTCCCCCCTTCTCCCCCTCCCCAGTGCAAGCACAAGACCTATTTTAATTTTATTTTCCTGGAATCCTTTCCCCATCTTCTCTCCCTCCCCTCTCTCTCTCTCTGAAGGCACAAAACCTAATTTTATTTTTATTTTATTTTATTTTATTTTACTGAAGTCCTTTTCTCATCTCTCCCCCCGTCTCTTGTGTCTTTCTTTCTTTCTTTCTTTCTTTCTTTCTTTCTTCTTTCTTTCTTTCTTTCTTTCTTTCTTTCTTTCTTTCTTTCTTTCTTTCTTTCTTTCTTTTCTTTCTTTCTCTTCTCTCTCTCTTTCTCTTTCTTTCTTTCTTTCTCTCTTTCTTCTTTTCTTTCTCTCTTTCTTTCTTTTTCTTTCTTTCTTTCTTTCTTTCTTTCTTTCTTTCTTTCTTTCTTTCTTTCTTTTCTCTCTCTTTCTTTCTCTCTCTCTCTTTCTTTTTCTCTCTCTCTTTTCTTTCTTCTTTCTTTCTTTCTTTCTTTCTTTCTTTCTTTCTTTCTTTCTTTCTTTCTTTCTTTCTTTCTTTCTTTCTTTCTGTATCTTTCGTTCTTTCGTTCTTTCTGTGAAGGCACAAAACCTCTTTGGTGTTATTTCCTACACGTTGGCCTTGCTCACAGCCAACTGGGGCCTCTGGCACAGGATTTGAGAGTGCTTCTGAGCCTCATCCCTGTCCTGTGGTGATTATGGCACGCGTGACATGAATGTTTGGCTGGATTCTACCTGTGCCGATGCCAGCTTCTTCCCCCTTCAGCCGGAGGAGTCAGTCAAGTCTCGTGGCTCCGGTTATCACGCCTGAAAAATGGCCGAGGGCTGCTCTTACAGCGGGGCTCCCCAAACGTGGCCACTCTAAGACTTGTGGACTTCAACTCCCAGAATTCTCCAGCCAGGGTGGGATAGAAAGGAAGGAAGGAAAGAGGGAGGAAAGAAGAAAGGAACAGAAGGAAGAAAGAAAAAAAAGAAGGAAGAAATGAAAGAAAGAAAAAAGAAAGAAAGGCTTCCTCCTCAGGTCCTTCGCTCTGTGATTCCCACTTTAAGGATCCAAGGGCCTGGATTTTACATGCTGCCTGAAACTGAACAGCACTCTGTGTGTGTGTGTGTGTGTGTGTGTGTGTGTGTAGAGTGTGTGTGTGTAAGAGAGAGACAGAGAGAGAGTGTTTGTGTGTCGCCAGCAGGCACCGAACTTTGTGTGACCGCCTGCTCCTTGCCTTTCCAGCTCCGGAAGGAAAACGCTCCTCGGGACTCACAGCTGTCTGGGTCGCTCGGAACCGCTTTGCCGTCTTGGACCGGATGCACTCGGTAAGGCCCGACATCCCTGCAGACCACAGGATTCCTCCTGGGCAGAACACCGGCTCCCTCTTCTGCCTCGACTGACCACCGTTCATTTATAGTCACAAAGTTACCACGGCACCAAAAGCCGTGACTTGCGACTGGTTTTCAGATCTCTGCAGGGTCACAGGATCCAAATTCGGACCCTTGGCAACTGACTCCTTATTTATGACGGTGGCAGATCCCTGTGTCCTGGGGTGGGGGGGGGTCATGGGATCCTCTCTGGTGACCTTCTGTCAATGGGGGCGCCCGATTCGCTTAATGAGAGCGTGATTCGCTTAACAACCAGGACAAAAAAAAAGGTCATAAAGCATGGCTCCCGTAACATCCGCCTTGTTTAGCAATGGAAAATTCTGGTCCCAGTTGGGCTGTAGCTGGAGGACTCCCTGTATTTAGGGCTGTTGGGCCGAGCTTTGAGCGTGGCAGTTGGGTTGCAAACGTTGGTCCCCATTCGAGGAAACCTCGTCAGTGTGTTTGGAGTTGTGTCATTGCCAAGCTTGGAGCTCCAACCAACAGCCTAACCAAACCAGCATGAGCTACGAATATTCAAACACGTTTCGACAACCACAGCATAGCTGTTTGTGTTTTGTCCCACCGAGTTTATGCGTGAGCGTTTTGTGGGCAGAAGGGTTTTTTTTCCTGCTTGCCTTCCTGTCCCTGCTGTGTAGTCCTCTTCGCTGTTCTGACCCGGCTTCTAAACACGACAAGCCCCTTGTATCCAACTAAAAGTTCCCTTTGTTAGGAGCGCCAGCAGCCGCTCTGTCGCGGCAGGCTAACAGAGTCTCTATGGAAGTGGAAGTCTCTATGGAAAAGGGACGCTTGCTCCCTTTCCCCCTGAACCGACCCAACACTCTCTCTCTCTTCCCACATTTGCAAAGGAAGTCCTGGAAGGTGCACTCGCTTTCTTCCAGCAGCAGAGAGACACACACACACACACGCTCGGAAGGCGCTGCAGATTCCAAGAAGGATTCCAATAATTTTCAGACAGGATTTGGCTGTGGCTGATTGGCAGGGAGATGAATAGATGCCTGCCACCTCTATTCAACTTTGTCGCCTGCCTTTTATCTCCAAAGCTAGGGTGGGGTTTTGCTAGCAGCGGTGGCTCTTCTGTCCCAAGGACCGGCCCATAGATTTCCACTGCTCTCCTCTCCTCTGCCTTCTGCGTCAGGCACTGGATCCGGCTGTTCCTCCTGTTCCTCATCAGCCACCTCCAGACCTGGGGGTGTTGACTCTCCATCTGAGGGCTGACGGATGGCCCAGGCCCTGTCTGTCTCTGCCAACTCCATTCCTTCTTCCCCCTCGGAGCTCCCAGGTTGCCTTGATGTTGACCCTGACTCTCACGCCTCCTCCTCCTCCTCCTCCTCTGATTCGGCTGCCGGAGGGGCCGGCGGCCGACAGGCCACAACATTTACCTTATTCCGCTGCTTGCACCCTGACAGATCCTCATCAAGAACCTGAAGAACGAAATCACGAAGAAGGTCCAGGTGCCCAACTGCGATGAGATTTTTTACGCCGGCACCGGGAATCTCTTGCTGAGAGACGCCGATTCCATCACCCTCTTTGATGTCCAGCAGAAACGGTGAGAGACCTTCAAGAGAGATATCATCCCAATCATGGTTGGCCCGAAGGTGCTTTTTGCAAGAGGCAACTGGATTTTCTGGTTTTTTTCCTTGAAGACATTTCGCTTCTCATCCAAGAAGCTTCTTCAGCTCTGACTAGGGTGAAGGGGAATGGAAGAATTTATATTCCTTGCGGACAGCTGGTCATTTGCATCCTTTAGTCGTTGAGGCCACTTGAGGATTTATCCTTAGGGTCACCTGAGAAGTGCAAATGGGGTGTGGAAGGACCCATTTAACCTGAGGACACAGATTTATCTGAGGATACACAGATAAACCTCCCAAGTGGCCTCAGTGACTCTAAAAAGGATGCAAATGACCAGCTGTCTGTAAGGAGTATAAATCCTCCCATTCCCCACCATCCAATCAGAGCTGAAGAAGCTTCTTGGAGAGAAGCGAAACGTCTTCAAAGAAAAACCAGAAAGTCCCAGTTGCCTCCTGAAAAAAGCCTCACTTTGGGGACACAGGTTCAATATTGCCCTGGCCTGGGGAAGCTGGAAAAGCAGGATCCGCACCTTAATTGCAGAATTAGTCCAAATCATAGCTGCGATGTGCAAACAGTCCCATCAATGTCGATGAGATTGTCGGTTTTAGGCATAAAGTCTTCAGCTCCAGACAAGTGTCAAATTGTTCAGCTCAGTTTCAGTTCAGTTTACTTTATTATCATTGCACCTCGTACCACGAAATCAAACACACACAGTGCACATCATGACCCTGAAAATAAACCCAAACACACATCCTTCACCCTCCACACATTGAATTGAAAAACCCCGACACCGCATCAACACTGCACTATACAGTGGAATTCAATAGAGTGACTGCCCTGGGATAGAAGCTTTTTTTCAGCCTATTTGACCTTGTCTTTATTATTATCCTGTACTGTCTGCCAGATGGTAATGGTTCCAAAAAAGTGTGCCCAGGATGAGATGGATCTTTGAGGATGTTTTGAACTTTCTTAAGGCAGCGGGAGCTCTAAAGATCTTCCAAAGAGGGGAGAGGGCAACCAGTGATCTTCTGGGCAATGACATTCACCCTCTGGAGTGCTGTCCCATCTGCCCCTGTGCAATTGGCAAATCATACAGAGGTCCAGTCAGTTAAGAATTGGAGAAGGAATCACATATTCAGCGTCTATGGAGTTTCTCAGTCACTCAGCTCATGGTTGTCCCAAAGGTGTTTTTTTTTTCAGGAGGCAGCTGGACTTTCTTCATTTTTCCTTGAAGACGTTTCGCTTCTCGTCAATTCTGAAGAAGCTTCTTGGATGAGAAGCGAAATGTCTTCATGAAAAACCAGAAAGTCCAGTTGCCTTCAAGACAGATGTTGTCTGATAGTCAACCTGTTTTGACAGAAAGGTAGATGTAAGAGGGTAGATCACTGTTTCTCAACCCTGGCAACTTTAAGATATGTGGACTTCAACTCCCAGAATTCTGGGAGTTGAAGTCCGCATAATGTCAAAAGTGATTTGGTCTTTCTTCTAGTTCTTCTTCACTGTCAGCTTGACAACAATCAGGAAGGTGGGGGGGGGGGTTGGAATGTCGGGGAGGGACTGCAATGCCAAGACTCCGGGATCTGCAGACAATGGGACCCAAGGTCACACAACGCAGGTGCTTGGAACGATCTGGACTGTTCCCATAACAAAAGAAGCAGATTTAATTGGGCAGCACAATGAACTGAGGGGATGGCCAAACGGAAATAGCAAGTTTAACTGTGCGTATGGGCACAACAGATTTGATTCAGTGACCTTAAAATACCAGCAATGCTTTTGCTTGAGTGTGAAGCCTGGCCAGGGGAGCTCTGAGTACCCAGGGACTTGTGTTCGGTCCGTAGAGAGAGATTGAAAAAGTTCGTTGTGAGCAGAAGCAGAATTTTAGCTGCCCAAGACTCAAGGTTGTCTTTGGAGTAGTAGGGGAGGAGGTGTTCTTTGCGTCTCCTGGTAAGGCAGAAAAGGATTCACACCTGTACTAAGAGCATCTTCTGACTTTGCAGGACTCTGGCTTCAGTTAAGATGTCCAAGGTGAAATATGTCATCTGGTCAGCAGACATGTCCCATGTGGCTCTCCTGGCAAAGCACGGTAAGAGGAGGCCTCATCTGCCTCTCAGCAACCAGGCTTAACAAGTAGAATAGCAGTTGGAAGGGACTTTGGAGGTCCTCTATTCCAGGGTTCGCCAACCTTTTGGACCTCAGGGACCACCAAACCCATAATTTTAAATCCCGCAGACCAGAGACCCTGGGAAAATCCCCCCAAAATCTGCAGGAAAATTCCCCACCCCGTTTTCCTACCGATTGATCGTTCTTTATTTGGGATCGCAGGATACCGTCTCCAGCTCTGTTCTCGGGGGGTGGGGTGGGGAGAGACTTTTGGCTTCATGCAAGGAAATCAGCAGAAGCAGCAGAAGTCTTTCTTTCTCTCCCCCAAACTCCGCTAGAAATGAGTCTTTGCCGGCGCAGCCTCTTGGAGCAGGAGGCCTTGCAGGGTCCCAAAGTCTCATTTGTGGCGGAGTTTGGGGGAGAGAAAGAAAGACTTCTGCTGCTTTCCTTGCATGCAGCTAAAAGCAGAAGAAAGAAGCGGAAAGAAGCAGCCCGGTGGCCAGGCCAGGCATGTAGGGTGAATGGGGCAAGTTCCCCCCCCACCCATCCTTTCCCCCCTTCCCTCACTACCTCGTGTTGTTCACAATGCAAGCGACGCAAGCCTTGTGTTCCCACGGGCCATGTGGGCGTCATAGCCTTGTGTTCCCACACAGCCTGGATTAATTGCTTTGGGGGTGACATTTCTCTGCGGCCCACCCAAATTTTCTCGCAGACCACCAATGGTCCCCAGCCCACCGGTTGGTGACCACTGATCCAGTCCAACCTGCTGCCCGAGCAAGGAGATCCTTTCAGACAAACGGCTGCCCAAACTCTTCTTGGAAATCTCCAGTGATCGAGCATCCGCGACCTCTGGAGGGAAGCCACCCCACTGATTAGGCCAGAAAGACAGCCAGCCCCCGTGATGGCACCTGGAGCTCATCTGCCTGGAAGTGGGGACCTTCCCACTGTTTTCAGATGGTTCTCCTTGACGCGACCTAAGTAGGAAGGACCCCTTCCGGGAGGCTTCTGGAGACCCTTGTAACGGTTCCAGGGAATTTCTCCTAGATTGGTTTTCTCTTGATAGGTTTCCATCCTTGTTGCTTCTTGTCCTGCCTTCTGGCGGTTTGGAGAATAGGTTGATCGCCCCTCTTCTTTGGGGCAGCCCCTCCGATATTGGAACACTGCCATCATACCTAAATCAAGCCTCATCTAGGGAGGATCAGGCTCGGTTGTAATTTTGATGAATAAATAAAAAGAAAAAATACACTCGCCTCGGTTGGATCCAATCCAGTTATTTATTCTCTGCTCTGTAAGTGGCTAGGGACCTACTTTCCCCTCCGGAGGACTGGAGAGTTCTCAGCCAGCCCAGCCAAAAGCTGTGGAGGGCAACTGGTGGCTTTGGGCATGTCAGATGTTGGCTTGAGGAGGAGATTTGCTCTTGGGAGTGACTCTCCTTTCTCTCTCTCTCTCTCTCCGCAGCGATCATGATCTGCAACCGAAAGCTGGAGTCGCTGTGCAATATCCACGAGAACATCCGGGTCAAGAGCGGCGCCTGGGACGAGAGCGGCGTCTTCATTTACACCACGAGCAACCACATCAAATATGCTGTCACCACCGGGTAAGTAAGTGCCTTGGGCAAAGAGTGTGTACACACACACACACACACACACAAACCCAGGTCTGGGGCTTCCTCTCTCGGGTCCCGCA
Organism: Notechis scutatus; assembly: GCF_049901735.1. Taxonomy (NCBI): domain Eukaryota; kingdom Metazoa; phylum Chordata; class Lepidosauria; order Squamata; family Elapidae; genus Notechis; species Notechis scutatus. The sequence continues at coordinate 2,374,964 of NC_142022.1, read as the reverse complement.
AGGCAGCGTCTTCCAACTTAGCTCCTTCCAAGTGGCCACGCTGATGTTAAGATCTGCCTTGGGCAGGGGGTTGGACTAGAACAGTGGCGGCTAACCTTTTTGGGGCTCCTGGGTCAAAAATTGTGCGTGCGCTTGCGTGCTTACGTGCCAGCACCCAGAAGGCATATGTGCATGCCCCGCACACTCTCTTTACCTGCACTGTGCCTCACAGCTGTTTTTTCGGCTGGTTTGAGGGCTTTCTTCATCCTCCCAGAGGCTTGAAAAAAGCATCCGCAGGCTTTGCAGGATGAATAATAGGCCTGTTTCGTCATTTCCGGAAGTGACAAAACGGGCCTATTATTTGGCCTGCAAAGCCTGCAGAGGCTTTTTCCAAGCCTCTGGGAGGACGAAAAAGGCCTCAAACCAGCCGAAAAAATCAGCCGTGAGATGCGCGCATGTGCAGTGAGGTAAATTTGCCTGCGGCTCATGTGCCAGCACAAATGGCCCTGCTTGCCACCTGTGGCACGTATGCCATAGCTTCACCACGGGACTAGAAAATCTCCAAGGTCCCTTCCGGCCCTAGGATTCCACAGGTAGCCCTTAACTTACAACCATTTGTTTAGTGATTGTTCGAAGTTACAACAGCGTAGAAAAAAAGTGACTTATGACCAGCATCCCCAAGGTCACATGATAGAGGTGATCCTCGGCTTATGACCACAATTAAGCCCAAAATTTATGTCGCTAAGTGAGACATTTGTTCAGTGAGTTTTGCCCCATTTTACGACCATTCTCGCCACAGCTAAGTGAATCACTGCCGTCGGTAAATTAGTAACCCGGTTGTTAAGCGAATCAGGTTTCCCCACTGACTTGGCTCATCAGAAAGTCATAAAAGGGGAACAGGTGACCCTGGGACACTGCAGCTGTCATAAATATGAGTCAGTTGCCAAGCATCTGAATTTTGATCATATGGGGACTTTGTAAAGGTCGTAACTGTGAAAAATGGTCATAAGTCATATTTTTCAGTGCCGTTGTAACTTTGAAAGGCCACTAATAAACTTTTGTGAGTTGACTACCTGTAAAAATTTAGGTGTTTGGCAACTGGCGTGTATCTATGAGATTGGAGCACGCTGGGTTCACACGATCGCCATTTGCAACCTTTTCCAACTGGTTTCCAACAAACCAAGTCAATAGGAACGCTGAATTTACTTAATGACGGTGTGATATCAACGGCACTGATTCACGTAACAGCTGCAGCAAACAAGATGGGGCAAAGATCACTTCACAATTCCTTGGTTTGAGCCCTGGTGGCGCAGTGGTTAGAAGGCAACATTGTGGGCTGCGTTCTTGCTGGAACGGGGAGAGAAAAAGGAGTGTTGATTTTCTCAACGGAGAGAAGATAAAGATTGGACTGATTTATTGTAAGTGAACTGTCATTGGCTATTCAACACGGACTTTGCAAATAGAGTATCCCCGACAAGACTTGACTGAAATGATATATGACTAATGGACCGTTTATTTTGATAAAAAGAATGCAGACCAGCCACGAATCAAGTGGTGGAACCAGAAGAAGATGGCGGGACCCCTCATCAAACCAGAGCAGTTCCTGCAGATGGTCGACGGGCCACAGGAAGCGTGGTCCATGCTGAAGAGCACTGTTCACACTGCCGGCTGCCAACAGCTTGGTTGTACCAAGCCAGGACGGAGACGCATCGAACGAGATACATGGCTCTGGACACCGGAAGTACAAGATGCCGTGCACCTGAAGAAACGGCTCTACAAGGCCTTTCTTCAGGACAAGACCAGCGAGAAGCTCTGCGAGTACAAGGCGGCCAAAAAGGTAGCCAAGAAAGCAGTAGCGACAGCCAGAAGCTCCCACTACGACGACATCTACGAGAAGCTGAACACGCGAGAAGGCGAGAATGAGATCTACCGCCTAGCCAAAAGCAGACACAGGAAGACCCTGGACATCGACCAGTTCCATGGGATCAACGACGAAAGGGGAAATTTGATCGTCAACCCCAGAGACGCTGCCGAGAGGTGGCGGCAATACTTCGAGAAGATCTCCACTGAGGAGTTCCCACACCCACGAACCCCGCGAGGTGACCCCGTCGAAGGCCCAGTCTCAGGCATTCACGCCAGCGAGGTCACCGACGCCATCAAGGCCATGAAAACGGTAAGGCAACAGGACCAGATGACATCCCTGCCGACTTCTGGAAAAAGGCACTACCGGGCTCGGCATTGTGGCTGTGCGAGCTGTTCAACAACATCGTTTCCACGGGAAAAGTGCCACACGACTGGTACCGCAGCACCACTGTTCCGATCTGGAAGGGAAAGGGCAGCCCAGCGGACTGCTCCAACTACAGACCGGTCAGCTTACTGTCACACACTATGAAGATCTTTGAACGCGTCCTCGATAAGCGCATTCGGGACATCGTCGACATCAGCGCCAACCAGGCCGGATTCATCAAGAACTGCGGCACCACCGATGCCATCTTCGGCGTGCGGATGCTGATGGAGGCTCACAGAGAGAAGAAAATCCGCTCCACACCGCCTTCTTGGACTTGGAAAAGGCCTTCGACCGAGTCCCGCACGATCTCATCTGGTACGCACTGCGAGATCATGGCGTGCCCGAGCTGCTCGTACAATGGGTCCAACTCCTATACAGATGTCACAAAAGCCGTGTAAAAGCAGCAGGTGGGATATCAGAGGAGTTCAATATCACCGTCGGCGTACACCAGGGCTCTGCTCTCTCACCACTGCTGTTCATTCTGGTGATGGATACAATTACACACGACCTGTACATGCCCGCCCCATGGACGCTGCTCTACGCCGATGATGTGTTCCTGGCCAACCTGCGCAAGGCTGAACTCGAGCACCTAGTCCAACAGTGGCACGACCGCCTCGAGCAGTTCGGGCTCCAGCTGAACCTAAAGAAGTCCGAATACCTGACCACTGACAACGAAACGACAGGCTCCATCCACGTGAACGGGCAGGAGCTACCGCGCGCCTCCACCTTCAAGTACCTGGGAACTACTCTTGGGGAAGAAGGCCTACTACAAACTGAGGTGGCAGCCAGGATCAACGTAGCGTGGGGCAAATGGAAGTCCGTCACGGGCGTCCTCTGTGACAAGAAGATGCCGATGCGTCTGAAGGCGAAAATCTATAACTCTGTGGTGCGCCCCGTGGCCATATACGGCGCAGAGTGCTGGCCGACGACCAAAGAAGTTGATTTTTTTCCACCTCATCTGCTTTGAGTGCCGCACAACAGCAGGATAAGGGGAACGCTCACCGGAGTCGGTGATTTGTAAATAGTGTGCACACACGCATGCAAAGCGTGCAGGCACACCCAAAGCACATGCTCACCGAACCGGTTGTTATGTCGGTAAGATCCCACCCCTGTAAACCACTCCAGAGAGGGCTATAAAGCACCATGGATGTGGTATATACTCCGTTTCCCCAAAAATACGATCTTCCCTAAAAGTATGTCCTAGCTTGATGTTTTTACACGTGCTCCCGATATAAGCCCTAACCCCAAAATAAGCCCTAATTAAGATCCTACCCACTCTAGGGTAGACGGGTAAAAATTAAGCTATGGGGGGATGGAGCTGACCTACTACTTATCTTTGGGCAGTTGTAGCCAGGCCTCGCACACCCGACATCTGCCCTGCTGGCTCATTGGTTCTGCAGCCAGCAAGGCTGGCAAGGCTTTCCTGAAGGCCTCTGGAGCCGATAACAAAGCTCTGGATCGATCCAGAGCTCCATTATCCCCTGCAGAGGCTTTCAGGAAAGCCTTGCTGGCCGCAGAAGAAGAAGTTCCTGAAGGCCTCGGACAGCGAAAAGGAGGCCGGGGTGACGCATGCAAGTGAGGTTAGTCAGTGGAAGAACATCCCCTGAAAATAAGACCTGGCGCCTTTTTGGTGGCGACAAAAATATAAGACAGGGTCTTATTTTCAGGGGAAACACGGTCATTCTAAGTCTTATTGCTCAGCAGTGGAAATTTTGGGTTGAGTTGTGATTGTAAGTCCCGGACTGCATGTATAAGGCTTTAGGCTAGAAGACCTCCAAAGTCCTATGATTCTAGGCGTGTTCCTCGATTCCCTTCCTCTCTCTTCCCGCCAAAGTGATGTCTTCTCTTCCTTCCTCCTTCCAGGGACCACGGGATCATCCGCACGCTGGACTTGCCCATCTACGTGACCCGCGTGAAGGGCAACAACGTCTACTGCCTTGACCGCGAATGCCGACCCCGCGTCCTCACCATTGACCCCACGGAGTTCAAGTTCAAGCTGGCCCTGATCAACCGGAAATACGATGAGGTGGGTTGGGGGAAGGATGGTGCGCTTGGTAGAACTTGCCTGTTTCTTTTTCTTTCCCTGGGATTGTTGGAGTCCCAACATGGCTCTTCTATAGCCATCTAAGTGACTCAGAGGATTATGAGAATCGTAGTAAGGCACCTTGGAGTCCTGAAGAAACTATAAGTCTAACTGTCAGCATTCTAATAAAACCCAACTCCAACCAAAAACTCCAAGACAGGCATTTCCTCAAAGTTTCCTTTTATTAGAGTAGTGTTCTGACCAAGGTTTCCCGAGACCGTAATTAAGTACATGCTTAGTTAAAACAACTCTTTGTTTTATTTCAACGCTGGGAATTAAGTTCATTTCTAGCCGGTAATGAGTCCCAAACAGTTCCTCAAGATAAGCACCCACCTTTCTCTCCTTTGAATTGCTGCCAACCACTAGAGTGCCAAATTAATTATAAAAAAAACAATTGAAGTTACAAAGTCCACATAGAGCTTCAAGGAATAATCCAAACAGAGCAAACGACTTTGCTTCCTGCAAAGGGTTTCCTACCTTTGTACTTCCTTTATACCTTATGGGAGGGGCAATCACCTCCCAGCCTTACTCCCAAGTCGCCCCTTTTGTTTCAGCTGCCTCTCACCTTCTAGCAGCTCTTTGCACACGCGCACTGGGAACAGGCTCCCCTGGGTCCTCTTCCTCGCTGCTGCCAGATTCTGGAGGCTCCAGAGGCAGCACCCCACTCCCAGATGGTCCCGTCCCCTTCCTTGCGTCGAACGCAGGACCCTCGTCCAAGTCCTCTCCAGACTCCCGGTCCCTGTCCTTCCCCACTGTCCGGTTCCGCTGCCGTCTGCACAGGCTTCCTGTGAACTACAACAAGTAGTCATACTGGCACATCTGGGAAAACCTGAATCTTAAAGTTCCAGGTTTCCCTCCAATAAGTAAAAAAATTACAAATCCATCACATGCCCCAATCACGATCTGTCCCAACTTGAGACACCCCCTCTACTACCCTTCCTCCAGGTGCAGAAATAACATGACCTTGAATGTAAAGAAAAGTGCTATTATGTCTAACCACATACATCCGCTCCATGAAATTCCCCCCTCCCAACTTCCCACGCTCAAGAATGTGGCAGCGTGGAAGCCTCTGGTGCTAATACGGCTTCCAAAGCTGTGATACTAGCAAAGAATGTACCTTAATACCTTAAAGCCGTGTTTCTCAACCTGGACAACTTTTAAGATGTGTGGACTACAACTCCCAGAATTCCGCAGCCAGCATAGTCCACACCAATTAAAAGTTGCCCAGGTTGAGAAACACGGCATGAAAGAGTGACTTTGGGGAGGTGATAATCATTAGGATTGAGGATTTTAAGTCTCTCTACCACATGGCAAACTAGGGATTTATTTTAGAACTGATTTCACACACGCACACACAAAATCCATCCCTGGTTTCTTGATCAAACTTTTAATCACCTAATTTAGCTCATTTGGGAGGAAAAGCCCTGTTTTAGCTTTGCTTTATTAAACTGTTTGAAAGGATAAAACCTTATGGTGTCATGCCCCTGTTGGAATCTGATTTGGAGGGGGAGGCCGAGCAGCTGACAGGGAATGGGAGTGTGGCTCTGGTGGCTGTGGAGGAAACTGGGGAAGGCACAATCCAGCCGGGCGAAAGTAGGGAAGGGGTAGAACAAGGGAGAGGGAGTTCAGAGGAAGACCCAGGCCCAGCCCCTCTTATCCTAGGGCACACAGGGGAGGAGCGGAGAAGGGAGCAACATGAGTTGCGTGGGTTACAGGGGAGGAAAGGGCCCTGATTCCCTTCATTAGCTGCAGCGTGGGAACGCAGTGTATAAAAGAGGAAGCTGCGCACAGCAAGTTGTTGGAAGCAAATTGTGAATTATCTGGTATCATTGTGGCTTATCTGTGTTCCTGGCGTCTTCCCAACTCTGTGAGTTTTGGCTGCGCTTTCAAGTCTTAAATTCCTTCTCCTGCCCTCTCAAGCTAATTACTTCAATTTGGTTTGTTGGGACTTTAAGTTACAGTTTGTGTTGCTCATGTTTTGGACTGAATTTCCTGCAGTCAAAGGAAGAGTTTTTCCTCCAGCCAGAAGGTAACCAGGACACTGTGGGCAAAGTTGGAGATAAATAACGGGACTCTTCTTGCCTCTTTGACTGTGTGGCCTTTGTGCCACGCCCCTTGGGGTCCTCACAGATGGATCTTTGGATGACCCACCTGTGACCTCCAGTTTATTGGACGAAATGTAGAGTGACGTGCAACATCTAAACCTCGATTGTTTTTTTTTCACTCTGGAGGTCCTGCACATGGTGCGTAACGCCAAGCTAGTGGGCCAGTCCATCATAGCTTACCTGCAGAGGAAGGGCTATCCCGAAGTGGCGCTGCATTTCGTGAAGGACGAGAAGACGCGGTTCAGCCTGGCTCTTGAATGCGGCAACATTGAGGTGGGTTTCTGCGTAAAAGGCAAAAAGGGCTCCCAGGTGCCTCTGTTTGCATTCTATCAAGATTCCCGGGGCGTGGGCAGCCCTTCATTTGGGGGCTTGTGCAAGCAGAACGACGATAAGAGTTTAATCTGCCTCTGCCATTGTTTTTATCTCTCTCTTTTTAACTGTTATTGGGGAACCAGTTTGTCTTGTGGTTAAATCGCCAGGCTAGAAAACAGGAGACTTGAGAGTTCTGGACCTGCCTTTTTCCTGCTGAGCGACTTTGAGTCAATCACCAGAAAAAAAGGGAGGGGAAGGGAGGGAAGGAAGGGAGGAACAGGAGGGAGAAAGGAAGGAAGGAAGGAAAGAAAGAGAAAGAAAGAAAAGCAGAAGAAAGGGAGGGAGGGAGGGAGGGAGGGGGAAAGGCACAAGAGGGAGGAAGAAAGAAAAAGAGAAAAGAAAAAGGGAGGGAGGGAGGGAAGGAAGGAGGGAACAGGAGGGAGAAAGGAAGGAAGGAAAGAAAGAGAGAGAAAGAAAAGCAGAGAAAGGGAGGGAGGGAGGGGGAAAGGCACAAGAGGGAGGAAGAAAGAAAAAGAGAGAAAGAAAAAGGGAAGGAGGGAAGGAAGGAAGGAAGGAACAGGAGGGAGAAAGGAAGGAAGGAAAGAAAGAGAAAGAAAGAAAAGCAGAGAAAGGGAGGGAGGGAGGGGGGAAAGGCACAAGAGGGAGGAAGAAAGAAAAAGAGAGAAAGAAAAAGGGAAGGAGGGAAGGAAGGAAGGAAGGAACAGGAGGGAGAAAGAAAGAAAAGGAAGAGAAGAAGAAAGAAAGAAAAAGGAGGGACGGAGGACATCCTTCCCCCGCTGTCAATTTTGCTTGTCCTAAAACCACTGGCTTTTTCACACACACACACACACACACCCTGCCACCACCACCACCACCCATTTAATGTCAACTTGGTTTGTGCAGTTAAAAAAAAAGGCACCTGGGGACATTTCTTTTCTCCAAGAGTATAATTTGCTAGAGTCCAGCACGGTTACAGAAGCAGCCAAGCCAATTCTGATATTTTCACCCGCAAATAGCGTCGTTCCCTTTCCCTTTCCCCCCACCCCCCCCGGGGCCTTCCTGCCTGCTATTCTTTACTGTCCAGTTCAGCTGCATTCATTTTGCTTGGGGAAACGCCCCCTTCGTCTCGCAGGCCTTGGGAGGCTGGCATTGTCTCGGGGTCCGACTGTTCTTTGCATCCCTTCACACGCACACGCACACATACACACCCCTGCGTTCCTCCCGATTGCCTCCCACCGTTGCTGTGGTCAGGCTTCGACGAAGCGAGCCGAATTGCAGCCACGACACCCCGGGTCCCTTTTTTCCCTTTAATCCCCGGCGGAGGGGCCACGACTTTAGCGAGGAGAGGAGCGGCTGCGTTCTCTGCGTCCCCTTCCGACGTTCCCCCTCCCGTGTACCCCTCAGATTGCGCTGGAGGCGGCCAAAGCTCTGGACGACAAGAACTGCTGGGAGAAGCTGGGAGAGGTGGCTCTGCTGCAAGGGAACCACCAGATCGTGGAGATGTGCTACCAGCGCACCAAGAACTTCGACAAGCTCTCCTTCCTCTACCTGATCACGGGCAACCTGGAAAAGTTGCGCAAGATGATGAGGATCGGTGAGTTTCGGGGTCCCTCAGGTGCAGGGTCCGCTTTTCAGGTCACGGAAGGCCACTTTGCACGGTCAGCTGCGTCTCCGGGGTGCAGGCCCACGGCTCGCCTGTCTTGCTTTTTTTATTAGACAAACACAAAAACAGAAGGGAACGTTAAAAAAGCATTGAACATGGTACAGTCCTGCTGACCCACATAAGTTGTCTTACGTTGCTAAATCGCATATAAAAATAGTGCATATTTACATTCTATATACATAGTAGATACATTTAATCATTTCTTATTATCTTGATCCTTTCTCTTTTCTAACCCACCATAAAACTTATCCCATACTTTGTAATAATCCGATTCTTCCTTATTTTTTAATTCTTTTTGTCAATTTGTCCATTTCTGCACACCTCCAAATTTTCCTAATGATTTCTATTTTCACTTGGAGTTTCCTTACATTTCCACTGCTTGTGCGTAAGCCAATCTCGCAGCTGTGATGATATGAATTATTAAATATATAATATCCTTCTCATATTTTCCCACATTAATTCCTAACCAAAAAATAATAATTCAGGTCTGTATTCTGTTTTGATCATACCTATTTCTTCTAACCATTTCTGAATTTTAGTGCCAGAACTTTTGGGCTTGTGTAAATCTTACATATCTTTGTTCGATGGTGTCTTCCCATCTCTGTTTTGGATGCCCATGAGGTCGCTGGCCATTGACTCCTAGTTGGTAGGCAGTCTTGTCCACAGTGGGAGGTGCTGCTCTCAGCTCATGGCCAAACCAGCGGAGTTGGCCTCCTCTCATCTTCTCTGCAAGTGGTGCCACACCAAAATGTTGCCGAATGGTGTCATTTGTGATGTGGCCAAGAAGGGTGGTGCCCGATATCCGACGGAGCCTTTGCATTTCCATGGCATGGGGAGAGCTTTCGGTCCCAGTTGCTGCTGTCCAGCCTTCAGTGCCATATGGTGCAACAGGGGGGAAGGTTGTCTTGTAAAACTTAGATTTAAGACACGTTGGCATTTGTCCGTCCCGTAACACACCGGGGAGTTTTCCCAAATGCATCCAGGCTGCATTCACCCTTCCTCACACCTCGCCATTGAGGTCACCATGGCCTTGGATCCCAGATACTGGATCCCAGCCCCTCCCACTGGCCATGCGGGCTGGAAATTGGGAGGCGGGGAGGTTTAGTTTCATGGGGGTTATAATGCAATGTTTTTCAACCTTGGCTAATCAAAGATGGGTGGACTTCAACTCCCAGAATCCCCCTGCCAGCGCATTTTGAGAGTTGAGAATGCTGGGCGTTGAAGTCCATCCATCTTCAAGTGGCCAAGGTTGAGAAAGACTGTATAATGCCCGGCTGTAATGGGCCACGCTAGCCACCAAACTGGCTGCCTCTTCAGAACCTGGACCACTTTAGGAGATGCCACCCTACGCAGTAATTTCTCGGCATTTTGTGCTGCCTCTGTTGAGGTAGGCCAACGGTCAAGAGCATGGAGGGCTCTGGGAAGTGGACAGCAGTCCTGACCCTGTTTCTCCTCGCAGCTGAGATCCGGAAGGACATGAGCGGCCACTACCAGAACGCCCTCTACCTGGGCGACATTGCCGAAAGGGTGAGGATCCTGAAGAACTGTGGGCAGAGTAAGTAAGCCAGCAGCCCTGGTTGGGCTCCTCACCCCAAGTGACTCCCAGGCGACCCACCCGTGCCCTCCCGCTGACACTCTCCCCTCACCTGCCTCTTCTCTCACCTGGCTTCCCCCGCAGAGTCTCTGGCCTATCTCACCGCTGCTACCCACGGCCTGGAGGAGGAAGCGGAGAACCTGAAGGAGACCTTGACCCCGAGAAGGAGGTGGTGAGTGGGCTGGGGGGGCGAGGGTTGGGGAAGCAGGAAGGGGCTGCTGCTCCTGCCCCAGAAGACCTCCAGGCAGGTTGCAGCTGAGGAGGGAGGGGGTTGTGGTCCGCTGGCAGCCTGTGCAGACAGTATAGCGGAATCGGACAGTGGGGAGGGACATGAGCCAGTCCGGGAGTCTGGGGAGGACTCGGACGAGGGTCCTGCATCCAAGGCAGCGATGGGGCCAGGACCATATGGGAGGTATGTGCTGACTCCAGAGCCTCCAGAGTCTGGCAGCAGCGGGGCAGAGGAACAAGGGGAGCCTGTTCCCAGTGCACATGTGCGCAGAGCTGCTTGAAGGCAAGAGCAGCTGAGACAAAAGGGGCGACTCAGGAGTAAGGCTTGAAGGTGATTGGCCCCTCCCATAAGGTATAAAGGAAGTGCAAAGGTAGAGAAACCTTTGCAGGAAGCAAAGTCGTTTGCTCTGTTCAGATTAATCCTTGAAGCTCTGTGTGGACTTTGTACTTCAGTTGGTTTTTTTACAGTTAATTTGGCACTTTAGTTGTTGGCAGCCATTCAAAGGAGATAAAGGTGGGTGCTTATCTCGAGGAACTGTTTGGGACTCATTACGGGCTGGGAATGAAAATAATTCCCAGCGTTGAAATAAAACAAGAGTTGTTTGGAGTAAGCATGTGCTTAATTACGGACTCAGGAAGCCTTAGTCAGAACAGTGATTTCTTCTGGGAGAAAAACCTCTCTGTGGCTTTCTTAGCTCCGTGCGAAGGACTTTCTCAAGCAGCTCCTTCCAGGCAGTCCTTGACTTACAACCGCTCGCTTAGTGACTGTTGTTTGAAGTTACAAAACGGCAAGGAAAACAGCGACTGAAGACTCTTTTTCACACCTATGACCGTCGCAGCACCTCCATGGTCATGTGATCAAAATTTGGACGCTTGGCTACTGACTCATTGTTTATGGCGGTCGTGGAGTCCCCGGGGTCACCCCATCCCCTTTTGGTGACCGTCTGGCACGCCAAGCCAGCGGGGGAAGCCACTCAAAGTCTGTGTTACTAATTTGACAATGGCTGTGATTCACTTAACGACTGCAGCAAAACAAAAGAGTCACAAAATGGGGGGGCAAAGCTCGCTTAACGCATGTCTCACTTAGCAACATCAATTTAGCAACATCAATTGTGGTCATAAATTGCGGGCCACCTGTACTTATTTATTTATGGGGAGGAAGAAAGTGCTGGAACTGTTTGTACCACCTTGAGTTACTTGCACAAAGGATAATAGAATTCTTTATTGGCCAAGTGTGATTGTACACACAAGGAATTTGTCTGGGTGCAAATGCTCTCAGTGTACATAAAAGAAAAGAGACATCCGTCAAGAATCATCAGGGACAACACTTAATGATAGTCATAGGGGACAATAAGCAAACAAATCATACTAGGAAACAGTTTAAAGAATGGAATGGAATGGAATGGAATGGAATTGAATAGAATAAGGAATAGAACAGAAAAGAAAAGAAAATAGATAAAGAATAGAATAGAATAGAATAGAATAGAATAGAATAGAATAGAATAGAATAAGGAATAGAACAGAAAAGTAAAGAAAATAGATATAGAATAGAATAGAATAGAATAGAATAGAATAGAATAGAATAGAATAGAATTCTTTATTGGCCAAGTGTGATTGGACACACAAGGAATTTGTCTTGGGGCAAATGCTCTCAGTGTACATAAAAGAAAAGATACATTCATCAGAGTCAAGAATCATCAAGTGCAACACTTAATAATAGTCATAGGGTGCAATAAGAATGGAATAGAATAGAATAGAATAGAATAGAATAGAATAGAATAGAATAGAATAGAATAGAATAGAATTCTTTATTGGCCAAGTGTGATTAGACACACAAGGAATTTGTCTTGGGGCAAATGCTCTCAGTGTACATAAAAGAAAAGATACATTCATCAGAGTCAAGAATCATCAAGTGCAACACTTAATAATAGTCATAGGGTGCAATAAGAATGGAATAGAATAGAATAGAATAGAATAGAATAGAATAGAATAGAATAGAATAGAATAGAATAGAATTCTTTATTGGCAAGTGTGATTAGACACACAAGGAATTTGTCTTGGGGCAAATGCTCTCAGTGTACATAAAAGAAAAGATACATTCATCAGAGTCAAGAATCATCAAGTGCAACACTTAATAATAGTCATAGGGTGCAATAAGAATGGAATAGAATAGAATAGAATAGAATAGAATAGAATAGAATAGAATAGAATAGAATAGAATTCTTTATTGGCCAAGTGTGATTAGACACACAAGGAATTTGTCTTTGGGGCAAATGCTCTCAGTGTACATAAAAGAAAAGATACATCTGTCAAGAGTGAAGAATCATAAAGTACAACACTTAATGATAGTCACAGGGTACAATAAGCAATCAAATCATACTAGGAAACAGTCAATATAGATCGTAAGGATACAAGCGACAAAGTTACCGTCATAACAGTCATAACTGGGAGAAGTGTTCTGACCAGGGCTTATTGACACACTAACAAACACACATTATAAAATCCCAAAATCTTTTTTTCTTTATTTCAACGGCTGTGAATTTCAGTCATTCACAGCCCATAATGAGTCTCACACAGTTTGTAAATAGTCCCACAGAAGTCTGCCAAAGTCCTTTGGGATAAGTCTGATCAGCACGCACCTTTATCTCCCTTGAAATGCTGCCAATGACTAAATTGCCAATTAGTTCTATAAGGCCAACCGGAGCACAAATTCAACACGGAGTTTCAGGTTTCAAACCGACCAGTACGAACAAAATTGCTTCCTGCAAAGGCTCATGTCCCTTTGCTCCTCCTTTATGTCTTATGGGAGGAGGGGCAATCACCTCCCAGCCTTACTCCCGAGTTGCCCCTTTTACCTTAGCTGCTCTTGCCTTCTGGCTGCTCTGCGCACGCGCGCACTGGGAACAGGCTCCCCTTGTTCCTCTGCCTCGCTGCTGTCACATTCTGGAGGCTCCGGAGTCAGCACATAACTCCCAGATGGCCTTGGCCCCATCTCTGCATCGGATGCAGCTTCCTCGGCCGAGTCCTTCCCAGGCGCCCAGACTGGCCCCTGTTCTTCCCCACTGTCCAACTCGGCTGCTGTCTTCGCAGGTTGCCGGCAGACCACAACAAGGAGATGGGTGAAAGGAAGGATGGGAGGATTAAGAGTAATAGTAGTGCAGACTTTGTAAATAGTTGGACAGTGTGGAGGGAATGATTTGTTTAGCAGAGTGATGGTTTTCAGGGAAAAACTGCACTTGTGTCTAGTTGTTCTGCTGTGCAGGGCTCTATGGTGTTGTTTTGACGGAAGGAGTTGAAACAGTTTATATATCCAGGATGCGAGGGGTCTGTAGATATTTTCCCAGCCCCCTTTTTGACTCGTGCAGGATACAGGTCCTCGACTGAAGGCAGGTTGATAGTAATCATTTTTCTGCAGTCCTAATTCCTCTCCGGAGTCTGTGTCTGTCCTGTTGGGTTGCAGAGCCAAACCAGACAGTTATAAAGGTGCAGAGGACAGACTCAATCATTCCTCTGTAGAACTGGATCAGCAGTTCTATATATGCAAACGGAAAAAAAAATCAAATAAATCACGAGTGAATAAATTTTGCAACCTCTTTTTGAAGGGGTCGCTAAAGCGCTAGGGATAGAAGTCTCCAAACTCGGCAACTTTTAAGACTTGTGGACTTCAACTCCCAGAATTCTCCAGCCAGCATAGCTGTCTGTGCCCTCGGATCAGTGGAGGAGGCAGCTGTTCCTCACCGGAGGGGATCGGGCTGCCTGTCAGCAGCAGTGCCTCTTAGCAGCCGATCCTCCCCCAATGCCTGAGTGGCCTGGGACAGCATCGTACCCAGCCCCGGCACGCTCCAAACATTGGACAATCTGGGTTCCAGTTCCTTCTCCTCCTCTGGACTGGGGCTCTGAAGGTTCTTCTGTTCCTCCTTCAGATCCCAGAGATCGACCCCAATGCCCGCTTGCTCCAGCCTCCGGCCCCCATCATGCCCTTGGACACCAACTGGCCTCTGCTGACCGTCTCCAAGGGCTTCTTTGAGGGCGCCATCGCCAGCAAAGGTCAGCAGCTCCAGCCCCCTTCTCTCCCAGTCCTTGCGGGCCACCTGCAGCTGATGGGCCAGGGGGTGGCGGGTGTCCAGTTGGCTGAGTTGCTCTCTCTCCCTCCCTGCAGGGAAAGGAGGCGCCTTGGCAGCCGACATCGATATCGACACCGTGGGCACTGAAGGCTGGGGAGAAGACGCCGAGCTGCAGCTGGATGAAGGTGAGGGGGCGCGCGTCTCGGTGTCAGCTTGAAAAGTTTTCTCTGGGCTTTTAGAGTTGCCAGCAGAAAGGGAGCGGGGGATGCAGCGCATTCCTTAGATAATTTCTAGGTGGCCGAAGCTTCTGGTGTGCAAGATTATTACTGGAGAGCATGATTAGTGACTCTTGGCTATGGATGTGTCCCATTGGAGAATATACATCCAGAGGGTGGGGGGAAGACCAGGGTCAAGGGGGAAATGAACGATGTCGGCTGCTCCCAGGTAGCACCGGTAGGTTCACTCCTAACAAATCTTCTTTAAACTCTGAGACGCGACTAGAGACTCATGATTTAAATGGGGGTCGATGCCGGAGCTTTGACATCTGGAAGGAATCCCAAATTCCAGCCGTGGACTGGGCATCTGGGCCTGTGCAAAGTGCATTTCTTCTTATACAAATGTCTGTTTCTTAATTGCAATCGTGAAACTACTGCTGGTGTTTTCCTCAACTTTGGAAAGAGTTTTTTTTATGCTGAGGAATGTAAAAGTGGAAAGGAATTTCTGTTTGCGTGCATTTTGGATGTCAGTATTGCCATGTTTTTCTCCTGTTGGAGTGGATTCCCCCCCCCCCTAAAATAATAGCAAGATATTTAGCTACTGTCAAAAGGTGTAGGTGACAGCTTTAAATTTACATTAGTTTAGTTTAGTTTATTGTCATCGCACCTCGTACAACAAAATTAAATACCATCTTCAGTGTACCTTATTATAACTATAAAAATAAAACACAAACACACACCTTTCGCATTCTATACAATCAAATTGAAAACCCCTGATACTGATGCAACATTAATATTGCACTATACAGTAGAACTCAATATAGTTACTGCTCTGGGATAGAAGCTGTTTTTCAACTTCTATTTGTCCTTGTTTTTATTATTATCCTGTACCGTCTGCCAGATGGTAATAGTTCAAAAAAAAGGGTGCCCAGGATGAGATGGATCTTTGAGGATGTTTTGAACTTTTTAAGGCAGCGGGAGCTATACTAGCTCTTAAATAGTTCTTTTGATTTTACTGACTTTATTTCAACAGAAATGGTCTCTCTCTCTCTCTCTCTCTCTCTCTCTCTCTCTCTCTCTTCTCTCTATATATATATATATATATATATATATATATATATATATATATATATATATATTCTTCAACGCCCAGAATTCCCCAGCCATATATATATAGTCCACCCCTCTGAAAGTGGCCAAGCTTGAAAAACACTGTTCCAGTTCTTTTGAACTGTATTTTCCAAAGGAGAAAGAGTCCAGATTCATCCTGTAGTGTAGCCTGAAAATCTGTTTATTTTAAGTGCAGAGACGTAGCCCTTAATTAATTAATTTAAAAAAACCATCCCTTTCTTTCTTCCGTTCAGATGGCTTTGTGGACGCCGGAGAAGGCTTTGGCGAGGACGGCTTGGCCAAAGGCCAGGAGGAAGGAGGCGGCTGGGATATTGAGGAAGACCTGGATCTTCCTCCAGAACTGGTAAATTGGCCCAGTTTGCACGACTGGAGGATGTTTGGGTCGCACGTTCCTAGGAGCCACGTGTGATTGTGACCTTAGTGGATTATTTTTAAAATCCTCCTGCCTTTTCATGCTTTTCCTCCCTCTACAATCCCCATCTTCCCCAAGAACCAGGGCATCCTCGTCTTGTGTGTGTTTGTGTGTGTGTGTGTGTGTGCGTGAGGAGTGGTGCTTGGTGATAAACACATGGGGTATTGGTGCAAGAGCAGCTATCGGCGTTACTCATTGTAGCTCTGTTTTCTTAACCGTCTGTTTTCCTTCCTTTTTCTTTTTTTCTTTTTCTTTGTTATTTTCCAATTTTATTCAATGTCATTTGCAAGACAAAAAACACAAAAGAAGAGTTAGATAATTGAGAGAAAGAAGGAGAAGGGTGGGAAGAGAGGAATAGGAAGAGAACTGGAAGGGACCTTGGAGGTCTTCTAGTCCAGCCCCCTGCTCAAGCAGGAGAACCTATACTATGAGTTTGACCACCCCTGTTGTAAGTCGAGGACCACCTGTACGTACAAAAAAAATTGCTGTCAGCTTTCCAGGTGATGAAATCCATTTAAAAAGAAAAGAGCAAAGTCCAACTTCCATGACAATTTCTTTTATTTAGGTAAAGCATCCAATTGGCAAAGTCTGTTTGTCATTCCGGATCTGACCCAACCCGGAATTGTACCACATAATATTGGAAGTTAGAAACATCCCCAAAAAGTCACATTCCCCAATAGAAGTAAATCAACATTAGTCTGGCATCATCAGTCTCCACCTCCAAGTCTCAGCAGGGTCAGCTTTCGTTCCCACGGGAAGGAGAACCACCTAGCCAAAACAACTCTATCTCCGCTCCTCCCACCTTAGGAATGTGGCAAGCCCGAAACCCTCCCCCATAAAAGAGAAAGAAAGGAAAAGGAATTTATAAGAAGGCTAAATAAAAGGGCTACGCCGGTGTCAATTTCGGGCTTGACAATTGCATTCATTGATTTTCCCTTGCCGTCTTTTTTTCCACCCCCCCCTCCCTGCAGGATGTCCCCGTGGGCCCCACAGGTGAAGCAGAAGAGGGATTCTTCGTACCACCCACCAAGGGCACCAGCCCTGCACAGGTAGGTGGGAGAGCTCTTGGCACAGATCCAGGGAGCCCCTCCTCTGCCCCCACCCCCAAAAAAAACGGATTTAGAACCACACCAAATCCAGAAAGATCTGGGGAAAATGGGTCCCTGCAAGACGAGATCCTGTCCTCAGGGCGAGGCTTGAAGGGTCCCTGTCTTTCTCAGACCACCACCCCCCACTTCAAACCTCCTCCAGGTGGATTTGGCAGCTGCTGGCTTGTTGAGGGGTTTCCAAATGCTTTGGTCAGGCAGAGGAGTCCAGAGTCTGAACTGTGAGGCCCTGAGGTCGCTCTCTGAGCTGGGTGGTTTTCCGTGGAGACGTTTCGTGACCCAACCAAGTCATGCCACCAGTGTTGGAGGTGTTTACGTGCTCTTTAGTACTGAGGATCTTACCTGGTTGGATAATGAAGTGTGGGCAAGAAAACCAGCTCAAGAGGGAGGGAGGGAGGGAGGGAGGGAAGGAAAGGGAGGGAAGGAAGGAAGGAAGTGGAGAGGGGAGGGGAGGAAAAGAAAGAAGGAGGAAGGAAGGGAGGGAGCAGAGGAGAGAGAAAAAGGAAAGGAAGGGAGGAAAATCTGAGGAGAGAAGGAAGGAAGGAGAGGAGAGGAAAAGAAAGGGAGGAGGAAAAAAAAGGGAGAGAGGAGAGGAGAGAGAAAAGGAAAGGGAGGGGAGGAAGGAAAGGGAGAGAAGGAAGGAAGGAGAGGAGAGGAAAAGAAAGGAGGAGGAAAAAAGGGAGAGAGGAGAGGAGAGAGAAGAAAAGGAAAGGGAGGGAGGAAGGAAAGGGAGAGAAGGAAAGAAGGAAGGAGAGAGAGGAAAAGAAAGGAGGAAAGAAGGGAGGGAGGAGAGAGAGAGAGAAAAAGGAAAGGGAGGGAGGAAAATCTGAGGAGAGAAGGAAGGAAGGAAGGAGAGGAAAAGAAAGGAGGAGGAAAAAAGGGAGAGAGGAGAGGAGAGAGAAAAAGGAAAGGAAGGGAGGAAGGAAAGGGAGAGAAGGAAAGAAGGAGGGAGAGGAAAGAAAGGAGAAGGAGAGGAAGAAAAGGAAAGGAGGAGGAAGAAGGGAGGGAGGAGAGGAGAGAGAAAAAAGGAAAGGAAAGGGAGGGAGGAAAATCTGAGGAGAGGAAAGAAAGGAAGGAGGAAGGAGAGGAGAGAGAAAAGAAAGGGAGGAGGAAAATCTGAAAAAGGGGAAGAGAGGAGAGGAGAGGAGAGGAAAAAGGGAGAGAGGAGAGGAGGAAGGAAAGGGAGGGAGAAGGAAGGAAGAAGAAGGAGGAGGAGAGGAAAAGAAAGGAGGAAAGAAGGGAGGGAGGAGAGGAGAGAGAAAAAGGAAAGGGAGGGAGGAAAATCTGAGGAGAGAAGGAAGGAAGGAAGGAGAGGAAAAGAAAGGAGGAGGAAAAAGGGGAGAGAGGAGAGGAGAGAAAAAGGAAAGGAAGGGAGGGAGGAAAATCTGAGGAGGGAAGGAAGGAGAGGAGAGGAAAAGAAAGGAGGAGGAAAGAAGGGAGGGAGGAGAGCAGAGAGAAAAAGGAAAGGAAGGGAGGAAAATCTGAGGAGGGAAGAAAGGAAGGAGAGGAGAGGAAAAGAAAGGAGGAGGAAAAAAGGGAGGGAGGAGAGCAGAGAGAAAAAAGAAAGGAAGGGAGGAAGGAAAAATTGAGGGAGGCAAGGAAGCGGGGAGGTGGGGAGATCACCGATGTTCCCGAGTTGGGTCATGAAATGCCAGGCTCAGAGTGCACCAAGCACCCCACACGGTTCAATCCTGAGCTACATCTCTTCTCTTCTATTAAGAGTTTTAACTTTCTGTGCCAAGTCTCGATCCTGTCTTTGAAGATTGGGTTATAGAACCCTTTTTTTGCTGAAAAAGGTCTATTTCTCACCTCATTTTCTCTGCCTCTCCTTTCAGGTCTGGTGCAACAATTCCCAGCTGCCCGTGGACCACATCCTGGCCGGCTCTTTTGAGACCGCCATGAGGGTACGTTCTCTAGGGTTATTTATCCAGGTGGGGTGGAAATTGGCCCTTCTGGACTTTGTGCGGTGCAGTTGATATACTTGTAAGTGAGAAACGGACGTTGCCTTTCATTGGGGGGAAAACAAACAAACTTTGAGGCAAGAACTAGATCGCTGTCAAACCACTCACACTCCTTGAGACGTGGGGGGCTTCAGTTCCCAGAATTCCCCAACCAGTTGAGCTGGCTGGGGAGTTCTGGGGAGTTGGAAGTCCACACACGTCTTACAGTTGCCCAGTTGGACAAGCACTGAGGGACTCTTAGCATGGCAGCCTTAAGCCGCCTGGCACTCCATGGACCATCCAACGGTCGGCTGGGTTTTGGTTTCAGTTCTCTTTTGTTGTGGTTCACCGGCAGCAGGTGCAGATGGCTGAGGTCTCGGAGAGCGAGGACTCAGAGGAGGGGCCTGCGTGTGAGGCAGGGATGGGGCCAGGACCATCAGGGAGTGGAGGGCTGCCTTCGGAGATTGTGGAGGCTGGCAGCAGTGAGGAAGAGGCCCCTGAGGAGCCTGTGCCCAGTGTGTGTGTGTGCGTGCACAGCTGCTCGAAGGAAAAAGCAACTGCAGCAGCACGGGTGACTCGGGAGTAAGGCTGCAAGGTGATGGCCTCTCCCATAAGAGATAAAAGCCAGCTGAGAAACCAGAGTTCTTTGCAGGAAGCAAAGACGTTTTTGCACTCAAGCCTGGTGGACGTTCGGAATATCTTGGTTGGTGTTTGGAGACTCTTTGTGTTTGAAATATTTCTGAATAACTTTATCTGGTGTTCTTGGCAGCCTTGCACCACCTTGGCAAGGCTCGTTCTTATCAGAGGCAATGAGTTTGAAACAGCCTTTTAACCATGAAGGAATGGAATTCATAAAGAATCATTAAAAGGTTTTGCTTTTATCTCTGTTTCATGTTTGTTCACCTGGAACAAGGTTTGGATCAGAACACCTCTAGTCTGTAGGAGATTTGTAATAGATAACACAATCTTTGCAAACGCTGGGATAAATTGATGGTAAAAATTAGTGAAACCCTGCAATCGTTTTCTGGTGCGAGGGGGAGCCCATTCCTGGAAACAGCACGGGTTTTTCCGGGTCCATCAGCCTCTGGAGAGCAGTGCTGGTCCAACTTGGCAACTGTAAGACGTGTGGGCACTTCCAGCTCCCCAGAATTCCCCAGCCAGCTCAACCGGTTGGGGGATTCTGGGAACTGAAGTCCCCCACGTCTCAAGGAGCAAAACCTTTTAATGATTCTTTATGAATTCCGTTCCTTCCCGGTTAAAAGGCTGTTTCAAACTAATTGATAAGAATGAGCCTTGCCAAGGTGGTGCAAGGCTGCCAAGAACACTAGATTAAGTTGCCAAGAAATATTTCAAACACAAAGAGTCTCCAAACACCAACCAAGATATCACAAACATCCACCAGGCTCGAGTGCAAAAACTTATTTGCTTCCTGCAAAGAACTCCGGTTTCTCAGCTGGCTTTTATCTCTTAAGGGAGGGGCCATTGCAGCCTTACTCCCGAATCCCCCGTGCTGCTGCAGCTGCTCTTTCCTTCGAGCAGCCCTGCGCACACACGCGCTGGGCACAGGCTCCTCGGGAGTCTCTTCATCCCTGCACCACATGCAGGCCCCTCCTCATCTGAGTCCTCGCTCTCCGAGACCTCAGCCGTCCGCACCACAACAAGGTGAGCTACAACACGTCCTTCGTTAAGGGGAGTGGGTAAATGTTTTCTCCCGCCTCTCTTCTCCACAGCTCCTCCATGACCAGGTGGGAGTGGTCACCTTCTCCCCCTACAAGCAGCTCTTCCTGCAGACCTACGCCCGGGGACGAACCACCTACCAGGCTTTGCCCAGCCTGCCCTCGATGTATGGGTACCCTCATCGCAACTGGTACGTGGCGGGCCAAGCCCCCCCAGCTTTCCTGGCCTTCTTTGGGGTGCCATCTGGGGGCAGCAGGGCCTGCTCTTTGCATCAGGAGACAGAAGGAAAATGGGGGGTGGACGGGTGTGGACTGAAGACCCCACTGACCTTTTGGCTTTACTTTATTTTCCAGGTAGTCCTGGATTTATCGTTTAGTTTATTGTCATAGCACATTGCACAACAAAATAAAATACCATCTTCAGTGTACTATACGGTAGAATTCAACAGAGCTCCTGCCCTGGAATAGAAGCTGTTTTTCAGCCTATTTGTCCTTGTTTTTAATGCTCCGGTACCGTCTGCCAGATGGTAATAGTTTAAAAAAAAAAAAAAGGGTTCCCAGGATGAGATGGATCTTTGAGGATGTTTTGAACTGTCTTAAGGCAGAAGGAGCTATGAAGCTCTTCCAAAGAGGGGAGAGGGCAACCCATGATCCTCTGGACAATGACATTCACCTTCTGGAGTGCTTTCCTATCTGCCCCTGTGCAATTGGCAAACCCTACAGAGGTGCAGTAAGTTAAGGTGCTCCCTATGGTGCAGCGGTAGAAGGTCCCCAGCAGTTTTCCAGAGGTTTATAGGACTGAGATGGTTCCAAACCTTTCTGAGCCTTCCCGTTTCTGTACGGGGCCAGGCACTCACCTTCCTCTTTCGGATGTCCCCTCCAGGAAGGACGCCGGGGTGAAAAACGCCGTCCCAGCTGTGGGCCTGAAGCTGAACGACCTCATCCAGCGCCTGCAGCTCTGCTACCAGCTGACCACGGCCGGCAAGTTTGAGGAGGCCGTGGAGAAATTCCGCTCCGTCCTGCTCAGCGTCCCGCTGGTGGTGGTGGACAACAAGCAGGAGATTGCCGAGGTGCCCATTGCTCCCTTTGGCCCGACGGGCAGCCACTTGAAATCCTCCGTTAATGAATTGAAGCTAGCCACATGTGCTGCAGCTTCCAAAAAGGCCAAGGCCACCCTAAGCTGCATTAATAAAGAGGGATAGAATCAAGATCACGTGAAGTGTTAATTCCACTTTACGACACCTTAGTAAGGCCACACCTAGAAGTACTGCATCTGGTTTTGGTCACCATGATGTCAAAAAGAGGTCGAGACTCTAGAATAGTGACGGCAAACCTATGGCACGTGTGCCACAAGTGGCACGCAAAGCCATTTGGGCTGGCACGGAAGCCGCAGGCAAACTTACCGCATGCGTGCACCTCACAGCTGATTTTTTTTCCCCCCACTGGCTGGTTTGAGGCCTTTTTCGGCCTCCCAGAGGCTTGGAAAAAGCCTCTGCAAGGCTTTTCAGGGCGGATGATAGGCCCGTTTCGTCACTTCCTGTAATACCGGAATGACTTCCTGTAATTCCAGAGCGAAGGATGACTTCCTTCCAGCTCAGTTCCACTGCGCATGCACGCCTCCTGCCAGCCAGCTGATTTTCGGGTATATGCCGCGCATGCACAGGGGGCTGGGGCCATCACTGCCCTACACCTTTCCAGATACCTGGCTGTCTAATTTCTTCTTAACAACCTCCAGTGATGGAGCACCTCCAACGTCTGGAGGCCACTGGTTAATTGTCCTCATTGTCAGGAGTGTTGAGGGTCTCTCTGCTTAGCTCCCACCCATTTCTTCTTGTGGCTGTGAAATCCCCTCCCCAAGTCAAAGAGTTCCCCCCACCTGCTGGTATCTCTTTCCTCCCCTCCCTCCCTCTTGCAGACAGTTGTCATCTGCTGAGACTCGGGTTTGAGGTCTTCTTGCCTTGCAGGCCCAGCAGCTGATCGCCATTTGCCGTGAGTACATTGTGGGGCTGTCCATGGAGCTGGAGAGAAAGAAGCTGCCCAAGGATACCCTTGAGGAACAGAAGCGCATTTGTGAGGTGGGTGTAGGGCCGCGGGGGGTTCAACCTTGGCCACTTGAAGAACTGTGGACTTCAATCCCCAGAATTCTCCAGCCAGCAGAGTTGGCTGGGGAATTCTGGGAGTTGAAGTCCACAAGTCTTAAAAAGTTGCCAAGGTTGAAAAACACTGATCCAGAAGAGCAGGCAGAGCTGGGGGGTGGTGGTGGAGTGAAGCGAGTCATCCTCCTAGAATCATTGCGTTCCCATCAAAGGGTCTAAATCCAACCCACTTGTATTCTGTTGTCCCTAATCTGGTGCCAATTGAGCATTGGACCTTAGTTGACTAGATTCTCACGGAGAAGCTCAGGCAGTGAACCTTCTGAGCCTCAGCTTGACGAGGAAGAGGAGGCACAGCCGGGTCCAGTGCCCGACACAGAAGGCAGAGAGGAGAGGAGAGCAGTGGAAATCTATGGGCTGGTCCTTGGGACGGAAGAGCCACTGCTGCGAGCGAAACCCCACCCTGGCTCTGGGGATCAAAGGCAGCGGGAGGAGATGAATGGAGGTGGTAGACAACTACTCACCTCCTGGACGGACAGGCTTGTTAGCCGGCGGTGAGAGAGAAACGTTTTGCCGGGGCTGCCGGCGCTCCTAATTAAAGGAATCTTTTGAGTTCACTGCAGAGGATTTGTCGGAGCTGGGTCGGAACCCAGACCCCGCAGTGACCCTGGAGCCTCTGCGTCTTGAGACCCTGTCCCCTTTCCTGCAAATCCCCCCCAACCCCCCTTTCTGATCTCACTCTTTCCCCTGCAGATGGCCGCCTACTTCACCCACGCCAACCTGCAGCCTGTCCACATGATCTTGGTCCTTCGAACGGCCCTCAACCTCTTCTTCAAGCTCAAGAACTTCAAGGCGGCCGCCACCTTCGCTCGCCGACTCTTGGAGCTTGGCCCCAAGACCGAAGTGGCTCAGCAAGTGGGTGCCCTGAGGGAAGAGAAGTGGGGGCATCTAAGAGAGGCCGGACGGGGGGTCTCCAAAGGGAATTGGGGTCTTTTTTTTTTTTCAACTCTTGGAAGAGGCTTAGAGTGGGGAGGCCTGAAAGGGGGAGCGTTTATATGTGAGAGCGGAGAATATCACCTTACTTTGGGGGAGGGATGGCCCAGCTAAAAACGGGGATCCCATCTCCCCCCACCATATTCTGGTGGATTAAGCCAGCTTTTTTCTCTGAAAGGGCATTGAGGCCTTAAGGCAAAGGGGTCCCCAAACTGGGCAACTTTTAAGACTTGGGGGCTTCAACTCCCAGAATTCCCCGCTCAGCCCGCTTTAAGATGTATAAAGTTCAACTCCCTGAATTCCCAAGCCAACATTTTGGGATCTTGGCTTGCTGGCTGAGGAATTCTGGGAGTTGAAGTCCACAAGTCTTAAAAGTGGCCCAGTTGGGGGACCCCTCTGCCTTAAAGGGATAAATAAATAAAGGCCTGTTTGTTTTCTTGGGTGGTTCGTATGCCTCCCAGACTCACTTTCTGTGAGATAGGTGACCATATGAATTACAGACAGACAGACAGACAGAATAGCAGACAGGCAGAAATATAAGGAAAGAGAAACAAACAGACATAATAGAAAATATTTTCAGCTCAGGTTTTAGGTTTTGGCAGTGCTTTTACTCTCAAAACTTGTTTCAGTTTAGTTTTTGAGGATGTTACCCAGTCTGGTTAACGAATCGTTCAGAAACAAGGTTGGAGAGCAAACCACTGCCACAAACAGCGGTAGATAGATGATATAGATATGGATGGATGGATGGATAGTGGATAGGTAGGTTGGGGTGGGATTCAACCGGTGTAACAACCAGATTGGTGAGCGCGTCCGAACTGGTAGAATCCCCCCCCCCCCGGTAGATAGGTAGCGTAGATAGATAGACAGACATAAGGGAAGGAAGGAAGGAAGGCAAAGAGAGGAAGGAAGGAAGGAAGGAAGGAAGGAAGGAAGGAAGGAAGGAAGGAAGGAAGGAAGGAAGGAAGGAAGGAAGGAAGGAGAGGCAGGGAGGGAGGGAAGGAAAAGAGAGGAAGGAAGGAAGGAAAGAAAGAAAAAGAAAGAAAAAGAAAGAAAGAAAGAAAGAAAGAAAGAAAGAAAGAAAGAAAGAAAGAAAGAAAGAAAGAAAGAAAGAAAGAGGCAGGGAGGGAAGGAAGGAAAAGAGAGGAAGGAAAGAAAGGCAGAAAGAAAAAGAAAGAAAGAAAGAAAGAAAGGCAGAAAGGCAGAAAGAAAGAAAGAAAGAAAGAAAGAAAGAAAGAAAGAAAGAAAGAAAAAGAAAGAAAGAAAGAAAGAAAGAAAGAAAGAAAGAAAGAAACGGCAGAAAGAAAGAAAGAAAGAAAGAAAAGAGAGAGAGAGAGAGAGAAAGAAAGAAAGAAAGAAAGGCAGAAAGAAAGAAAGAAAGAAAGAAGAGAAAGAAAGAGAAAGAAAGAAAGAAAGAAAGAAAGAAAGAAAGAAAGAAAGAAAGAAAGAAAGAGATTCTCTAAAAAGAAGGCTCTTCCAGGCAAAGAGGAGCAGCCCAATTCCCGTGCTTCAGGTTCCCTTCCCAGGGCCCGAACGGGGGTGGGTAGTGGAGGGGCACCGAGCAGCTGCTGCTTCAGGGCCCCCTCCTCACCTCCCACCCTCTGGCTCTTCCTCTCGCCTCCCCCAGACCCGGAAGATCCTGTCTGCCTGCGAG
This sequence comes from Notechis scutatus, assembly GCF_049901735.1. Taxonomy (NCBI): domain Eukaryota; kingdom Metazoa; phylum Chordata; class Lepidosauria; order Squamata; family Elapidae; genus Notechis; species Notechis scutatus. Next base: position 2,349,432 of record NC_142022.1, on the reverse strand, counting down.
AAGAACCCCATCGACACTCACCAGCTCAACTACGACATGCACAATCCCTTCGACATCTGCGCTGCCTCCTTCCGGCCCATCTACCGGGGCAAACCCGTGGAGAAGTGCCCGCTCAGCGGAGCCTGCTATTCGCCCGAGTTCCGCGGCCAGATCTGCAGGGTCACCACTGTGAGTTGTTTTGCTTTTTCTATCCTCTTTGGACATCATCTCTCAGGGCGTGGGGCTTCTCAGCCATGGTGATTTCAACTCCCAGAATCCCACAGAACTCCTCAATCCGCATGATTGATGTGTCTCTATAAGCTGTCCGCGGAGTCACTATGAGTTGGACGGCTGTTCTGACCTGGCTCCCAAATACGACAGACCCTCCGTAGTTCACGAAATGCTCCCTTTACTAAGAGCGCCGGCAGCCCCAGCCAAAAGTTTCTCTCTCACCGCAGGATAACAAGTCCGCCCAGCAGGGAGATGAATAGTTGTGAATAGCCTTTGATCCCAGAGCTTGGGTGGGACTTCACTAGCAGCAGTGGCTCTTCCGTCCCAAGGACCGGCCCATAGATTTCCACTGCTCTCCTCTCCTCTGCCTTCTGCATCAGGCACTGGACCCGGCTGTTCCTCCTCTTCCTCATCAGCCACCTCCAGACCTGGGGGGCTGTGGACTCTCCGTCTGAGGGCTGACGGACGGCCCAGGCCCTGTCGCTGTCTCTGCCAACTCCATTCCTTCTTCCCCCTTGGAGCTCTCAGGTTGCCTTGATGTTGACCCTGACTCTCACGCCTCCTCCTCCTCCTCCTCCTCCTCTGATTCAGCTGTTGAGGGGCCGGCGGCCAACAGGCCACAACAGCAGCCATATAAATTTTCTGAAATAAATAAAACTTCTAGAATTCCCCAGCCACCATGCTTAGGACATCTATAGCAGAGGTCTCCAACCTTGTCAACTTTAAGACTTGTGGACTTCAACTCCCAGAATTCTCCAGCCAGCATAGCTGGCTGGAGAATTCTGGGAGTTGAAGTCCACAAGTCTTAAAGTTGACAAGGTTGGAGACCTCTGATCTATAGGTCTTAAAGTCGCCAAGATTGAGAGCCAGCCAGCCAGCCTTGCCTTAAAGATGAGGAACACTCTACCTAAAGCATCATCTGGCTTACTTACCAGCATTTTAAAGTCATTCATTGTGGCATCCGCTACAAACCACAAGGGAACTTATTGAAACACTTCCACTGGATGGTCTAAATGACCTCTGAGTAATTCTCTCACCTCTTCTCGTGGCTTGAAGATGCAGGCAAAATCTGTTCTTTTGAAAAAAAATTGCCAGCTTCCCTTCCTGTAATATCTTTGGAAGCTAAAACGTACAACGAATGGTTTGTAGAAACTGGGCCTGGCTAGTCTAGTCTAGGGCAGAGAAGGACCAGGGGAGACAGGAGAGCATCTTCCAATATTTGAGGGGCTGCCCCAGAGAGGAGGAAGGGGTCAAGCTATTCTCCAAAGCACCAGAAGGCCAGACAAGGAATAATGGATGGAAACTGACCAAGGAGAGATTCAACCTGGAAATAAGGAGGAATTTCCTGACAGGGAGAACAATCAACCCATGGAACAGAAGTTGCCTTCAGAAGTGGTGGGGTCTGCTGCTCGGGTGTGGGGTTGGACTAGATGACCTACAAGGTTCCTTCCAACTCTGTTATTATATTCTTCTTCCACTGGTCTACCCACCTAGGGTAGAGATTAGCAGGTGGGCACTCTTCGCTCAACCCCCTTTTTGGTATTATACCTGGCTAAAACCAGAGGTCTAACTTCAGAAGCACAGAGTTGTGTCAAGCCACCATGGGCAGCCCTCGCCATCTCACCGAGCCAAAGCCAACCCGTGATCTAGTTTGTGGGTGAACTACATCAGTAGCCTCCATATTGTAGGGAGGCTCCCCCTAACAAGATACATATCAACTCAAAATATTTCTCTTAGAGTTGCCAACAGAAAGGGGTTTGAAAGAGCAGTACAGATGATGGCAAACCGAAAGCGCATTCCACAAATGTTTCCAGAGATAGTAACTAGGGGACTGAAGTTTCTGCCTTGCAAAATTCTAACTGGAGAGCCTGATTGAGGACTCTGGGCTATGGAGGTGTCCCATTGGAGAATAGGAATCATGATACACCCAGGGGGTTGGGGGAAAAACCAGGGTCAAGGGTGACAGTGAATGACATGTCTCAGAGTCAGCTACACCCAGGCAGTGCCGGATATGTTCACTCCCAATAAATCCCTTTGGAAGTTTGGCTCGAGACTCGTGATTTAAATGGGGGTAATGGCCGGAATCCTGACAATACAACCCCAATGTCGCATGCCCTCTCTGGGTTCAAGAGAAGACAAGAAAGTTGCAAAAATCTGTAAAGGGAGTTTTTGTTTTTGTTTTAATTGTGTGGGGGTGGGATGACTAACGATATTTCCTTTGGATGCAGGTGACGGAGATCGGCAAAGATGTCATCGGCTTGAGGATTAGCCCCCTGCAGTTCCGCTGAGGCGGCCCGGCCTTGCAGCCCCACCCTCGTGTCCACTTTGGGCCCTGTCCAGTGACCACCTCCAAGTGTTTTTTGCTTCTTCTCCTTATCATCTCCTGTAGCATTTCAGACGGGACCCGGGACGTCCTGGGAGATCCAAGATATCCAGTCTGTTTCCCCCTCCCCAGTTATAGCATCTTCTCAGTCTGGACAACTTGAAGGTCTGAAGTCCAACAGATCTTCAAGTTGTCGAAGTTGAGAAACATCCCTTCAGGCGCCTTGCTGGGCGTAAAGCTGGAAAAAACTCCCCAGGGAGGGTCTAGCAAGAGTCAGAAAGTTGGGTGTGTGTGTGTGTGTATGTCTTGTTTTGTACGCTGAACCGAACCCCCCCCCCTTTCTCCCATCTTTTGTTATTTTTTTTCCCTGTCCTCCCACGCCCGTCCTGCTCCTTTTTACGTCCTCAGACTCAATAAAGACAAATAAAGAGTTCAGGAAAACAGTGTATTTTGTTTGCTTTTAGAGCGGTTCCGTCTGCATGAAAAGCTGCCTAAGATTCGGACAAAATTGGAAGGAAAGAGGCGAGTTTTTCCCAATTGAATTCCCCCCTTCTTCCCCCCCCCCCCCATGAGATAAGGTGGACCTGTCCTTCAGGGTTTGACCCCAGGGTACCTCCAGAAGCCAAGGATGTGGGGGGGGGGGATTTTCCTGAAATTTTTCTCCACCCCAACAACCAGGTGGAATAGCGTAGCCGGAAGAGAGTCTCCATTTCGCTAGTGAATGATGAGAGAGTGGAGAGGTTGAGTTGGAGGGATCCCCCCTGGCCTCATTTCAACACCGTCACCATGTTGGCGTTCCCCTTGTTGGAGACAGTGAGACAACATCAGAAGAAGCAGACCGAAGGGTGTTTGTGGTCTTCAAGGCACAACAACAACAACAAAAATCAACCGTTGGCTGCCGATAAAAGTGGGCTGTGTTGGTGCCACCCCTTCATCGCACTTCGCTCAACATAACAAAGACCTTCAGTGGCAAGACTGTCCTTCCCAGGCGGCCCTCGGCCGTGGGAACCCTCTATTCCGTAGTAACCTTCACGAGAACTTGGATTGGGTTGGGGGGTGTGAATCTATAGGAGAGGGAATTCCAGAGGTGCTCCAGTTGTGACCTTTCCGGACGTCGTTCTGGGTAACCCAAGAGAGAGAGGGGGGGGGGACCTTCAACAGTCCAGTTCTCTTGTCCAAGCAATGGTGCCCTCTGCTACCTGGGTAGAAGATGGCCGACTGTCCGAACTGGGGGAGCCACATGGTGGCGCTTCCTCCCCTCGTCCTCAGGAAGACTGGTCGCCAAAGGCAGGCGCGGTCTTGTCAGTCCGGGCGCTTTCCTCCTCAATGGGCTGGTAGGGGGCTTTGCGGATGCATTCCACGAAGAGCAGGAAGCACATCAAGAACCAGAAGAAGAAGTTCACCCAAGCGGTTGCCTGAAGGACAGGAAAAGAGGAGAGTTGGTGGGAGCGGAAAGGAGGAGAAGGTCAGATGGAGACCCTGGAGGTCAACCACTCCAACCGAAGGCCTCGGCTATCAATAGAACAGAATAGAATCTCTTTGTTGGCCAAGTGTGGTTGGACACACAAGGAATTTGCCAAGAGAAAGTTGGTGCTGAGTTTCGCCTCTTTTTACAACTTTTTCCATTTGCCACCGTTGTTGAGGGAATGACGGCAGCGGTTAATTTAGCAGCACAGTTTGTTAAGTGAATCTAGCTTTGCCCCATTGAGTTAGCTTGTCTGAAGGTCGCAAAAGGGGATCACGTTGCAACCCGTCCTAAGAACAGGTCAGTTGCCAAGCATCCGAATTTTGATCGTGTGACTATGGGCATGCTGCTACCTTTTAGCCTTCCACAGGCCATGAAAACCCACCTCTTTCCCCCCCCCAGTGGGCTGTGTGGATGGGGGTCCCTGGCATGATAGGGGTCTGGCACACACGGTGGGCACCGTCTGATCGGTTTTATCTTCTTTTTGCAATTCCTCTGTTTGTAATTCTTCTTTTAATTCTTTTTGTAATGGTTGTGAGCTGCCTGGGATCATTGGGCGATTATCCCAGGCAACCTTTTAAGATTTCCCCCCCAAAATAAGGCATTTTGGATGTTCAGGTGAGCCTCTTGTGCCCTCCTGCATGGAGAAACCAAGGACAGGCGCATGGCAGTGGTGGTATTCAGCCAGTTTGCACCGGATCGGGCGAACCGGTAGCAAGGATTTGGCGTGGGTCACTGAACTGGTAGTAAATTTTGTCTGGCCACAACCCCCCACCGACCCAGTCGCCCCCGGCTCGCTTGCCCCGCCCACCCAATGCTCACTGACCCCGCCCACCTGATGCTGGCCCCTTAAGCTATTTCTTTTTTTTTGCCCCTCCCGACAATCAGCTGTTCATATGATCAGCTGTGCCGGGATTCGGCCCAGGAAGGCCAAAAAAATGGAGGGAGGGCCTCAGTCCCCCTCCATTTTTTTGCCTTCCTTAGTCCCAGGGGAGCCTTCTGGGAGCAAAAGCACCTCCCCCGCGAGGCTCCTCTGAGGCCCAGAAGGCCCCCAAAAATGGGTGGGGGGGGGATTGGCTGCAAAAAAAAAGCCACGCCCACCCAGTCACATGGCCACGCCCACCAAGCCACACCCACAGAACTGGCAGTAAAAACAAACAGAAGCCCGCTCCAGGTGCATGGGGATGAATTCAGGAAGCCGCTCACCTGGGCCGCGTAGAGGTTGTCGTAGAACTTTCCAGGGTGATGATCCGGGGTCCAGGAGCTCTGCTGGGCCTCTGGGCAGCTGCACGGAAGGAAACAAGGGGTTGGCAAGGCCCTCTAAGGACAAGCCCTCCAGGCTGAACGACTGACTCCTCCAGCAGCCCAGGGCAGGGCAGGAAGGAAGGAAGGAAGGAGCAGAGGTGTAGGAAAGAGAAAAGCAACCTGGAACGGAGGAGAAACTGCCTGACAGGGAGGACAATGAGCCAGGGGAACGGCTTGCCACCAGAAGTTGCAGATGCTCCAGCACTGGAGGTTTTAAAGAAGAGACTGGACAGCCGTTTCTCTGAGATGGGATAGGGTTTCCTGCCTGAACAAGGGGCTAGAAGACCTCCAAGGTCCATTCCAACTCTGGTATTAATAGAATAGAATAGAATAGAATAGAATAGAATAGAATAGAATAGAATAGAATAGAATAGAATAGAATAGAATAGAAAAGGAGGATGGGATGGGATGGGATGGGGTGGGGTGGAGTGGAGTGGAGTGGAGTAGAGTAGAGTAGAGTAGAGTAGAGTAGAAAATAGGATGGGATGGGATGGGATGGGATGGGATGGGATGGGATGGGATGGGATGGGATGGAATGGAATGGAATGGAATGGAATGGAATGGAATAGAATAGAATAGAATAGAATAGAATAGAAAATAGGATGGAATGGGATGGAATGGGATAGCATAGCATAGCATAGAATAGAATAGAAAATAGGATGGAATGGGATGGAATGGGATGGAATGGGATGGGATGGGATGGGATGGAATGGAATGAAATAGAATAGAATAGAATAGAATAGAATAGAATAGAATAGAAAATAGGATGGAATGGAATGGGATGGGATGGGATGGGATGAAGTGGAGTGGAGTGGAGTGGAGTGGAGGGAGTGGAGTGGAGTGGAGTAGAGTAGAGTAGAGTAGAGTAGAGTAGAGTAGAGTAGAAAACAGGATGGGATGGGATGGGATGGGATGGGATGGGATGGAATAGAATGGAATAGAATAGAATAGAATAGAATAGAATAGAATAGAATAGAATAGAATAGAATAGAATAGAATAGAATAGAATAGAATAGAATAGAAAATAGGATGGAATGGGATGGGATGGGGTGGAGTGGAGGGTGGAGTGGAGTGGAGTGGAGTGGAGTGGAGTGGAGTGGAGTGGAGTAGAGTAGAGTAGAGTAGAGTAGAGTAGAGTAGAGAGTAGAGTAGAGTAGAGTAGAAAATAGGATGGGATGGGATGGGATGGAGTGGAGTGGAGTGGAGTGGAGTGGAGTGGAGTGGAGTGGAGTGGAGTAGAGTAGAGTAGAGTAGAGTAGAGTAGAGTAGAGTAGAGTAGAAAATAGGATGGGATGGGATGGGATGGAATGGAATGGGATGGAATGGAATGGAATAGAATGGAATAGAATAGAATAGAATAGAATAGAATAGAATAGAATAGAATAGAATAGAATAGAATATAGGATGGAATGGGATGGAATGGGATAGCATAGCATAGCATAGAATAGAATAGAAAATAGGATGGGATGGGATGGGATGGGATGGAATGGAATGGAATGGAATAGAATAGAATAGAATAGAATAGAATAGAATAGAATAGAATAGAATAGAATAGAAAATAGGATGGAATGGAATGGAATGGAATGGGATGGGATGGGATGGGATGGGATGGGATGGGATGGAATGAAATTGGAGTGGAGTGGAGTGGAGTGGAGTGGAGTGGAGTGGAGTAGAGTAGAGTAGAGTAGAGTAGAGTAGAGTAGAGTAGAGTAGAAAACAGGATGGGATGGGATGGGATGGGATGGAATAGAATAGAATAGAATAGAATAGAATAGAATAGAATAGAAAATAGGATGGAATGGGATGGGATGGAATGGAATGGAATGGAATGGAATAGAATAGAATAGAATAGAATAGAATAGAATAGAATAGAATAGAATAGAATAGAATAGAATAGAATAGAATAGAATAGAATAGAAAATAGGATGGAATGGAATGGAATGGGATGGGATGGGATGGGATGGGATGGGATGGAATGGAGTGGAGTGGAGTGGAGTGGAGTAGAGTAGAGTAGAGTAGAGTAGAGTAGAAAACAGGATGGGATGGGATGGGATGGGATGGGATGGGATGGGATGGAATAGAATAGAATAGAATAGAATAGAATAGAATAGAATAGAATAGAATAGAATAGAATAGAATAGAATAGAATAGAATAGAAAATAGGATGGAATGGGATGGGATGGGATGGGATGGAGTGGAGTGGAGTGGAGTGGAGTGGAGTGGAGTGGAGTGGAGTGGAGTAGAGTAGAGTAGAGTAGAGTAGAGTAGAGTAGAAGATGGGATGGGATGGGATGGGATGGAATGGAATGGAATGGAATGGAATGGAATGGAATAGAGTAGAGTAGAGTAGAGTAGAGTAGAGTAGAGTAGAAAATGGGATGGGATGGGATGGATGGGATGGTATGGAATGGAATGAATGGAATGAATAGAGTAATAGAGTAGAGTAGGTGGGGATGGTATGGAATGGAATGGAATGGAATGGAATAGAATAGAATAGAATAGAATAGAATAGAATAGAATAGAATAGAATAGAATAGAATAGAATAGAATAGAAAATAGGATGGAATGGAATGGAATGGAATGGGATGGGATGGGATGGAATGAAGTGGAGTGGAGTGGAGTGGAGTGGAGTGGAGTGGAGTAGAGTAGAGTAGAGTAGAGTAGAAAACAGGATGGGATGGGATGGGATGGAATAGAATGGAATAGAATAGAATAGAATAGAATAGAATAGAATAGAATAGAAAATAGGATGGAATGGGATGGGATGGGATGGGATGGAGTGGAGTGGAGTGGAGTGGAGTGGAGTGGAGTGGAGTGGAGTAGAGTAGAGTAGAGTAGAAAATGGGATGGGATGGGATGGGATGGGATGGAATGGGATGGAATGGAATGGAATGGAATAGAATGGAATAGAATAGAATAGAATAGAATAGAATAGAATAGAATAGAATAGAATAGAATAGAATAGAATAGAAAATAGGATGGAATGGGATGGGATGGGATGGGATGGGATGGAGTGGAGTGGGTGGTGGAGTGGAGTGGAGTGGAGTGGAGTGGAGTAGTAGAGTAGAGTAGAGTAGAAAATGGGATGGGATGGGATGGGATGGGATGGAATAGAATAGAATAGAATAGAATAGAATAGAAAATAGGATGGAATGGGATGGAATGGGATGGAATGGGATGGGATGGAATAGAATAGAATAGATATAGAAATAGAAATAGAAATAGAATAGAAAATAGAAATAGAATAGAAAATAGGATGGAATGGGATGGAATGGGATAGCATAGCATAGAATAGAATAGAATAGAAAATAGGATGGAATGGGATGGAATGGGATGGAATGGGATGGGATGGAATGGAATAGAATAGAATAGAATAGAATAGAATAGAATAGAATAGAATAGAATAGAATAGAATAGGAGCTGGAAGGGACCTTGGAGGTCTTCTAGTCCAGCCCCCTGCTCAAGCAGGAGATCCTATAACATCTCAGGTTGTTTCTCTGCTTGATTAGTTTCCATCCCTTGTTTCTTGTCCTGCCTTCAGGTGCTTTTGAGAATAAGTGGACCCCACCCCCTCTTCTCTGGGGCAGCCCCTCAAATCCTGGAAGACTGCTATCCTATCCCCCCTAATTCTTCTTTTCTTTAGACTAGCCAGACCCAAATCCCGCAGCCGTTCTTCATATGTTTTAGTCTCCAGGCCTTTGATCATCTTAGTTGCTCTTCTCTGAACTTTTTCCATAGTCTGAACATCATTTTTTGTAATGTGGTGACCAAAATGGGTTGTATTACTACTATTAGTACTACTACTACGATGCACTATTTGATAGCTACCGTGTGTCATCACTGCATACTTAAAACACAGGTAATCTGGTCAGGTAAAGGCCTCCCAGGATCATTTGCACCAGAGGCCAAGTTCCGTTAGCTATTTATATATTATATCTTGCAGAGAAGAGCAACCAGGATGATGAGGGGACTGGAGGCTGAAACATACGATGAACGGTTGCAGGAACTGGGCCTGGCTAGTCTAGGGAAGAGAAGGATCAGGGTGTCGTGGCTGGGTGGGGGGTTAGACTAGATGACCTACAAGGTCCCTTCCAACTGTTAATCTGGATCTATCTATAAGATGATCAAAGGCCTGGAGATTAAAACATACGATGAACGGTTGCAGGGCCTGGGCCTGGCTAGTCTAGGGAAGAGAAGGAGACAGGATAGCATTGAGGGGCTGCCCAAAGAAGAGGGAGTCAAGCTATTCTCCAAAGCACCAGAAAGAAAGACAAGAAACAATGGATGGAAACTAATCAAGGAGAGAAGCAATCTGGAATTGAGGAGAAATTTTGCGACAGTTAGAACAATTCATCAGAGGAACAGCTTCCCTCCAGAACTTGTAAATGCTCCAACGCTGGAAGTTTTGAAGAAGAGATTGGATAACCATTGGTCTGAAGTGGTGTAGGGTTTCCTGCCCCAAGCAGGGGCTGGACTAGAAGACCTCCAAGGTCCCTTCCAAGGAAAAGGGTTTGCTCCCCCATCCAGGTGAACTTGTCCGAATGCATCCCAAAGAAATCCTTCGCCGAGCCCTTCCTCTGCCTGGGTCCTTACCTTACCGCCGGTTTGGATTTCTGGATGGAGCCGCAGAAGACGTCCATGCCGACGCGGAGAACGCAGGCGGAGACGAGAAGGAAGAAGAGGCAGGTGGCTGAGACCACCAAGGAAGTCCTGACCCAGGAGTGGACCCTGCAGGAGAGCCGGAGAAGCAGCCTCAGCACCCGGGATCGGAGGTGGTCTTCGGCTGGTTCTGACCGGTTCTGCAGAACCGGTAGCGGACATTTGGAGTCCTTGGGAGAACCAGCATAAATCCCACCTCCGACTGGCCCCGCCAACCCCCCATCTCTTCTCTGCCTCCCATGGAGTCCCAGCTGATCGGCTGGGTCTCCTTTGGTTGCCCTGCACAGGAGAATGGAGCTGGAAAGCAGGTTAGTGGGATGGGGAGGGAAGGGGGAATTGGCAGTATATCCTTCCCCTGCCACGACCACCAAGCCACGCTCACAGAGCCGGTAGTAAAAAAATTTGAATCCCACCACTGGAGACATCCCTCCAATCACTCCCCTCCAGGTGCAGGGCAACATGTCCTTGACTCTCTGAGAAAGAGTGTTGATGAGTCTAATCTTCTAATCCCCTCTACGAAATCCCCCCCTCCCAAATTCCCAGGCACTGAATGGGGCAGCTAGATATTTGGATGTTGAAAATTCAGCTCTGTTTTCCATCCCGTGATCCCAGCCCATTGGTTCATGGCTGATGCCCCCCACCCCCCGACCCCATGGTCCAGCCCCCTCCCGGCCCCCCTCACTCACAAGTGCCCGTCGCCGTAGCACAAGCTGTAGAGGCAGCGGAGCAGAGAGACCAGGGTGAAGATGGCCGTCAGCCCAGAGACGGCGGATATGAAGTAGCAGAGCGAGGGAGGGCTGGAACTCAGGAGGCTCAGCGTCCCGTTGTAGCCCACCGACCCGTACAGAATGCACCGGCCGCCAAAGCTCCCCTGAGGAAGGGAGAGAGGTAGAAAGGAGGGGGCAGCAGAGGAGTAGCTTGCTGGCCAAAGAAAGGGAGTTCTGGTGTTGACTCCCCCAGTCTCTGTGGAGGATGGGATCCAGAACCCAAGACCTGGTTGAAGGCTGCAATGGAGATGTTTGCTCCCTAGATTTCTTTTTTTTTTCTCTCTCTCTTCTTCCATTTTGTTTCAATCCTGCCTTTGTTTATTCGTCTTCATAACTCAAAGCAGTGAGCCATATCCATCCCACCTTCCGCCTCCTATTTCCCCCACCACCACAACCCTGTGAGGTAGGCCGGGCTGAGCGAGGGACTGGCCCAAAGTCACCCAGCCGGCTTCCGTGCCAAAGGCGGCACTACAACTCCCCGTCTCCTGGCGATCGGCCCAAAGTCCAGTTGGCTTTCATGCCTAAGGCGGGACTAGAACAGGTTTACGACGGTTTCAGGGTCACATGATCCCCTTTTTGCAACTGTCTGATAGGGGGGAAGCCGGATTCACTTAACAACGAGGTTATTATTAACTTATCCACTGCAGTGGTTCACTTAACAACGGCGGCAAGCAAGGTCGTCAAACGGGGCAAAACTCGCTTCACAAATTACCCCTCCTTTCCTCACACCTGAACCCAGAGCTCCTGCCTGTCCCCCTGTGCCTTAGAGCAGGGGTCTCCAACCTGGGCCCCTTTAAGACTTGTGGACTTGCTGGCTGGGGGGATTCTGGGAATTGAAGTCCACCAGTCTTAAAGAGGGGCCCAGGTTGGAGACCCCTGCCTTAGAACACCTGGACCCCTTGAAGACTTGGGGACTTCAACTCCCAGAATCCTCCCAGCCAGCAGAGCTTTTAATAGACGAGGAGCCTGGCTGGCTGGGGGGATTCTGGGAGTTGAAGTCCACCAGTCTTCAAGGGGCCCAGGTTGGGGCCCAGGTTCAGCCCAGCCAGCGGGGCCCCCTCTTCTCCGGGCACCGTCACTGAGGCGGGGGAAGAGAGAGGCCGCTTCCCAGTCACGGGACACCGCCACCCCCGTCCCGTCCGGCAGCCCGACCGGCGGGGCAGGTGGGCCCCGAAGGCCCCCCCACCTGGCGGCTCACCTGGGCGAGGCCGAGGGCGGCGGCGGAGCCGAGGGCGGCGAGCAGGGCGGCGGCGTTGAGCGCCAACTCCAGCAGCAGCCAGCCGGACGGGCGCGCCATCTTCGGGCTGGGAGCGGGGCCAGGCAAGCGCCCCGCCCGGCGCGTCAGCAGCAGCAGCAGCAGAGGGGACGGCGGAGCAGCCCGGCTTCGACGGCGGCCCCTTTTAAGACTTGTGGGGACTTCAACGCCCAGAATTCCCCAGCCAGCCGCGCTCGTCGTCGATTAAAGGCTCTGCTGCCTGGGGAATTCTGGGAGTTGAAGTCCACGAGTCATAAAGATTCTCCGTCCTCCAGGTCCTGGTTGGGCCAAAGGTGCTTTTTTTGTGTGTCCCCCCAAGAGGCAACTGGACTTTCTGGTTTTTCTTGGAAGACGTTTCTTTTCTCCTCCAGGAAGCTTCTTCAGCTCTGAAGCTTCTTGGATAAGAAGCAAAAATGGATTCAAAGAAAGAACAAAGTCCAGCTGCCTTGCTTGGATAAACCAGGATTTGGCAAACTGTTGTAATGAGGAGGTAGTCGAGTTGTTTGATCATCAACAACTGAATCATGATGATCTTTATTGGAGTCTAGTCTTGCATTTATACACATTTTTAATTATCCTCCATCATTGGTTAACTTTGGTTACTGCTTAACTTTCGTTACTGTTTAGCACAGTAATCCATACAATTAATTATCTCTAGTTAAAGTCTAACATATGTTTACTTCCTCTCTCTAATCCTCCTTTAGATTAGTGACTTTGTTTGCCTGAGTTGTATTTGCTTGGAAACATTCTTTATCTGAGGTTTTTGCCATCCAAGATTGGAACATTCCTGCAATTACAACTCTACAGCAAACTACCTTGCTTGAAGAAACCAGGACTTGGCAAACTACCTTGCTTGAAGAAACCAGGACTTGGGAAACTACCTTGCTTGAACAAAGCATGGTTTGTCAAACTACTTGCTTGAAGAAACCAGGGTTTGGCAGACTACCTCGCTTGAACAAGCCGGGGTTTGGCAAAGTACCTTGCTTGAACAAACCATGGTTTGGCAAACTAATCTGCCTAAACAAACCATGGTTTGACAAAGTACCTTGCTTGAACAACCTAGGGTTTAGTAGGTTAGTTTGACACCCTGAGCCTATCCAAAGGGGGGCAGTGGAGGTGCATGTGGGTGGGAAACTCTGGTGAGACCATGCAACTATAGGAGTGGTATTAGTTGCTTTTAGCCTCAGAAATCCCATTTTCTTGCAAAAAAACAAACAAACAACAACCCTTCATTTTCCTCACTTCAGTTTTTCCTTTGAACCGTCCTTGCCCTAAAATTCCCAGGTGGCTCCTGGATAACCAGGCCAGGGGTTGACTTCCCTTTTTCTGTTGCAGATAAATTAGCTACAAGGTTTGACTTACCAACCTAATTAGTTAGGGACAGAAGGATGGGGGGGGGGGTGTCTAATACATTAGTAGTGAAGGCCTTGGCTGGGAGGGCCACATTCTTTATTGGAGCTATTTCATTTATTTATTGAGCCTTTAATCCCCATGGCTTGCTAATGACTACGGCTTAAGTTTTGCAAATGTGTATAAAAGCAGCAGCTGCAGCCATTTGTGTATTGGGGGCTCTCGATTTGTGATTTAGTCCAGAGAACACATCACTTTGTGATGCATTTAATAAAGAGGTTGCAATTTATACCAGATTTATACCAGCCCAGGGTTGAACTGTAGGGGTCCCTGGTGCTCTCTGTGCTTGGTGGTTTTCTTGCAAACGTTTCATGACCCAACTAGGTAACATTGTCAGTGCTGCAAAGGAGCAGGGTTTGCTGAGGAGGACTATGGTACTTTCTGAGCGTGGCTATTTACTGGCAAGTGTTTCATTACCCAACTAGGTAATACCATCAGTGCAAGAACACACTTTCTTTGCTGGCTGGGGAATTCTGGGAGTTGAAGTCCCCCCCATTTTAAACTTGCCAAGGTTGAGAAATGCCGAACTAGATCTCAGGGACAGGCTAGAGAAGAGAGTGAAAATTGCAAAGATAAAAGGACCCTATTTGAAGAACAGAAAGATCTACAAGCTACCCCATCTGCATTTTAGCCTAGCAGGCAGTCTGGGATATATTTGAACTGGCTTCCCTTAAATCCCCAGTCAGCAAAGCCTGTCAGTTTTAGCAGCAAGAGGGGCAGAAAAGGAAACACTCACCCCGCCCTTTTCTAGAAAACAGGAAATTCAATCTCTCTTTATTTTTCTTTGCAAAGCCATATTCTGCGCTCATTTGAATAAACCGTTTCCGTTTTACGACTGGAAGGGGAAATGTTTTCAAATGATTCCCACCATTTATTTTTAATGTATTTTCCAAACGGATCAAGGATCGGCCTTGGCCCATTCATGGCTCCTTCCTGCCCCCCCCCCAAAAGACACACACAATTTTCAGACTCATTATCCCAGACTCCAAAGTTCAACTCCAATGTTGGGAACTGAAATCCGAGCATAAATTCGGGAAGTATCTTTTTTATCCCTGAGCAGGAACAAATTTAGCAAAACTGCTGCTGTTTTGAATTAAGTTTTTTTTGGGGGGGGGGTGGGGGTGGAAATCAGCAGACAGCCCCCACCATTTTAACTGGATCTATCTCCAAAGTGTTTTTCAAGTCAATTCAGCTTAGCTATAAAGGTTTCCATTAGCAAATCACACTTATTTTTTTAAAATATATATATATATATATATATATATATATATATATATATATATATATATATATATAAATATATATATATTATATATATATATACTGCCCCTTTAAAATATATATATATATATATATATATATATATATATATATATATATATATATATATATATATATATATATATATATATATATATATATATATATATATATAATACATACATACATACATATATATATATATATATACACATACATACATACATACATACATATATATATATATACATATACATACATACATAATATATATATATACATACATACATACATATTAAATTGTGTTTGTATGGAAATGTGATAACTTGGAATTATTCTGTCTTTAAATAAGATGTTTTATTGTTTTTTTTCAGAAAAGATGCTTTATGTTATTACATTCTACGTTTAGTTTGTTTATGTATTGTTTTTTTAAAAATTAATAAAATTTGTTTAAACAAAACAAAATCAAAGCCAATTTTTCTGCCTTCTCTCTTTCTGCCCCATAAGATTTCAAAGAGTGACCCACCCTCCAACAAAACTCCTGCCTCACCCCCCCCCCCCTTTTTTTTTGCAGGTTGGGCTTCTGGTTAAAGCAGAGTTTGGGAGGTTTTTTTGGGGGGGGGAGGGTTAAGTACCAATCTCATTGTTCCATTTTATTGCCAAATTGAGAGAAGGCCAGAGAAGCACGTGGCTGGGGAATTCAAGAAGACCTACAACACATTGGCTCCCTTTCCTCTGAATGTTGAAAGGGGCTTGGTGATTCCAAGGGGTAGCCCCAGATTGCCACGCTGCAGTCCCTGGGGTGGGGGCTTCCAAAGGATTGGGAACAAATCCTGGATGGAAGTGGCCCCAGGATGGTTTGGAGGGGGGGGGTTCTAATGTTGGGGCACCAGGAACTCCCAAATGGTCGGATGCTGTCAGATTTCTAAAGAGATACTGCCATTCAATTGGGAGAAGGGGCGAAGAGAGGTTAGTCTAGGCAGGGCCCCAACCTTTTCACCCGCGGCCCGGTCCGACACGCTGCGCCGCGCCCGGTACCGGCGCACGGGCGCCGTTTTCCCCCGGAGAAGCGGCCCACCTGCCCGCCCCCCCCCCCCTGGTGAGCTCGGCGAATCTTTCTAGCTTTCGAAAGCCTCACGCGCCGCCTTTTATGAACAGCGCTTCCGCCCCCGGAGCTCACCGGCTTTCCAAAAAGACGGCCCCCAGCCCGAAGGCTTGTTCCACAGGAGCCAGCCTGCCTGGTCTAGGGAAGAGAAGGACCAGGGGAGACAGGAGAGCAGCCTTCCGGTATTTGAGGGTCTGCGACAGAGAGGAGGAAGGGGGTCAAGCTATTCTCCAAAGCACCCGAAGGCCAGACAAGGAAGAATGGATGGAAACTGATCAAGGAGAGATTCAACCTGGAAATAAGGAGGAATTTCCTGACATTGAGAACCATCAACCCCTGGAACAGAAGTTGCCCTCGGAAGTTGTGGGAGCTTCATCCCTGGAGGCTTTCAAGAAGAGACTGGGCTGCCCTCGGTCAGGAATGGTGTAGGGTCTACTGCTCTTTGGTGGTGGTGGTGGGGGTTTGGACTAGATGACCTCCCAGGTCCCTTCCACAGCACCTGTTATCTGATGCTTTCTTATTGCTTTGGACAACTGCTATTTTATAACCTGAGCGCTCTGAAATCGCCTTTTGAGGAATGTATAAGGGGGAGGGCCACGTGGGTTGTTTCCCTTTGAAAACCAGCAGGAAGATGGCTTGTGGGAATGCCTACTGATCTGGTTCTCAGGATGGCAGTTAGGATAACACCTTCCCACCCATGGATTGGCTGAATCCACGTTGGACCGGAGGGAGGGAGTTCTACTGCTTTAAGTCTAACTCTATTGCCTGAGGCCAGGGGTCTCCAACCTTGGCCTCTTTAAGACTTGTGGACTTCAACTCCCAGAGTTCCTCAGCCAGCAAAGCTGGCTGAGGAACTCTGGGAGTTGAAGTCCACAAGTCTTAAAGGGGCCACGGTTGGAGACCCCTGGCCTAAGGGGATTTAGAGTCGGCTTTGCCTTTGTCCTGTTTTCACTTCCGTTCAATAAAAAGTTCCTTTGGAAAGGCTCAGTTTTCGACAGTCTTTACTTCCTGGAGTGAGAAGGACGGGCAGGTCCTTACAGGTGCTCCCTCTGGGAAAAAAAAAAAGGCCCATTGCTCAGAGAGGTAAGTAGAGGGAATAATCCGACTGGCCCCACTTTTTCGTGGGCTTGCTGGTCCGGCCAATCATGGGCAGCTTCTGGGCGTAGCGCGAGACGTGGGTGGGGCCGTGGTGCTGTAAGAAGCAGGTCTGGAAGAGCCGCCCCTTGCAACGGCGGTCGACCTGCCGCCCCGCGATCACAAAACTGAAGTGGGGCGGCCCCTGCAGGGAGAAACGGCACTTCTGGAAGACGTCCCGGGCAACGGGCCGGTGGCCTTGCTGGCGCAGGGCGCTGCGGGAACGGGCCAGGTTGGCTGAGCGGTGCAAGGCCGGCCGGCCGGCCGAAAAGTCCACGCGGGGCCCTCTTCTTCCCGAGGGCTGACGGTGGCGCTGGCGGTCAGCTGGGGCATCTTGCGCACGGCGTCCCGGCGCCAAAGGCCGGCTGCTCCTTCTTGGTGTCGGCGGCCTTGGGAGGGCTGGCAGGCACCGGCCCCGCTGGGCACAGCCCCGCGCCGGTGCCGAAGCGGGTGGCCAGGCTGTCCCCGAAGAAGTAGTAGAGTTCCTGGTAAATCTCGTTCAGCGAGACGGCCGGGGGGCTGGGCGGGATGCCCGCCCCGCTGCCCAGCTGCAGCAGGTGGCTGGCGATGCCGAAGCCAAACTCCACCTGGGCGTCCTGGAGGGGGCTGAGCCAAGGCACGCCATCCCGCGGGCGCCCCTCCGAACCTGCGCCCTCAGCCTGGGCGGGCACCGAGAGGGACTGGGCCTTCATCTTGAGAAGCCGCTCAACAGCCACCTGAAGGGAGAGCCAGGACGGACATCGTTTAAACCCCATAATCCTCTCCCAACTCAAGCCACTAGTTCTCAAGGTTTATGCACCGTTTGTCAACTCATCAAATATTTCTATGGTCTTTTTCGAGTTGCCAACAGAAAGGCAGGGGGGAGCAATGCGGCAGCTTGCAAACAGAAACTGCATTCCATACATGTTTTCAAAGATAGTTTCTAAGGGACCGAAGTTTCTGCCGTGCAAAATTCTAACTGGAGAGCATGATTGATAACTCTGGGCTATGGAGGTGTCTCATTGGAGAATATGAATTACGATACACCCAGAGGGGTTGGGGGAAAACCAGGGTCAAGGGTGACAATGAATTATATGAAGTGAGGGGAGCCGAAAGTCAACTCAAAATATTTCTATGGTCTTTTTAGAGTTGCCAACAGAAAGGGAGGGGGGAGCAATGCGGCAGCTTACAAAACCAAAACTGCATTCCATAAATGTTTTCAAAGATAGTAACTAGGTGACTGAAGTTTCTGCCTTGCAAAATTCTAACTGGAGAGCCTGATTGATGACTCTGGGCTATGGAGGTGTCCCATTGGAGAATATGAATTATGATACACCCAGGGGGTGGGGAGAAAACCAGGGTCACGGGTGACAGTGAATTGTGTGTCTCAGAGTCGGCTCCACCCAGACAGTGCCGGCATGTTAACTCCCAATAAATCCTTTTGAAGTTTTGGAAGTTTGGCTCGAGACTCAGGATTTAAATGGGGGTAACGGCCGGAATCCTGACACCACTGTGCTGAAAGGGGTTTGGGCCAGTTGGAATTCAAGGCAGCCCCTTATTTGTTTAGCCTCTGGCTGTGACAGCAAACCTGTGGCTCATGTTTTGCCCTCGATTCTCTGCAGCCCAAGGCTGTTCCTGGGAGGGATTTTCTCCAGCCAGAAGGGAACCAGGACCTTGGGGGCAACGTTGGAGCTAATAAAGGGACTCCTACTGATCATCTGACCGGGTTGCCTTTGTGCCACGCCCCTTTGGGTCTCATCACACCACGGTCACGTGACTGTCATTCGTGACCTTCCCAACTGGCTCCGGACAAGCAAAGTCAATGGGGAAAGTTGGATGGACGTAACGACCACAGCAAAAAAAAACAACAACAAAAAAAAACAGTTGTAAAATCAGGGGTATCTCCCTTTATGAATTGAATCCCTAAAACAATGGCAATGGTGGTCATTAAGTCGAGGCAACTGTGTGCCGTTCTTGCCTGCTTATAAAACAAAATCCTCTGGCTGGAGTGGTCGCCGTGCCAAAGAGAGGTCCCACCCGAACTCGTAACGGTCACTAACCGAAAGGTTGGAAGCGGAGGACGACCAGCCAAGGTTGCAGTTCTTGCGAAACAAGACTCACCAGAATGGCCCCATAGACCTTGTGTCCATCAGCCTTGACCTGAGCGTTGGACACCGAATAATCGTCCAGCACCACCTGCAGGTTGGACCAGTACGTCGAGAGGTGGGGGTACAGGACTCGCTGCACAGCCTGTGTGGGAGAGGCCCATCATGTCAGCTTTGGAAGCCAGATTAGCACCCAACGCTTCTACACTGCCACCTTCTTGAGCCTGGGAAAATGGGAGGGGGGGAATTCCTTGGAGTGTATGTGGTTAGACAGAATAGCATTCTTTTTCTAATTCAAGGTCATGTTATTTCTGCACCTGGGTGAGGGGACGTCTCAAGCTGGGACAGATGGGGCGTGTGATGCTAATTTATAAGGTCTGTTGTGGTTCGCCAGCAGCAGGTGCGGACGGCTGAGGTCTCGGAGAGCGAGGACTCGGATGAAGGACCTGTGTGTGGTGCAGGGATGGGGCCAGGACCATCAGGGAGTGGAATGCGGCCTTTGGAGATTGTGGAGGCTGGCAGCAGTGAGGAAGAGGCCCCCGAGGAGCCTGTGCCCAGTGTGTGCGCGCGCAGGGCTGCTCGAAGGAAAGAGCAGCTGCAGCAGCACAGGTGACTCGGGAGTAAGGCTGCAAGGTGATGGCCCCTCCCTCAAGATATAAAAGCCAGCTGAGAAACCAGAGTTCTTTGCAGGAAGCAAAGACGTTTTTGCACTCAAGCCTGGTGGACGTTCGGAGTATCTTGCTTGGTGTTTGAACACCAAACACTCTTTGTGTTTGAAATATTTCTGAGTAACTTTATCTAGTGTTCTTGGCAGCCTTGCAAAACCTTGGCATGGCTCTTTCTTGTTGGAGCTAATTAGTGGGAAGCAGCCTTTGATCTGTGAAGGAACAAGATTCGTAAATGAAGCAGGAAAGGGTTGGGCTGCTTCCTTTGTCTTCTGTTTGCTCTCTTGGAACCAGATTTGGGTCAGAACAAGGTCAGGTCATTTCTGCACCTGGCTGGGACGGATGGGGATTGGGGCATGTGATGCCATGAGGGGTGCAGGGGTGGATTTGTAGTTTTTTTTACTAACTGCAAGGAAACCTGGAACTTTCAGATTTGGGATTTCCCAGAAGTGCCAGTTTACTCCCCAAATAAAAAATAAGTTTGGAGACGATGTCTGCCTCAGAGTTATTCGCTGGAGTGGAACGTTGACATATAAGAGATCAGAAGGCCCCGGGGAGGCACCCCCAAAACCACTGAAGGGACAGGCCATGACTTACCTCCCACCCCAAGGCATGGAGCCCCACCACGGCCCCGTAGTGGGAGCAGAGGGGTCGGACGGGGTCAGCCAACACCTTCTGGAGGGTGAGCAGGATCTGATGGTATAAGCTGCTCACGAGATCCCCGTGAGTCCTGAGAAAGGGGAAAGAAAATCCAATCTTAATTAACCAGGCTCAATAGCAGGAACTGGGAGTGGGATCTCGGAGTCTTAGTGGGCAACCAGTGAAATAAATAGGAGCCAGCCGTGTGCAGCAGCAGCCAAAAAAGCCAATGCAATCCTAAGTTGCATTAACAGAGGGATACAATCAAGATCAAGGGAAGTACTAATTCCACTCTATAAAGCCTTAGTAAGACACACCTAGAGTACTGCATCCACTTTTGGTTACCATACAATAAAAAAGAAGTTGAGACTCTAGAAAAAGTGCAGAGAAGAGCAACCAGGATGATTAAGGGACTGGAGGCTAAAACATATGAAGGAACTGGGCCTGGCTAGTCTAGGGAAGAGAAGGACCAGGGGAGACAGGAGAGCAGCCTTCCAGTATTTGAGGGGCTGCCACAGAGAGAAAGGAGGGGGTCAAGCTATTCTCCAAGGCACCTGAAGGCCAGACAAGGAATAATGGAGGGAAACTGACCAAGGAGAGATTCAACCTGGAAATAAGGAGGAATTTTCTGACAGTGAGAACCATCAACCAATGGAACAGAAGTTGCCCTCGGAAGTTGTGGGAGCGCCATCACTTGAGACTTTCAAGAAGAGATTGGACTGCTATCTGTCAGAAATGGTGTAGGGTCTCCTGCTTGGGCAGGGGGTTGGACTAGATGACCTACAAGGTCCCTTCCAACTCTGGGTCTTGCCTGTTATGCACAATCTAAACAACCTTGGCTTAATCCTGGCTGCCTCCGATTGGTGAGTTGACACACCGTCTTAAACCAGGATTTATCAACTGTGGCGGCTTGAAGAGGCATGGACTTCAACTCCCAGAATTCCTCAGCCAAGAAGCCGCTTCAGCTTCCCAGCCTTCTCGGCAGGGTTTTCTCAACACCAGAGAAATGTCCCCCCCAAAGCAATTAATCCAGGCAGTGTGGGAACACAAGGCTGCGCTGCCCACATGGCCCATGGGAAAACAAGGCTTGCGTCGCTTGCATTGCGAACAACACGAGGTAGTGAGGGGAGGAGGGAAAAGGGGGGGGGAACTCGCCCCACTCATCCCACGCGCCTGGCCTGGCCACCGGGTTGCTTCTGCCCGCTTCTTCCTTCTTCTGCTTCTGGCTGCACACAGGAAAGCAGCAGAAGTCTTTCTTTCTCTTCCCCAAACTCTGCCAGAAATGAGTCTTTGGGACCCTGCAAGGCCTCCGGCTCCAAGAGGCTGCGCCGGCAAAGACTCATTTCTGGTGGAGTTTGGGGGAGAGAAAGAAAGACTTCTGCTGCTTCTGCTGCTTTCCTTGCATGGAGCCAAAAGTCTCTCTCTCTCCCCCCGAGAACAGAGCTGGAGACGGTATCCTGCGATCCCAAATAAAGAATGATGGATCGGTAGGAAAACAGGGTGGGGAATTTTCCTGCAGACTTTTTTGGGATTTTCCGAGGATCTCTGGTCCACAGGATTTAAAATTAGGAGTTTGGTGGTCCCTGAGGTCCAAAAGGTTGGCAACCCCTGGAGTAGAGGATGCCTACCACCCTCTGCTGACTTTGGCCAGCAACTGCAAGCATGGGGCACCGAGTCAAGGGCCACTGGGCCGGGTGGGGTGGGGGCTTACCAGAAGATCTGGCCCAGGAGCAGGGCCGCGTAGTCACGCAGGGTCCAGTGGTCGTTCAGGGGGTTGATGGAGGCTGCCAAAGGTTCCAGGACACAGTACATGACGCTGGCAATGAGACTTTTGACATAGGACCCCAGGCACAAGTAGGGGTTCTGGATGAGGCTCTTGGCCATGTGCAGAAGGCGGTTGAGCTGCTCCAGGTCGTGGCTCACCGACTTGACCTGCAAAGGAAGGCAGAGAGCAAACATCTCACCCAAGGTTTTGTGGTTCGCTGGCAGCCCTACGCAGATGGCAGTTGGAATCGGACAGTGGGGAAGAACAGGGGCCAGTCTGGGAGTCTGGAGAGGACTTGGACGAGGGTCCTCCGATGCAGAGATGGGGCCAGAACTATCTGGAAGTTGTGTTGTCAACTAAAAAATACCTCCTTGGTCTTTTTAGTTGCCAGCAGAAAGGGAGTGGGGGAAAGCAGTGCATTCCTTAAATGCTTCAGATAATCGCCTTGGCAGCCAAAGCTGTTGGCACGCAAGATTATTACTGGAGAGCATGATTGATGACTCTTGGCTATGGATGTGTCCCATTGGACAATATACATCCAGGGGGTGGGCGGAAGACCAGGGTCAAGGGGGAAATGAATGATATCTTAGAGCCGGCTGCACCCAGGTAACGCCGACATGGTCACTACTAATAAATCATTTTTTGAGAGATGCAACTAGAGAGTCATGATTTGAATGGAGGTGGATTGTTGGAGCCCTGACAGGTCAGCTTCCAGAGTCTGGCAGCAGCAAGGCAGAGGACCCCAGGGAGCCTGTTCCCAGTGCGCGTGTGCTCAGAGCTGCCAGAAGGTGAGAGCAGCTAAGACAAAAGGGGCGACTCGGGGGTAAGGCTGGGAGATGATTGCCCCTCCCCTAAGGGATAAAGGAAATGCAAAGGTAGAGAAACCTTTGCAGGAAGCAACTTTGTTCACTCTGTTCGGATGAATCCTTGGAGCTCTGTGTGGACTTTGTACTTCGGCCTGTTTTTTTTTATAATTCATTTGGCACTCTAGTTGTTGGCAGCCATTCAAAGGAGAGAAAGGTGGGTGCTTATTTTGAGAAACTGGATCTCATTACAGGCTGGGAATGCACATAATTTCCAGCGTTGAAATAAAACAAGAGTTGTTTTAACTAAGCGTGTGCTTAATTATGGTCAGAACAGAAGGCCTCCCTGAAGTGGTCCTTCCTACTTAGGTTGTGTCAAGGATAACCACCTTGAAAACAGGGGGGAGGTCCCCCTCTTCTAGGCAGATGACCTTCAGATGGCATCACAGGGCTGGCTGTCTTTCTGGGTAGAGCTGGGGCGTAAAACTCAAACTCGGATGCCATATCCGACCCATGGGGGGGTGTTAATTCTGACCCGCGGGACAGCTGTGGAAACGGTGAAGGACTGGCCCACGGTGCCTCCGCCAGCGAAAATGGAGCTTGGGAGGATTAACTAAAAGCAAAACAGAAGGAGAAATGTTTCTTCCCCTTTTGCCTTTGAGCGTGCAGGAAGGGACAGGAAAGGAGAAAAGGGAAAGAGGAAAGACCAAAGAAAAACAGAACAAAAAGGAAAGATGGCAAGAGAGCAAGAAGAAGGAAAGAGGGGAAGGAAGAAGAAAGGAGAATGAGGGAAGGAAAAAGAAGGAAGGGAGGGAAGGAAAATCCCGCCTTAGCTCCCCTGGACAACCAGGGTTTGGCACTCTTCTTGGTCTCGCCTTCCTCTGCTGGAGACAATGGATCCCCCAGCCCCACCTCGGCCACCACAACACGAGTGCCCCTAACATGAGTGATGTTGAAGTTGGCCACGCCCACCCTGGCTATGCCTTCCTCCCCCCAGGTCAGACATAACTGTCACGCCCCTGTCGGAGTCTGAATCGGAGGAGGAGGAAGACGAACCGCTGACAGGGAGTGGGAGAGGGGCTCCGTTGGCTGTGGAGGAAACTGAAGAAGGGCAAAGTCCGGCTGGGCAGAGCAGGGGAGAGGTAGAACAAGGGAGAGGGAATTCGGAGGAAGACCCAGGCCCAGGCCCTCTTCAGGAGGAATGGAGAAGGGAGCAATGTGGGTTGCGTGGATTACGGGGAGGAAAGGGCCCTGATTCCCTTCATTAGCCACAGCTGGGAAGAGAGTTGATAAGAAAGGCAGGCTGCTGGGAGCAAACGTGACTGTATCCTGTGTTGTCGTGGCTTATCTGCGTTCCTGGCATCTTACCAACCGTGTGAGTTTTGTCTGAAATTCTTGCTCCTGCCCTGTCCAGCTAATTACTTCAGCTTGGTTTGTTTGGACTTTTAAGTTACAATTTGTGTTGCTCATGTTTTGGACTTCATTTTCTGCAACCAAAGGCTATTCCTGGGAGACTTTAAGTTACAATTTGTGTTGCTCATGTTTTGGACTTCATTTTCTGCAATCAAAGGCTATTCCTGGGAGACTTTTTCTCCAGCCGGAAGGTAACCTGGACCTTTGAGGCAAAGTTGGAGATAATAAAGGCACTCTTATTGATTATCTGACTAAGTTGCCTTTATGCCCCTTTGTGTCATCGCAATAACCCTGATGCAGCACTCAATGAAATCGTGTTGGATACCTCTGGGTTAGAGGCATTGTGGGAAGCCATAATCATAAGCAGTGGAACGGCTTCCCTTCCATCACGGGAAGTTTTTTTAAGAAGAGAGTGGACAGCCATTTGTCTGAAAAGGTTTCTTGCTCGAGCAAGGTCCCTTCCAGCCCCATATAATTAAATCTTTAAAGCAATTTAAATACAAGGGTAACAACGAAATAGGCTGCATGCTATTGATTGATTTTCTCCAAGAGAAATGGGCATAAACGACCTGGAATCGGAGATAAATGATCTTCTAGAATAGTTGAACCTCACACTGGTGAGCCTAAAAGATTGGCCAGTTAACTTTCTCTTTTTGCACAAAGAGTCTCTTTTTCCGTTTTAAGGCCATCTAAGCGCCCATCGTTCCATCCTTATGCAAATATCTGTTTGCGTCCCGTGGCTTATGGGAGAGGAAGCGGCCATGATCCCCCTCATTGGCTACAGCTGGGGGAAATAATATATAGGAGGGGCGTTTAAAACACAGCGCTGCTACAAGCAAAGCGTGTTTTATTTCTGGCTGAGGTTTATCTTGGTTGGTTGTTCTTCCAACAGACTGTGCCTTGTTATCTTCTTGAAGTTTGTAATTAATTATACTGGTCTGTTGTGCAAATTCCTTCAGTGTGGTTTGTTTTGGGTTTTTTTTATTTCTCCATTATCTGTTCTTTTGAGTTTGGACTGTATTTCTATCTTTTGGAGATTATTTTGGAAAGAATTTGATCTCCAACTGAGAACAATTGAACCGTGGGGGCCAAGTTGGAGGCATAAAGGGAAATTTATTTACGTTTGGGAATTGGTTACGTTTGTACAGCTTCCCGGGTCATCACAGTAAAACTAAAGTGGTGAATGATCTTGGTCAGCTCCTTGTGAACGGAGGAGCAGTTTATGAATGAACGAATCCTTCACTCACCCCACTCACGATGTAGACAAAGTAAGGCAGGAGAGCTGCAATCTTTGAATTGGTCTGTAAATCCTGGAGGGCAACCTAGGAGAGAGAAGGGTTCAACCCGCTGATGTTGGTCAACATTTGTAACAGGCCTTGTAGATCATCTAATCCAACCCTCAACCCAAATAGGAGACCCTATACACCATTTCTGACAGAGGGCAGATCTTCTTGAAAGCCAACAGTGATGGAAGCTCCCACGACTTCCAAAGGCAACTTCTGTTCCATGGGTTGATTGCTCTGTCGGAAAAGTTCTCCTAGAACTGAACGTGACACGGAGGGGTTACCCAAAATGGCTCCCCAACAGAGGTTGAGATCAGCCACAGGGACCAATTTGAGGGTGCAGAGAAAAACTGCAGAGAAGAGCAACCAGGATGATGAGGGAACTATAGGCTCAAACATACGATGAACGGTTGCAGGAATTGGGCCTGGCTAGTCTAGTGAAGAGAAGGACCAGGGGAGACAGGAGAGCAGTCTTCCAGTATTTGAGGGGCTGCCCCAGAGAGGAGGAGGGGGTCAAGCTATTCTCCAAGGCACCTGAAGGCCAGACAAGGAATAATGGATGGAAACTGAACAAGGAGAGATTCAACCTGTTAATAAGGAGGAATTTTCTGACAGGGAGAACAACCCATGGAACAGAAGTTGCCTTCGGAAGTTGTGGGAGCTTCATCCCTGGAGGCTTTCAAGAAGAGACTGGACTGCCATCTATCGGAAACGGTGTAGGGTCTCCTGCTTGGGCAGGGGGTTGGACTAGATGACCTACAAGCTCCCTTCCAACTCTGTTAATCTGTAAATGTCTTGAGGGTTCTTTCAGGCCCACCATCTGCAAATCCCTTCGTTTTCCTCCGCCTCCCGTCCTCTCCTATCCACAGAGGCTCTTCCCCTGACTCACCTTCATCAGCTGAGGGTCATCGCCCAGTACAGCCCGAGTCACGTGCTGGTAATACTTCAACAGGTCATCTGTCAACATGGAGACGGCACTGGGCACTGGAAACAGAAATGAAGAGGAGATCTTGGCACCCCAAAAAGGAAGGGAAAAGAAAGGGTAGAGTGGGAAACCAATAGACTCTGAAAAAGATAAAGGTTTTTCCCCTCGTACATCTGTGCTAGTCGTTTCTGGCTCTAGGGGGCGTTGCTCATCTCCGTCGCAAAGCGGAAGAGCCAGCGCTGTCCGAAGACGTCTCCGTGGTCATGTGGCCGGCAGGAGGCGCATGGAGCGCTGTTCCCTTCCCACCAAAGGGGTCCCTATTTTCCTACTTGCATTTTTTTTTTAACATTCTTTTGAACTGCTAGGTTGGCAGAAACTGCTCGGACAAGGAACGGGAGCTCACTCCGTTATGCAGCGCTAGGGATTCGAACCGCCAAACTGCCAACCTTTCTGATCGACAGAATAGACTCTACCAGTTCCCGGGGATCCCCTGTTCCCTTCACAGAGGGAGCTGCTGAGAAATATGCTCAGATTCTCCATTTGTGCAATGAAGCCTTCACTAATTCACAACTTAAATATTCCAATTCGCCAATGGTCACACAGTTCGCCAATGTTTTTCAACCCAGGAAGCGTTAGAATGTATGGACTCCAACTCCCAGAATCCACCAGCCAGTATGCTTCAAAAATGGGTGGACTCCAACTCCCAGAATTCCTCAGCCAGCCTATTCTGGGAATTGAACTCCACGCATCCTAAAGTTGGCTACATGGAGAAACTGTCAACTGGTGCTCCATTCAAAATCCAAGAAAGAAATACTTAAGACTCCTTTAATCAGAGAAAAGATATCTTTTACTGGAAATCAAGCGGTAGCAACGAAAGAATTCTGAATCTGAGAAAACAGGTGCGTAAATCACATATACAAAGTAATGGCAACATTCCCACCCCCAATAGTTCAATTGGCTCATCCAATTAAAAGTTGTGTATATCATCGTGTGGGCATCTCCAGGTGGTGATGAGGCTTCTGTCCGTTGACCTTGACATAGTTTGATAAAGGGTTGCAGCTGCGCATAGCATAGGATAGAAACCTAAGCAAGAATGTACCCCCCAGTTTATACAGTTCTGGTTTGTAACACCTCCAGCTCACTTCCCATAACCATCTCCTCCCCCGTTACTTATGACAGCCGAAAGATGCAAAGCAAAGCGAGAAAATCTTGAAGGCTGACAGAAACGCTCCAATACTCCAATACCTTAAGAAAGTTCAAAACATTCTCAAAGATCCATCTCATCCTGGGCACCCCCCTTTTTTTTTTTTTGAACTATTACCATCTGGCAGATGGTACAGGATAATAAAAAAAACAAGGGCAAACAGGTTGAAAAACAACTTCTATCCCAGGGCAGGAACTCTATTGAATTATACTGTATAGTGCAATATGAGGGCATTATCAGGGGTTTTCAATTCAATGTCTAGAATGTGAAGAATGTGTGTTTGTGTCTTATTTTTATAGTTACGATAATGTACACGGAAGATTGTATTTAATTTTGTTGTACGAGGTGCGGTGACAATAAACTAAACTAAAACTCTGATGAATGACGTAAAAAAAAAAAAGCAATTCTTGCTCTCAGACTTCGCCAAATAAACATGTGATCCCTGATTGTGCTGGCCTGTTTCAAGAAATACAACCAAACCCGCGTTAACAATCCTTACCTGATCCTTGTGCCTCAAGGTTACCTTTCCCATCAAGGTAAGAGACGTGAACTAGAAGAGAAGAGAGCATAAGTGGCAGAGAGACGCTGCTCAGAAACTGATGGGAAACTGCTGGTGACCTTCTACCGCTGCACCAGAGAGAGTACCTTAACTTGCTGCACCTCTGTAGGGTTCGCCAATTGCACAGGGGCAGATAGGACAGCAGTCCAGAGAGGATTAACATCATTGCCCAGAGGATCATTGGTTGCTCTCTCCCCTCTTTGGAAGAGCTTTAGAGCTCCCGCTGCCTTAAGAAAGTTCAAAACATCCTCAAAGATCCATCTCATCCTGGGCTTCCTTTTATTTGATCTGTTACCATCTGGCAGACGGTACAGGAGAATAATAAAAACAAGGACAAATAGGCTGAAAAACAGCTTCTATCCATGGGCAGTAAGTAGTGTATTTTTTTTGGAATATAAGACCTCCGAAGTATAAGACGCACCTAACTTTTGGGGAGGAAAATAAGAAGAAAACTCTGCCCCAGCAATTTACCTCCTTGCAGCAAACAGCCGGTTTCAGCTTCAGCACAGCCTGATTAGCACGAGCAGCTGACTGTCAGTTGGATCGGCCTCCTGACGATTAGCTGTTTCAGGCTGCAGGGATTGCTATCGCCTATTGCTGCCTCTGCGTGCCCCATTTTTCAGCCTCTGCACACTCCATTTTCACCCCGTTCCGGAAGGCGGGGATCTGAACGGGTGGAAAACGGGGCAGGCGGAGGCCAAAAATGGAGAGGCAGCAATAGGCAATCCCTGCAACAGCTGATCGTTGGGAGGCCGATCCAACCGCCAATCATCTGTTTGTGCTAACAGGCTGTGCTGAAGTTGAAACAGGCTGTTTGCTGTTTGCTGCAAGGAGGTGTGATGACCCAAAGGGGCATGGCACAAAGGCAACACAGCCACATAAGTTAAGAAAAGTCCCTTTAATATCTCCAACTTTGCCCCCAATGTCCAGGTTACTTTCAGCTGGAGAAAAAACTCTCCCAAGAACCATCTTTTAAGTGGAGGAAATTCAGTCCGAAAACAAAGAACATATAAATGTATCCGTATATATCAATATATCATCAAGATATACCAATACAGCTCTGTACAAATGTTCATGCAACACCTCATTTATAAGCTGCATGAAGACAGTTTGTCTATCAGCGCTAACGGAGCCCGACAGGGGAAGGCAAGGCCATGCCACCCCATAGTCAGGAAGTGACTTGGAGGAGATCACTGGGTGGCCTCCCATCCCCCTTCTGTTCTGACTCAGCTCTCCAAACACAGCAAACCCTCTGAAGTTCAATCAATGACTCCTTTATTAGGAATGCTGACAGCCCTGACAAAAAGTTTCTCTCGCACCTCAGGCTAAACAAGCCCGTCTGGCAGGGAATTGAATAGTTGTCTGCCACATCTATTCATCTCCGCCCCCTGCCTTTTATTCCCAGAGTGAGAGGGTGGGGCTTTGCTAGCAGCGGTGGCTCTTCTGTCTCAAGGACCGGCCCATAGATTTCCCCTGCTCTCCTCTCCTCTGCCTCCTGCACATCCGCACATCAGGCACTGGACCCAGCTGTTCCTCCTCTTCCTCATCAGCCTCCTGCAAACCTGGGGGCTGTTGACTCTCCATTTGAGGGCTGATGGATGGCCCACGCTCTGCCTCTCTCTTTCTCTCTGCCAGCTCCATTCTCTCTTCCCCCTCGGAGCTCTCAGGTTGCCCTGATGCTAACCCTGACTCCCACGCCTCCTCCTCCTCCTCCTCCTCCTCTGATTTGGTTGCCAGAGGGCCGGCGGCCGACAGGGCACAACACCTTTTCTCTCCCCGTGGCCTACCTCCCACGGCTGTCTCCGCACAGTCCTTGGGGACGCTGGTGGCCAGTGCAACCTCCACCAGGTTGACCTCGCGATCTTCTTGGAAGTAAAGTTCTCCTTCCTTAATGGCCCGGAAAGGGAGAGGATCCGGAGAGCCATGGCCACACACCACCTGCATACAGCAACAGCCACACAATCAGCATTGCTTCAAGTCAGGGGACTCCAGCCTTGGCAACTGGTAGACTTCAATTCCCAGAATTCCTCAGCCAGCCACTTTACGGCTTGTGGACTTCAATTCCCAGAATTCCTCAGCCAGCCACTTTACGGCTGGTGGACTTCAATTCCCAGAATTCCTCAGCCAGCCACTTTACGGCTGGTGGACTTCAATTCCCAGAATTCCTCAGCCAGCCACTTTACGGCTGGTGGACTTCAATTCCCAGAATTCCTCAGCCAGCCACTTTATGACTGGTGGACTTCAACCCCCAGAATTCCTCAGCCAGCCACTTTACGACTTGTGGACTTCAATTCCCAGAATTCCTCAGCCAGCCACTTTACGGATGGTGGACTTCAACCCCCAGAATTCCTCAGCCAGTCACTTTATGACTTGTGGACTTCAATTCCCAGAATTCCTCAGCCAGCCACTTTATGACTTGTGGACTTCAACCCCCAGAATTCCTCAGCCAGTCACTTTATGACTTGTGGACTTCAATTCCCAGAATTCCTCAGCCAGCCACTTTACGGATGGTGGACTTCAACCCCCAGAATTCCTCAGCCAGTCACTTTATGACTTGTGGACTTCAACCCCCAGAATTCCTCAGCCAGCCACTTTATGACTGGTGGACTTCAACCCCCAGAATTCCTCAGCCAGCCACTTTATGACTTGTGGACTTCAATTCCCAGAATTCCTCAGCCAGCCACTTTATGACTGGTGGACTTCAATTCCCAGAATTCCTCAGCCAGTCACTTTATGACTTGTGGACTTCAACTCCCAGAATTATGACTGGCTGAGGAATTCTGGGAGTTGAAGTCCACAAGCCATAAAGTGGCCAAGGCCAAGGCCAAGGCCGGGAACCCTTGCTGAAGTGACTCTTCATTGGCCTCATCGGTGGGATTTTGCTGCCTATGTAGGTAGCCCTCAACTTACGACCCCAATCGAGCCCAACATTTGCTAAGTGAGACAATTAAATTTTGCCCCACTTTACGACCTTTCTTGCCACAGTTCTGAAGTGAATCACTGCCGTTAATTTAGTCACATGGTTCTCAAGTGAATCAGGCTTCCTCCCTTGATTTTGCTGTGTGGAGAAATTCCCTCCCGCTGCCCTGGGGACCCAACTCACTTCCACGTTGCTCCATCGGAGAGCCCGGTTGAAGTCTTCCACCGTCAGCTTCCGCCGTTTGGTGTGTTTCATGAACTGGGAACTGTTCTAAAAGCGAGGCAAGAAGGAGTCGGACGTCAACACCGAGGCTCCCACCGATCGGCGTCTCCGTTAAGCGCAGTAAACCCTTCATGAGGTCTCCTGGCTTCCAGACGTGCCCAACGGAAAGGAACGAATGGGTTGGCCAGCCAGGCTCCAAGCTACGATATTCCTGATCCCAGAGGTGTGCCAACTTTCCCTTCCCTTCTGTTTTTTAGGAGACAGCCTTGCCACAAACAAATATAAGAAATAGCTATATAAATGCAAGGAGTGCTTGACTTACGACCACAAAATGTGCCAGAAATTTCTGTCGCTAAGCGAGGCCGTTGTTAAGCAAAATGTTTGGTCCATTTTACAACCTTTCTTGCCACAAATGTAGAAATGGTGTGGAAATTGTGGTAAGTTTTAGGAGAAACCCTCCCGTACTACCGCCTCTTACAATACTAGACAACACAGTATCAACAGTAGAGACCTTGAAGTTTCTAGGTTCTATCAAGGCCTAAAATGGACACTTAACATAAAAAATGTCATCAAAAAAGCACAACAAAGAATGTTCTGTATATAATGTTTATATAACATTCTTTCCATGCCAATTCAGAAAGCTCAAACCGCCCAAGTTCTACAACTGATCCAGTTCTACAGAGGAATTATTGAGTCTGTCGTCTGCACCTCTATAAATGTCTGGTTCGGTTCTGCAACCCAACAGGACAGACACAGACTTCAGAGGGTAATTAGGGCTGCAGAAAAAACAATTGCTACAAACCTGCCTTCCATGGAGGACCTGTATGCTGCACGAGTCCAAAAGAGGGCTGTGAAAATACCTACAGACCCCTCACATCCTGGACATAAACTGTTTCAACTCCTTCCCTCAAAATGACGTTGTAGAGCCCTGCACACCAGAACAACTAGACACAAGGACATGTTTCCCCAAACGCCATCACTCTCCTAAACAACTAATTCCCTCCACACTGTCCAACTATTTCCAAAGTCTGCACTATTACTATTAATCTTCTCATCCTTCCTAGTATCTCTCTCTTGCCACTTAGGACTATAACCATGTTGCTTGTATCTTCACAATTTATATTGTTTTAATTGTTTCCTAGTATGATTTGATTTAACTTATGACTATCACTAAGTGTTGGATCTTATGATTCTCAATGAATGTATTTGATGTTTTCATTTTATGCACACTGAGAGCATTTGCACGAAAGACAAATTCCTTCTGTGTCCAATCACACTTGGCTAATAAAGAATTCTGTCCCCTTCCGTTCCATTCCATATTCTATTCTATTCTATTCTATTCTATTCTATTCTATTCTATTCTATTCTATTCTATTCTATTCTATTCTATTCTATTCTACAATTGTGAAGTAATCCCTGCAGTCATTAATTTAGTAACATGGTTTGTTGAAGGAATCTGGCTTTCGACTTTGCTCATCACAAATAGGAGCCAGTGGCCGGTGGCCAAGTGTCTGAATTTTGATCATGTGACCATGCTGCAATGGTTGTAACTGTGAAAAGGTCACTTTTTCCAGTGCTCCTGTAACTTTGAATGATCACTAAGTGAACTGTTGTAAGTTGAGGACTACAAATGGTGGAAATGCAGGCCAGACGCTGAGCCCTAGACATTCAGGTATAGGATGGTGGGGGACAAGTGGTGGCTCTTGGAAATGGGGCATAAGTACTTTTGGAGGTTTTCTGTTGTAAATTCAAATGGTCATTAGTAGAATAGAATAATATCGACTAGGAATAGCAATAGGGCAGTAGAATAGAAAATAGAATAGAAAATAGAATAGAATAGAAAATAGAATAGAATAGAATAGAATAGAAGAATAGAATAGAATAGAATAGAATAGAAGATAGAATAGAATAGAAGATAGAAGATAGAAGATAGAATAGAATAGAATAGAATAGAATAGAATAGAATAGAATAGAATATAGAATAAGGTAAGATAGGATAGGATAGAATAGAATTCTTTATTGGCCAACTGTGATTAGACACACAAGGAATTTGTCTCTGGTGCATCAGCTCTCAGTGTACATACAACAATAGTGATAGATCATTATCATAGTCATTGTAAAAATACATTCATCATAAAACATACAACACTTAATGATAGTCGTGGATACTAAATAAGACTGGGTCTTATATTGTTTTTGGACCAAAGAACCATTAGGTCTTATTTTCGGGGATGTCTTATCGGCCGCCCGTTTTTCAGGGAGATCTTTGTGGCCGCCCCTTTTTCTTGTTATGTCTTATTAAGCAGCTGGTCATAAATCAAGGACTACCTGTACAGCTCCAAGGTCCCTTCCAACCCAGTTACTGTATTCTACCGACTGCGGCCCTCACCTGGGTTGCTTCTCGAAGACGGTAGCAGACGTCTTCAGCCAGCAGAGAGGCCACCTCGTCAGTCAGCTCCACGCCCGCACTTTCGGCCATCAGCCGGACGGACTCCCGCGGGATCTCCACAAAGCGGCGTTCTTCCCGTTCAGACATGGCGTCGGGTCCTGGGAGGAAGAAGGGGAGCCCTGCAGTTATCACACAAAAACAGAGGCAGGAGACTGCTTTAAAACAATGCCTTGGTTAAGACCACTGCGTCCGGTTTTGGTCGCCACAATGCAAAAAAGATGTTGAGACTCTAGAAAGGTGCAGAGAACAGCAATCAGGATGATGAGGGGACTGGAGGCTCAAACATACGATGGAGAATGGTTGCAGGAACTGGCCCTGTCTAGACTAATGGAAAGGATGTGGGGTGTGTGTGTGTGTGAACATGCTTGCCTTCCTCCAATATCTGAGTGGCTGCCCCAAAGAAGAGGGGAGTCAACCTTGTTTCCAAAGTGCCAGAAGGCAGAACAAGAAGCAACGGATGGAAACTAACCAAGGAGAGAAGCAACCTGGAATTAAGGAGAAACTTCCTGATAGTTAGAACAATTAACCAGTGGAACGGCTGGCCACCAGAAGTTGCGGGTGCTGCTCCATCACTGGAGGTTTTTTTTAATAGAGTAGAGTATAGAATAAAATAGAAATTGGAATGAAGGAATAGAATAGAATAGAATAGAATAGAATAGAATAGAATAGAATAGAATAGCCGTTGAGCGTGAACGGAAACGTCCAAACGCCATCTTACTTGGTCTAGAGGACATCAATGACAATGATGACATCACAACTGTCCGAAACATCATCAGTGATTATCAAGCATCAACCATCTCCGCTGATGAAATACTTGACATTTCCGCATTGGCCGAGAGCGCAAAAACAGAGACGGCTCTGTGGCCCCACGCTTGTGCAGGGTCATTTGCAAAAATGAATCAAGCAAACGTAAATTCATTACACTATAAATTCACTCGCCTAAACCAACATCAACCATAAGAACCTCCGTTGTCGCCTGACCTAACCATACAGCAACGTGCCCGCTCCCGTGTACTCCGCACTGAACTCAAAAACGTCTAGACAATGGAGAGAAGGACCTGTACATTGACTACCATGCTGACTGTATCAAAAGTAAGCCACACAACCCGCAACTCAGCTTTAACCCTCAACCACAACCCTACCTCAACCGATCCACCATCACCCAAGACTAGGCATGCACGCCCCTAACTACCTCAATTCCAACTACTACTGGCCTTAAATGCAAACTATTCAATGCAAGAAGCCTCGTGAATAAAATACCTGAATTTTTCCTCCTACTAAATATGGCTAAATTCGACATTATATTTGTCTGTGAAACATGGCTCAATGCATCTCTCCCTGACTCCATTACCACAGTAAGGGACTATCATGTTTACCGATCAGATCGTGAAATTCGTAGAGGAGGTGGTGTTGCTATCTTCTATAAAAAGTCCTTACATCTAAAAAATATCCAAGTTACCCAGGAGCTTGC
This sequence comes from Notechis scutatus, assembly GCF_049901735.1. Taxonomy (NCBI): domain Eukaryota; kingdom Metazoa; phylum Chordata; class Lepidosauria; order Squamata; family Elapidae; genus Notechis; species Notechis scutatus. The sequence continues at coordinate 2,314,137 of NC_142022.1, read as the reverse complement.
TCTTCCTGAGACCATCATCTGTGAACTATCCTTAAATATCACAATTCGATTCTTACTATGTTACAGAGCACCTGATTATGACATCGAACATGTAAACAAGCTAAATACATTACTAACATGGGCTGCATCCTGCCCATACCCTTTATCTTTCTTGGTGATTTCAATCTACCTCATATTGACTGGACCCTAAATGAATGTACAACTGAAATCATACACACAACCTTCTACAATGCTATTACAAATCTGGGACTGGAACAACTAGTAACCAACAACACTAGACTAAACAACTGCCTCGATCTCATCTTCTGCAATAGTTTGAATTTAATTTACGGAATACAAATTAAAGAACCCTTTTCCAACAGTGACCACAACATGATTGACTTTTGTCTCAACATACGCCCACACAAAAATCACCACAATGATGTAATCCCCAATTGTAACTTCAAAAAAGGCAACTATGATCTTATAGACAACGATCTCTCATCCCTTGATTGGCAATCTCTATTCACTGGATGCAATACTGTTGAAGACCATTACAACATATTTTTACTTGAAGTCAAAAGAGTCATCAAACTATATGTACCAACAACAACTCCCAAAACAAAACAAAAAGCAGATTACCCATAACAATAAGGAAACTTCAATCCAAAAGAGATCACTCTGGCGGAAAAACAAATCTGGTCACGTTGCCAATTTCAAAAGCCGATACAAAAATTTATGCCACCAGATAAAGACCGAATGCACCAATTATCACATTAAACAAGAGGAAAACCTTCTAAGCACCAATTCCACCCGTGCTTTTTACAATTTTGTAAACAACAAACTAAAAGACCAATCTCCTTATGCTGCGTCACCTGTAAAGTCATGGAATCAATTATTAACCAATCCATCATCCTCCACTTAGAGACAAATAACCTACTCTCCAATAAACAATTTGGTTTCAGAAAAAAACTATCCTGTAATCTGCAACTCTTACAGGGCAAAGCAATAGACGCAATCTACATAGACTTCTGTAAAGCCTTTGATTCAGTGGTACACGACAAACTACTCCTAAAAATAAAATCCTATGGTATCTCTGGACAACTGAATAACTGGATAGAAGCATTCCTGGCAAACAGACAACAAATGGTCAAAATTGGGAGCGTCCTATCAAATTCTGTACCTGTCAATAGTGGTGTCCCCCAAGGCAGTGTTCTAGGACCAACTCTCTTCATACTCTACATAAATGACCTCTGTGATCATATTAAGAGCAATTGCGTTCTTTTCGCTGATGATGTAAAGCTGTTCAATACCACAGACAATACTGCTACCCTACAAAAAAGATCTTGACTATGTATCAGAATGGTCAAACAAATGGCAACTTCAAATCTCAACAAATAAATGCTCTGTCTTACATATTGGCAAAAAAAAATCAGAAAATAAAATACAAGCTGAATAGTCAAGATCTTGTTGATGACCCAAGCTCTGTCAAGGACCTTGGAATACTCACCTCTAATGATCTAAGTGCTAGAGCCCACTGCAACTACATAGCCAAAAAGGCATTAAGAGTTGTTAACCTAATCCTACGTAGCTTTTTCTCTGGTAATATCACACTACTAACCAGAGCATACAAAACATTTGCTAGACCAATACTCGAATACAGTTCATCAGTCTGGAACCCACATTACGTATCTGATATTAGCACAATTGAGAAAGTCCAGAAATATTTCACAAGAAGAGTTCTCCACTCCTCTACTCGTTGTAGAATACCTTATGCCACCAGACTTGAAATTCTAGAACTAGAAAACCTTGAATTACACCGTCTTCGGTCTGATTTAAGCATGGTATATAAAATCATACATTGCAATGTCCTACCTGTCAATGAATACTTCAGCTTCAACCATAACAACACAAGAGCACACAATAGATACAAACTCAAAGTAAACCGCACCAAACTTGATTGCAGGAAATACGACTTCAGCAATAGAGTGGTCAATGTCTGGAATACTCTACCTGACTCTGTAGTTTCTTCCCCAAACCCCAAAAACTTTAACCTTAGACTGTCTACTATTGACCTCACCCCTTTCCTAAGAGGTCTGTAGGGGGCGTGCATAAGTGCACCAACGTGCCTACCGTCCCTGTCCTATTGTTTCTCTTATTCTTCTTTTATTTTTCTTATATTTACCCATTTCATGTATTCTCAACTATGTATACACTTATACTTATTATCTTGTAAACAATTGGCAAATCAAATAAATAAATAAATAGAATAGAATAGAATAGGGAATCAAATAGAAGAATAGAATAGAATCAAATAGAATAGAATAGAATAGAATAGAATAGAATAGAATAGAATAGAATAGAATAGAATAGAATAGAATAGAATAGAATAGGACAGGACAAGACAGGACAGAACAGAACAGAACAGAACAGAATAGGATTCTTAATTGGCCAAGTGTGAGGAAGGAATCTGTCTTTGGTGCAAATTCAGTGTACATAAAAGAAAAGATACATCTGTCAAGAGTCAAGAATCATCAGGTGCAACACTTAATAATAATCACAGGGTACAGTAAGAACAGAACAGAACAGAACAGAACAGAACAGAAGAAAGAAAGAAAGAAAGAAAGAAAGAAAGAAAGAAAGAAAGAAAGAAAGAAAGAAAGAAAGAAAGAAAGAAAGAAAGAAAGAGACAGACAGACAGACAGACAGAATACTGGAGAGAGGAGATTTTCTCCCCCCCCCCTCCCCAAATGCAATGAAATCCTGGCGCAAAGCCAGCAAAGGGGCAGCCATTTGGGTCGGGGGGGGGGCAGAAAAGAGACGCCACTCACCCGCCCCTCCTTCGGCCCCGTCCGGGCGGCCCAGCAGCAGCAGCAGCAGCCGCAGCAGCCGCGAGGAGCGCCGAGCTCCGATTGGCCGTCTTGTGGGAGCCACGTGATCAGCTAAGGGCAGAAGCCGCCTCCTGCCCGAAGGCTGTCACGTGTCAGCTCCTTAAAGGGGCAGCGCCTCCTCATCCACTTTAAGATGGCTGGGGCATTCTGGGAGTTGAAGTACATATGAAGTATATATGATAGTACATTTGTGCACGCCCCTTAATATAAATAATAATATTGGTAAAAGCAAACCATTTTTCACCCATCTTTCCGATTAATTAGACTTTTGCATTTAGATCATTTTAATTGAGACAACCCCTCCCTTCTGCCCCCCCAACCACGCCTGGAGCAGAAACAGGACAGGCTCCATAGAGGCTCCTTCTGGCGCCTAGAACGGCTGCAGGGCCGTAGAGAAAGCGAGGCCGCCGGAAGTCCAGAGCGCCCTTCGTCCTCGGCGGTCTACCGCGCGCGCTTAAAGCCGCCGCTCCCGCGACCCGGAAGCAGACTTGCGGGTTGCGCGGGAGCGACGGTTGAAGCGCTCGCGGGTGAGAGTCCGGAGGGGGCGGCGGGGCTGTTGCGGCTGCTGGGGGAGGGGGGCGCCGCCGCGGGGTCAGAGGTCGAGGGAGAAGTGGGGGGAGCAGGCAGGCCCCGGGCGCGGGAGGTTGAGCTCGTCACTAAACGAGGAAGGGGGGGAATAACGTCGACGTGCTCGGGGGGGGTGTTTTCTATGGGGAATCGTCCGACTCTTGAAACGAAGAAGAAGTAATTTTTATAGGGCAATATAGGATTTTAGTATGAAATTCTATGCAAAATATATTTTAGAATATAGGCGTGTGTGTATATAATGTTAGACACTTTATACACATTTCTGTGTCTGCTTATATTTATTTAATGATTATATATTGTATATACACACACACACACACACTATTTATTTATTTATTAAATTTATATTGTCGCCTATTCGCCCATGGCGACTCGAGGCGGCTTACACAATGTAAAACCATATTTAAAACAAAAAAAATAAACAACTATAAAAGCTAACAAAAAGAATCAAATAAATTAGTAAAGTACATTAGAACAAAATTTGGGAAAAATAATATAATATTTAAACCTTATATATGTTTATACATGTCTCTGTATGCTTATATTTAATGATTTTGTACACACACACATATACACATACATACATATATATATGTACATACATACGTACATATACATACATATATACATACACACACACACATATATGTATGTGTATGTATATGTATATATATATACCGTGTTTCTCATATAATAAGGCCGGGTCTTATTTTTTTTTGAGGCTAGGCCGTCTTTTCGGGGGTGACTTAATCCCCCCCCTGCATCTTCAGGCGGGCGGGCGGCGACAGCTTGGATGTTGACCTCGGCATTGGTGGGGCACTTCGTATCGGGGTCAAGCAGGCAGCACCATATCCAGGTGTGCAACAAAAATACTTCCTAACGGCAAGCCCCCCCACCATTCCCCCCCATTTCACATGTTTTAATATAGGCCTTAATTTGGGGGGGAGGGGCTTAATTTCATTTCATGCCTAAAACATGCTGGGACTTCCTATTGGGGGAGGCCGTATTGTTGGAGAAACAGGGTATATATATAAAAAAAAACCTATATATGTTTATACATATGTCTGTTTCTGCTTATATTTATTTAATGACTAAACTTATTTGCCGCCTTTCTTGCTGCGGGGCTGCTACAGGCAGCTCACAACAATCGAAAGGAAGAAATGAAAAGTGGAAACTAAATAAGTAAAATAATAAGAGCAATAAAATAAACAGTGACAAAGAAAATGAGGACATATCAATATGAGAACAATAAGAGGGATGGCACTATATATAATTAGCAATGTGTATATATGTATGTTTTATATATATGTGTATCTCTGTGTGTGTGTGTGTGTATGTATGTATGTATATATATATATATATATATATATATATATATATATATATATATATATATATATATATATATATATACACACACACACACATACATATATATGCACACACATACATACACAGACACACAATATGAGTATGCGGATATATGGGGGATTGTATAATTTGCGGGTATGTGCATATAACTGCATATAATATAAATAATTAGTATAATTATATGTATATTGATAGTTATATATATAATTATGTGGGTGATAATAATTATGTGTATGTGAATATATGTGTATCTGTCTATAAATCTGCAGTGTGTGTGTGTGCGCGCGCGTATGCTTGGGTAGGCTCTTTAAGGTGGCCGGGTTGGTAAACCCTCCTTGCAAAAGATGAAGGGAAGGATCCTTGCAAGAGAAGCTGCCTTAAGTGAGCCCAGGGCGAATAAATTGTTGCAGAGCCCCGTTACCTGCTTTGGCCGTGAGGGAACCTGCGCCAGTCTAAAGCTGCACTTTTGTCGTTAATCGAAAGCTTCCGCGATTATGTTCAGCCACGGTGGCAGAGAGCAGGGATGGGCAACTATGACTCCTTTCTGTGGGCTTCCTTTTTTTTTCAGGCTTGCCCGCCAGCCGGATTCAGGATTGTCCCACGGTGTGGCTTTTTTCTGCCCTTCCCATCAAAATTGTGCAAGGTTGTCAACCTACAACCAGGATGGAGCCTTCCCATTACAGCTGTATGTCATAACAAGCAATCGGTCAGGTTTTGTGACCTTGTTTTGCAGAGGTTGTTAAGCAACTCTATAGTCATGAAAGCTAGCGGTGTAGTTTTGCTGAAAGCCAGAAATGCAGGAAGTCCTTGACTTGCAGCCTCAGTTGAGTCCAAAACTTCTGTTGCTAAGCGAGACAGCTGCTCAAGTGAATTTTGCCCATTTTACGACCTTTCCTGCCACGGTTGTTGAGTGAATCACTGCAGTTGTTAAGTGAGTAACAAGGTTATTAAGTGAATCTGCCAGCTGCCACCTCAGTCTTGCTTGTGCAGTGACAGTCTGCCACGAAGGAGGGAGGGGGAGATGCTTGTGGGGGGAAAGCGAAAGTAACACCTGCTTGGTGAAAGCGAGAGTAACTGCTGTATCCACCCCCCCACCCCCCCAGATGCTGCTTCAAGGTCACCTGCTGGGAGAAGCTGCATACCAACCTCCGCTTGAAGTTCTCAAAACATCTTGCTTGGCCCTGATTGGCGGAGGGGGGAGGCAGTGGTGGCAGGCAGCTAATGGAGGATTAGCAAAAGTGTGCACATAATTGTAATTATATATATTGCATATTATATAATTATGCACATAATTATAAAAGTATACACATAATTAAGGTTCTGGCTATGCACTACTGCAACCCACAGGACTTATAATATAACTATAAGAGCCCCAGTAGTGCAGTGGTCAGAGTGCAGTACTGCAAGCTACTTCTGCAGCCAGCTGCCTACAGTTTGGCAGTTCAAATCCCACCAGGCTCAAGGTTGTCTCAGCCTTCCATCCTTCCGAGGTGGGTAAAATGAGGACCCAGATTGTTGGGGGCAAGAGCCTGACTCTGTAAACTGCTTAGGGCTGAAAAGCAGGGGTTGCCAACCTTTTGGACCTCAGGGACCACCAAACCCATAATTTTAAATCCCAGGGACCACTAACCGATTCTATGGGCGTGGCCTAATTTGTGGGTGTGGCTTGGTGGTCATGTGACTGGCTGGGCGTGACTTGCATGTAAATATTATAAATATTTATATAAATATTGAATTTTTTTTTTATAAAAAGCAACTTTTACCCAAAATCAGGCAAAGCAGGCAGGCAGATTGAGTTGCTCACAGAATCACAGATTCATTCAGAGATCTACCTATCTGCCATCGGCTAGCTCAGTCTATCACATAAAATTTGCTAGCAAGCAAACTCACAAAATTAACTCACAATGTTGAGGTAATTCCCCATTAGGAGAATGAGCGCACACAGGGAGACGTAGTGAGAGTGGTGAAGAATAACACACAACCAGCACACAGATACACTGTATAGTAAAAATGTAGGTTTTTACCTCCAGTAAAACCGTTAAGCAAAGTTCAACAAACAGTCTAAGTCATTCACGGTTAAAGCAGTCAGTTTTCAGTCCAGGGATAATCCAAATAGCAAAGTCCAGTATCATAAACAGTTCAGTAACAGACTTACATCAAATCCAAGAATAAAGATGATCAGTAACAGTCAATAGGGAAATTAAGGAACAGCAACACTCAGCAACAACAGAACAGAACAGCCCAGGTTTCTGGCTCCATCTTATGGCCGTTTGAGGAACCACACCCAATTACAATTTTAGCATTCCCTTAAAGAGACAGTATTAAAATGTCTATCCTGGTTTATATATTTTCCAACCCAACTGTTAGGTGACTTACATTCCTAACACACAACACACCATGTATGTAAATATTGAATTTTTTATTTAAAAAAGAGCAATTTTTACCCAAAATCAGGCAAAGGCAGGCAGATTGAGTTGCTGACAGAATCATTCAGTGATCTGTCTATCTGCCATCGGCTAGCTCTGTCTGTCACATGAAATTTGCTTGCCGTGAGTCTGCACTGAATAATAGAACCTTCAGTCCTAAGGGAGGTTCGGCTGGGCTGAGCCGAAGATCTAAAGACTAGCTACAAAGCAAGAAATCCAACCATTTCCTGCTTCCTAGCTAATCTAAACCTCCCGGTAGAGCAGAACAGCTGATGGTCAGAAAAAGGAAAAATAGCAATTTGGCAGGCAAGTTTGCTGGGTAAGGAATGAGTGGGTGGGGAGGGTCCCCGCGGGCCATGTGGGTGGCACGCCGCCTGGATTAATTGCTTTGGGGGTCATGCTCTGGGGGTGAGATTTCTCTGCGGCCCACCAAAATTTTCTCACGGCCCACTGGTTGGCGAGTTTGAATCTCACCAGGCTCAAGATTGCCTTAGCTTTCCGTCCTTCCGAAACAGGTAAAATGAGGACCCAGATTGTTGTGGGCCAGAGGCTGACTCTGTAAACCACTTAGAGAGGGCTGGAAAAAACTGTGAAGCGGTATATAAGTCCAAGTGCTATTGCTATCTTCCTCCCTCCCTCCTTTTCTTCCTTCCTCCCTTCCCAGTTGTCAGAATGTATTATTGCAGGCTGACTCTGCCCACTGCCAGTGGTTCGATCCTGACCGGCTCTAGGTTGACTCAGCCTTCCGTCCTTCCGAGGTTGGCAAAACGAGGAGCCAGATTGTTGGGGGCAAGAGGCTGACTTCTAAACCGCACTGGAAAGTGGTATACAAGTCTTACGTGCTATTTGCTATTGCTAAACCTCCCTCAACAAGTGGAGCCCAGGATCGTTTCTGTTTAAGCGCTGGCCGGTCTGACACTCTGGCTTCCCCATTGGCTCTGCTGGTCGAAAGATCCCAAAGGGGGAACAAAGCAACCCTCATAAGATCATGGCAAGGGCCTGGATTCTGATCACGGGGCCACGGGGATGCTGCAGCGGTTGTAAGTGTGAATCACAGTCCTAAGTCCCTTTTCTTCAGTGCCATTTGCAACTTCGAACGTTCACTAAATGTTGGGTTCCTTTGCTATCTCTCCTGACCACAACGTGGCCTTATTTAGCGGCCTTAGGTGTACTTTTAACTGCCAACGCGCACAGACACCCTTGGAAGTAATCCCCCTTCTCCAAGGATGGCAGGAATCTCCACAGGGCTGCTCTTCTCTTTCTCATACGGGGTTAGAGCTTCGTGGAAGGAAAGTGCTCGGAGACCAGATTTGCAGAAGTTGGCATTTTTATTTTGATTGTTGTTTTTTAAAATAACACCTTGCACTGACGTGGCTTTTGACCGCTTTTCATACCTAGAATCCCCATCATCAGCTGATAAAACTCAGGCCCCTGGCAACAAACTCGCATTTACGACGGTCGCAGTGTAGCTTTTGCAACCTTCTGATCAGCGAAGTCAACGGGGAAGCCAAATTCCTTAACTCTTGTGAAGTGATTCCCTTAAAAACTGTAGCAAGAGAGGTCGTAAAATGAGACAAAGCTGTCTTAAGAGCTGACTTGCTAGCATTGAAAATTTGTGTCTCTGATGTGACCATAAGTCGGGGACTCCCTGTACACACGACGGATGGGTTGTTTCTGCATAGGGTGGCTGGTTCTGCGGGTAATCCTCAGCTTACGACCACAGTTGAACCCAAAATGTCTGTTTCTAAACGAGAAAGTTAAGTGATTTGTGCCCATTTTACACCCTTCCGTGCCACGGTTGTTAAGTGAATCACTGCAGCTGTTGAGTCACACGGTTGCTAAGTTACTCCAGCTTCCCCGGTGACTTTGCTTGTGAGAAGCTCACAAAAGGGGAATTGGGACCCCAGGACCCTGCAGCCGTCATAAAGATGAGTCAGCTGCCAGGCCCTTGAATTTTGATTGTTGTAACTGAGAATGCTGCAATGGTTGTGAAGTGAAAAACGGTCGTCACTTTTTTTCAGTGCTGTTGTAACTTTGAATTTGTAACTTTGACCGGTCACTTGATGACCTGTTGTAAGTCAAGGATTAGCTGTACTTAGCTGCTAAGTAACAGAAGGATTTCTAGGTAATTGTCAGCATCCCGACTTGGACTTCAAAGCCTCTTGCCATGAGCCTAACAGAGAGAGAGAGAGAGCATCGGCTGCATTTTCCACTTAGTTTCCAAATCCAACCCCTTGTAAATTGGCTTGTAGTAGCCTCACACCTTAGCGGCATCGCTGCACGGTTTTCCCACAAGATCTGGCTCCCGTCTCCGGAAAGGTTCTTCTTCCCATAGGCGCTGAGGCCATTCTTCCTTCTGATTGTGAATTAACTTGTTCCGTCCATCCGTCTCTATTTTTCCCCTTCCCCAAAGGGGAAGCCAGTAAAACCAATTGTAGAGACAAATCTCTCCTGTGTAAACTTAAGTCGATGACAGAGACACGGCGGTGCAGCCTCCTAACATTCTGGAATTAATAACCATGTCTCTGCCAGTGTTGTATGTTTGAAAGCAATTTGTTTTTTCAAGCTTCCAAAAATCATAAAATTGGAAGGGGGATCAGAGATCATCTAGTACAACCCCCTGGCTTGGTGCAGGATCTTACAGAGCAGGGGAGGGGGTTTCTCCAAAGTTGGCAACTTCAAGACTTGTGGACTTCAATTCCCAGCATTCCTCAGCCAACAACGTGAAGCCCACAAGTCTTAAAAGTTGCCAAATTTGGAGAGGCCCTGCATTAGAAAATAATTCGATTTATGCTCAGGATAGTCATTAAACTGTTGCTATTTCCCATTACAGGCAGTCCTCGGCTTGCAACCACAATTGAGCCCCAAATTTCCGTTGCTAAGCAAGACAGTTGAGTGAGTTTTGTCCCATTTTATGACCTTTCTCGCCAGAGTTGTTAAGTGAATCGTTGCAATTGTTAAGTCGGGTGAATCTGGCTTCTCCGTTGACTTTGTCCAAAGTTCGCAAAAGGGGATTGCGTGGCCCTGAGGCACACTGCAACCTTCGCAAGTACATGCCCGTTGCCAAGCATTTTAATTTTGAACACGTGATTGTGGCGATGCTGCAGCATTTGTGTGAAAAATGTTCATAAGTCACTTTATCTCCAGTGCCTTTGTGTCACTAAGTGAACCGTTGTAAGCGAAGGACTACCTGTGCTGTATGGCAACCGGCTTCTGAGTAGGGGGATGCAACCTTCGACAGGCAGCCTGTTCTTGGCATTTCTCGCTGGCAGGAATTTTTCCTAGTATCTAATCAGAATCTCCACCCTTGTGATTCAGCCCATGGCACCTGGGTGTGCCTTTCCTATCTGCTGCTGTCAGACTTTCCTTCTGCTACCTAATCCTGCCCACATCCTTCAGCTGTCCCTCACAAAACCTGGTTTTCAGTCCTCCTGCCATCTTGCCCAAACTTCATGTGGCAGACGCTGAGCAGAGCTGGCAGCAGATGTGGACAGTGAGGAGGTTGGGGCCAGTTCTGGAGTCTGGGGAAGGCTGGGAAGAGGGCTCTGCGTCGGAGGCAGAGATGGGGCCAGGGCCGTCCGACAGTTATCAGCTGCCTTCGGAGCCAGAGATGAGTGGGGAAGAAGAACAGCTGGAGCCTGTATGTGCATGCGCAGAGCTGCCGGAAGAAGGGAACAGTTAAGGAACAAGGGTTGATTTGGGAGTAAAGCCACAGGTGGATGGCGAATGGCCCCTCCCATAGGGAATAAAAGAGGAGCGAAAGAGGAGGGGGCTTTTTCAGGAAACAATTAGTTCATTTGGGGGAAGATCTGGTCCTGCATTCTTGCCAAGCATCGTCTGCTACAGTGTGGCATCTGAAAGATAACGGCCTGGCAGCTCTCCAAGCCTGATAAAGGTCTGTAATTGTGGAATCTCTTGAAAAGACCGTTGGCCGGGACTTTTCTGGAGAGGAATTCACTGTACACTAAATAAAAAGGGGTTTATCGGGACGAGGAGTCGGCTTCACGCTGTTGGGGAAAAGCCTTGGTAAGAACACTTCCGTTTTGCTAATGTCCTTGCGTAGATTGCAGGGCCCCAACCTGAAGTGGACAGGTAGCCCTCGACTTAACCGTAATGGAACCCCCAAAATTTTTTCTTTTGCTAAGCGAGGTGGTGGTGAAGTGAGTTTCGCCTCATGTTACGGCCTTTGTCACCGTTGTTCAGTGAATCGCTACAGCCGTTAACTAGGTTGACACGGTAGGTGAGTCAGTCGGGCTTCCTCGTTGACTTGGCTTGTCAGAAGGGGATCCTGGGATCCTGCGACCTTCATAATAAACGTGAGCCAGTTGCCAAGGTCCCAGATTTTGATCCCAGTGGGCCGCGGGGATGCTGCAATGGTGTCAAGTGTGAAAAAATGGTCATCAGTTCATTTTTTTCAGTGTCGTCATAACCTCGAATTGTCATTCAATGTAATTGTAAGTCAAGGACTGCCTGTATAAAGTGGAACCTGGTCAAGAGGTTCCTAAGTTCTTTTTAAAGTTGTCAGCAATATTTCTCTTATGGTTTGATTGCTTTTTTAATGCTGTAAGCCAGGAGTCTCCAACTTGGGCAACGTTAAGCCTGGCGGACATCAACTCCCAGAATTCCCCAGCCAGCAAAGCTGGCTGGGGAATTCTGGGAGTTGACGTCCGCCAGGCTTAACGTTGCCCAAGTTGGAGACCCTGCAGTATAAGCCACCCAGAATCACTTTGGAAATGAGATGGGTGGTAAATAAGTTTAATAAACAAATGAATAGTAAAATAAATAAGAGTAGAGTGAAACTATTTCAGGTGAGTCACGTTAGCCTGAATGCAGATCTTGTTAGCCACTGATAATGGGATGGGCTCACCCCTGTCTAAACTTGCCCCTTTCCTGCCCGATCGGATGATGATTAGTCAAGCTGAATAGCACAGAGCTGAACCTCTCCGCTGTGGAGGTAATTACGATCTCTTAGAATACCCTTTTCATGAGAAAAAATATTTGCTGATGTCGAGGTAGATTACGTCCATGGCATCCCCTCAATCTACTCAACTAGCAACTGTATAGATACGGCAATCGGGTTAGTCAGGCAAACCCAGACTGGCCCTCGGTCCTTGTTGTCCTGGGATCACCAGCGTGCTGTTGAATCATCCGCTGAAGGATTTGACCCTAAAAGAGACTTCAAGCTGACATACCTTTCCTGGTCCTCCTCCTTCCTATTTTTTGAAAATGGAGGGACTGTATTTGCTTTCCTCTCTGGCTCCTTCAAGGCTCCTTCAAATGGATAATTCATCTGGCTTTGGGGACCAGAATTTGTTTACAGTCACTAAATTAAATGAGCTACCGTGTTTACCCCCAAAATAAGACCCTGTCTTATAATTTTTTTTTTGTACAAAAAAGGCACCAGGTCTTATTTTGGGGGGGGAGATGTCATCCACTACGTGCATTGCTCCTGGCCTCCTTTTCGCTGTCAGAGGCCTTCAGTGGCCAAGACTTTCCTGAAGGCCTCTGCAGCCAAGAACAGAGTTCTGGATCGATCCTGAGCTTTGTTACCAGCTCCAGAGGCCTTCAGGAAAGCCTTGCCAGCTGCAGAAGAAATGGGCCGGAAAGGCAGGTATTGGAGTGTGCTACAACTGGCTACAACTGTCCAAAGGTAAGTCTTAGGGCAGCTCCACCCTCCCACATCCCCACCCTAGCTTAACTTTTACCTGTCTGGAGTGGGTGGGGTCTTAATTAGGGCTTACTTTGGGGGGTAGGGCTTATTGGGCGCACGTGTAAAAAATCTAGCTAGGACTTACTTTCAGAGTAGGACATATTTTTGAGGAAACAGGGTACATGCTCCTTGTCTGTCCTGAACTGTTCCTGTCCCTCTCTCGCTCATGGCACAATTGCATCCAGTCCAGCTTTTCTTTTTCCCTTTCCGAGATTAGACATAAAATAGGAATGAAGTCCGGGTGGGCAGCTGCGACCCCTTTACAACCTGTGGACTTTCAAACACCGACAGTTCCTGAGCCAGCACCAGATGCTGTCTTACGTCATGGCATGGCTGCCAGTCGGCTAAGCTATGCCCCCCCGCACGCTGACAGCCTGACTTTAGTAACGGGGGAAGGAGGGCAGGGAGGGAACCAGGAGGAATCGAGGAATCGTCCCGTGAGAAGGGACAGCGTTCCAAGGACATGCCGAAGCAATGCGGTATCAGCAAGCCCTCCAGATGAGGGACTGTCACTCAAACTGTTAAAACCTCATTGGACTGTCACTGATAACCCTGCGGCCGGCGGGAAGGGAAAATTAACATTTGCCCACGAAAATTTGAGACCCAGCTTTGCTTCTGCTGTAAGCAACTTCGGCTCTAGTAAAGTATATTCTTCTTAAGCTAAACAAAGGCCAAGAATCTTCCTTTTCCTGACTGACGCTTGATCTCTTGCTTCCCAGCCAGGGCAAGGCAGCAGCCGACATGACGACCAGCCAGAAGCACCGGGACTTTGTGGCCGAGCCGATGGGCGAGAAGCCGGTTGGCACCTTAGCGGGGATTGGAGATGTCCTTGGCAAGAGGCTGGAAGACAAAGGGTTTGACAAGGTATCCTTCGAGCCCCCGAATCTGAAAGCCAAACCTGGATCCGTAGATGGAGAGAGAGAGAGAGAGAGGCAGGCCGGTGCTTTCTCCTTTTCTTGGATAAATCATTTTGTGCCCTTGGGAAATTTTAGCGGGGTCCCTGTAACTTTGGGGGAAGCAACCTGGCTTTTCCACGGTCTGTCCCAGGATGAGAACGGATTGTGCCCCAACCAGAAGAGCCAGCCAGCCTGGAGAGACCTAGAACTAAGAGACAAGAGATCGATCAATGCCTTGCCCATCCGGCCCCCAGCTCCCCACTTCCAGTACAAATTCGTTTACTTTATGTGTGAGTGTGGGAAGAGGGAGGGAGGAGGGAGGGAGGAGGGAGAGAGAGAGAGAAGAGAGAGAGAGAGAGAGAGAGAGAGAGAGAGAGAGAGAGAGAGAGAGAGAGAGAGAGAGAAAGAAAAAGAAATACCACTCATGCATCATCACAAAATCTCCAGAACTGTAAAGCCTACAAACTTGAAACTTGGCACGTAGGTTCCTCTTGGCTTCTAGGTGCTCACTAAGAAAGGATTTTTCTAAATGACCATCAGAGCATTTAGAGTATTTCCTATATTACTATTATTAACACACTCTGATGCTAAGGAGTTCTACTCCCCCTCCCCACCTGAAAAGAAATCTCTTCCAAATGCAAAACACAAGCAGAGGAGAGGAGTTTCAGTTTCGGTTTTAGTTTCACAGCACCAAGCAGCTTTAGTACAGAACAGTTGAGCTAAGCCATGACCAGGCTCCTTACTGTCTCCTTGCTCACACAGCAAATACTCTTTCAGTTTCCAAACAGCCCTCAACTCTCTCACACACTGACAGGACGCTAGCCAGGTGAATACTGATGGATGCTGGGAGGCAGAGGCAGAAATTTTTCCTCCTTATTTTCCTCCCAAAAAACTAAGCCCGATCACATAGTTTCGTAGCAAAGCACAGGCATCGAGCTAGTAAATCCATATAGGTAAATTCACTTACAACCTTTATTTTTTAAAATAAAAAAAAAAAACCCTGCATAATAAAGACCTCTTTAAAAAAAAAAAATCCCCCCACCCCACAAGGCCGCAACAGCGCAATCAAATCAGCCCCTTGATTGGCTCCTCTCCATTTGGGGTTCCGGGAGACCATGGCTAGAACCAGGCTTTTAGGGCCTCTTGGGAAAAAGGGTGGGGGCCCAAGGTGCGTAAAGCGGGACTAGAACTCCAAAGTGATTGGCTCACAAGTCACCCAACGGGCTTTCATGCCCAAGGTGGGATTCCTAGAACTCGCTCTCTCCTGGTGATTGGCTGAAAGTCACCCAATTGTGCGCATGACCAAGAGGGGACTTGAACCCACAGTCACCCAACGGTCTTTCACATCTACGTTGGGACTAGAACTCGCCATCTCCTGGCGATGGAGCCCAAGTCATCTCGCCATCTTTCCTACCTAAGGCAGAATTAGAACCCATAAGGCTGCTCTGTTGGGCTTTACACTTCTGGGATACCAGAACTTTTATTGACTTATTCAATGTATTTATTGACTGACTACCTTTTGGTGCCGCCCATCTTGCTATTCAATGACTCTTTAGCCTCCCGTGGCTTTGTTTTATGCCAGGGTGTCAAACTCCATTTCATCAGGGTTGTGTTTGAACTGGGGGGTGGGGGGTGGGGGAGCCAGGGAGGGGAGCACGGCCAGCTCGATGTCACTCTTGTCGGGGGCGCTTGTGGTGGCCCAGGTGGGGCCGGGGGAAATCTCCTGCAACCCTCTGCCAGAGGCTCCGCCCGGGGTGGGATTTTACCCATTCGGACCGGTTCTATAGAACCGGTCGTTAGGATTCTGTGTGGTCCGGAGAACCGGCAAATTGTGCCCCTGGCTGTGCCCCTTTCTGCCCAAGTCAGTCCTTAGCGCGCAAAAAAAACCCCCAAAAACCAGTGTGTGTGTGGAGGTGCTGCAAAATAAAAATAAAAATAAAAAGCAACGCCCACCCAGCCACACTCACAGAACCAGCAGTAAAAATATTTGCATCCCACCGCTGGGCTCCGCAGGCCGGTCCTTCGCCGTTTCCAGGGCAGCAGCCCCGCGGGGCCTTGAAGTGGACGCCCCCGTTTTCCACTCTGACCCCCTCCCCCCACTTCCAAATCCCTATGGCTGACCGCCCTCCCTTTTCTTTCCTCCCCCCCTTTGAACCCAGGCGTACGTAGTGCTGGGCCAGTTCTTGGTGCTGAAGAAGGATGAAGACCTCTTCCGCGAGTGGCTGAAGGACACGTGCGGAGCCAACGCCAAACAATCCAGAGACTGTTTCGGGTGCCTGCGCGAGTGGTGCGATGCCTTCTTGTGAAGCGGTGGCGGGTCATGGAGCCGGGCTGGGGGCTCTAGGGGGGCTCCTGTAGGTAGCTGACCATGGGCCTGTTCCCACCCCCCCACCCCACCCCCCGCAGAAACTCCCTCTCGGCTTGGCCACACGCGCGCACAAGGCTCCCTCCGGGATTTCCCTCCGAAAAGTAGACAAAAAAACCGATTGCGCCGTTTTAACCTTCCCTCAACCTTCTGCTCCCCCTCGGAAGAGCGAGTCGAGAAGGGTACCGGGTTCCAGTCGTTGACAACCCACCCACCCCCACCCCCGATTGGGTTTCCCCCTTCTGTAGCTTCCTCCGTTGAATTCCTCCTTAGTGCTTCTCCCTGCTGAATCCTCGGCTTTCCCGGGATTGCGGTTTAACTCCTGGTTTTCCCCCAAACCCCCTCCCCCGAGATTTGTATTATGAAAATTGGTGCAGAGGTTCTGGGCCCCTCTGGGTAACTTGACACTACAGTGGTTTTGACCGTCAGGAACCCAAATAACGCCACGTTTTTAAATCAATAAAAAAAAATCAGCTGTGTTTAATATTCCGGGGTGCTTGAAAAGTCATTGCGGGGGGGTGGGGGGGTGTTCTCTTCGTCAGCAAAATGCCTAAGGTTTAGTGGAAGACTTGGGGTGGGTGGGTTGGGGGTAGATTCCCGAGTAGGGCTGTGTGGCAAAGCTCCCACCCACCCACCCACCCACTCACAGTTGCATTAGTCGCTGAGTTGAAATAAAACTTGGGCGTTGCTCTCTTAATCTCACTGTACGACAGGCAGGGGCGGGATTCGACTGGTTTGGACAAAGCCAGATGTTAAATTTGCATCTGGTTCGCCGAACCGGTATTTGAACCAACCAGCTGCCCCCTCACCCACCCCCCACCCCCAGAGTCTCCACGCAGCCCATTTTCGATGCAGGTAAGTCCAGGGTCTGTGCAGAGGCTCTGGGAAGCGGTAGAAGGGGCCTTGCAAAAGTACCTGAAGTCTGGAAATGGACCTGTTTCTGGCTTCCAGAGGGTCTCCGGAGCCCGGGGGGAGGCCGTTCTCTCCCTCCCAGAGGCCCGAGGGAAGCCTCCGGACTGTGGGGAAGGTGAAAGACGGCCCTCTCGGACACACCCAGCATGGCCACATCCTCCCGAGCAACTGGGGAGCGAACCGGTTGCTGAGATGTTTGAATCTCACCCTTGACAACAGGGGTGTTCAAACCTTTGCAAGATCTGTGGACTTCAGCTCCCAGAATGGCTGGTGGGGGAATGCTGGGAGTTGAAGTCCGCAAGTGATAACATTGCCAAGGATGGAACTACATCCACATGGAGGGAAGGAAGTAGTTGGGGTGCCACAAGGTTCCCTCTTAGGCCCAGGACTCTTCAATATCTTCCTTAACAACTTAGATGAGGGAATAGAAGGGGAACTTGCCAAGTTTGCAGATGATACTAAGCTGGCAGGAAGAGCCAACACCCAAGAAGGTAGAGTCAAGATCCAGATGGATTTTGACAGACTTGAACACTGGCCCCTATCTAACGAAATGAAATTCAACTTAGATAAAAGCAAAGTCTTACTCTTAGGCAAGAAAAACCTGTAGGTACAGGCTAGGTAAAACTTGGTGGAACTGTCGAAGGGATCTTGGAGTCCTAATGGACAAGGGTTTAAATGTGAGCCAGCCCTGCAGTGCTGCAGCTGCCCAAAAAAGCCCATCCAATCCCAGGCAGCATCAACAAAGGGACACCATCAAGATCGCATGAAGTGTTCGTACTACTTTATCATGGCCTTGGTGAGGCCACACCTGGAATACAGCATCCAGTTTTGGTCGCCAGGATGTAAAAAAAAAAAAAGAGGTTGAGACTCTAGAAAGAGGGCAGAGAAGAAGCAACGAAGATGATTTAGGGGACTGGAGCCCAGACACGAAGGGCGGTTATGGGAATTGGGTACGTCGGGCCTTGTGAAAAGAAAGACCAGGGGTGACTTGATAGCAGCCTTTCCAACACCGGAGGGGCTGCCACAAAAGGCACAAAAGGGGCTCAAGCAATTCTCCAAAGCGCCAGAAGGCTGAACAAGAACGGATGGAAGCGAATCAAAAGGAGAGAAGCAACCTGGAACTACGGAAAGACTGAATTCCTTCCAGAAATAGGGAGTCCTCCATCCCTGCAGGTTTCCAAGAAGAGACTGGACAGCCATTGGTCTGAAATGGGGTCAGGCAGGGCTCCCCAAACTTGGCCACTTTTAAGATTGGTGGACTTCAACTCCCAGATTTCTTAAAAGTGGCCAAGTTTGGAGACCTCTGGTCTCAGGTCTCCTGCTCGCGCAGGGGGGTTGGATAGAAGACCTCCTAGGCCCCTTTAACGTATGGACAGCCCTGCTCTAAACCTTGTCTTTTGGCGGGCAGCCCCTCCCCTTCCCGCCTGGGGCATCCGGACTACGGGCATTTTTCCACCGCAAAGAGGCTTAACGTGGATTCCGAACCTCCTCCTGCCTTTGGCGTGCAAGGATCATTCCCAACAGCTGCTTAGGCCACTGCACAAAAAGGGGGGAACGACCCAGGGTTTAAACCCAGAATCGGGGTTGGAAGTCGTCTAGCCTCTTCGCTCCAAGCAGGAGCCCTTATGTAAGGTCTCCTTATATAAGGGTTGCAGCTGGCCAGGTCGTGGGGAGGGGGGGGAAAAGAGAGAGAGAGAGAGAGAAAGAAAAAGAAAGGAGAGGCAGGGAGGCGGGGGGAAGGAAGGAAAGAGGAAGGAAAAAGAAAAGAAAGAAAGAAAAAGAGGCAGGGAGGAAGGAAGGAAAGAGAGAGGAAGGAAAGAAAGAAAGAGGAGAGGCAGTGAGGCGGGGGGAAGGAAGGAAAAGAGGAAGGAAAGAAAAGAAAGAAAGAAAAAGAAAGGAGAGGCAGGGAGGCAAGGAAGGAAAAGAGGAAGGAAAGAGAAAAGAAGAGGCAGGGAGGGAAGGAAGGAAAAGAGGAAGGAAAGAAAGAAAAAGAAAGAAAGGAGAGGCAGGGAGGGAAGGAAGGAAAAGAGGAAGGAAAGAAAGAAAGAAAGGAGAGGCAGTGAGGCAGGGGGGAAGGAAGGAAAAGAGGAAGGAAAGAAAAGTAAGAAAGAAAAAGAAAGGAGAGGCAGGGAGGCAAGGAAGGAAAAGAGGAAGGAAAGAGAGAAAGGAGAGGCAGGGAGGGAGGGAAGGAAAAGAGAGGAAAGAAAGAAAAAGAAAGAAAAAGAAGAGGCAGGGAGGGAAGGAAGGAAAAGAGGAAGGAAAGAAAGAAAAAGAAAGAAAGGAGAGGCAGGGAGGGAAGGAAGGAAAAGAGAGGAAGGAAAGAAAGAAAGAAAGGAGAGGCAGTGAGGCAGGGGGAAGGAAGGAAAAGAGGAAGGAAAGAAAAGAAAGGAGAGGCAGGGAGGCAAGGAAGGAAAAGAAGGAAAGAAAGAGAAAGGAGAGGCAGGGAGGGAGGGAAGGAAAAGAGGAAAGAAAGAAAAAGAAGAGGCAGGGAGAGGAAGGAAGAGGAAGGAAAGAGAAAAAAAAAGGGAGAGGCAGGGAGGCGGGGGGAAGGAAGGAAAAGAGGAAGGGAAAAAAAAAGAAAGAAAGAAAGAAAGGAGAGGCAGGGAGGGAGGGAAGGAAAAGAGGAAAGAAAGAGAAAGGAGAGGCAGGGAGGGAGGGAAGGAAAAGAGGAAAGAAAGAAAAAGAAGAGGCAGGGAGGGAAGGAAGGAAAAGAGGAAGGAAAGAGAAAGAAAAAAGAAAGGAGAGGCAGGGAGGCGGGGGAAGGAAGGAAAAGAGGAAGGGAAAAAGAAAGAAAGAAAGGGAGGCAGGGAGGGAAGGAAGGAAAGAGGAAGGAAAGAAAAGAAAGAAAAAGAAAGGAGAGGCAGGGAGGGAAGGAAGGAAAAGAGAGGAAAGAAAGAAAGAAAAGGGGAGGAGGGATGGTTGCACACACACACTCACACACACACTCACACTCTCTCTCTCTCTCTCTCTCTCTCCGCGGGAGGCCAAGCTTTTGCCAAGGCTGCGCGCGGCCAGGCTCTGCAACGGGGCGCGCGGGGGCGCCGGAGCCGCGCAAAGAAGCCCTGGCCCCGCCAAAGGAGGGAGCGGAGGCCCGGCCCCTTTTCCCGGGTGGGAGGCGCCGCAGACCCGTCGGTGCCCGCGGCGGCGGCGGCGGCGGCTCAGTCGCTTGGGAAGGAGGATGGCTGCGGCGACCGCGCTTCTCGGGCTGGCGGCGGCGCTGGTGGCGGCGGCGGCGGCGCCCGCCGCGCTGGCTGCTCCGGGCTGGGCCGTGCCGGTGGACGTGCGCGGGGACTCGGTGCGGGAGGCGGCCCGCTTCGCCCTGGCCGAGGCTTTCCCCGCCGGAGGGCATCCCCGAGGACTGTGGGCGCTGCGCGGAGCCAGGACGCAGGTCAGCGCTTGCGGGGGCGCCAGGTTGGAGTTGCGCTCAGCCCGAGCCGGGGAAAAGGCGGCGGCGGGGGGCTGCGCCTTCTCTTCAGGATGGGGGAGCGAGGCGCAGGACTGGGGGAAGCGTCCACTTAGTGCCCGGGTTGTGTGTGTGGTGGGGTGTCTTTCCATCTTTCAGAAGATTTCTCTCCTAACTAGAGAGATGTAACACTTAGAAGGGACCTTGGAGGTCGTCTAGTCCAACCCCCCCCCCCGCCGCCGCCCAAGCAGGAGATCCTACACCATTTCTGACAATCTCCAAAGCCTCCAGTGATGAACACCGGGGGTGGGTGGGAACCCCTCAATCTCAAACATGGAGGACTACACTTTCCATGCACCTTTGCCAGCGCTTGAGCTGGTGGGCACTGTAGTCCAAAGGGCCAGGCTCCCTTCCAAGGCACCGACCCCCTTCCCTGATTCCAGCCCCCTTCTTCCGGGCTAAAGTCTATATTCCAAGCAGGGGCAGAAGAATGTGAATGTTTTTTTTCTGCTCCCCCCACCTCCTAAAATGCAGCCCCCTCCCCCCATCACCAAGGATGTTCCCCCCCTCTTCCTCCTCCTCCTCATTTTCCCTGTTTATCCTCTGGGAAGTTCTACTCAGCGGCTGCTCCACCCGTTTGTTGTAAAGCAGAACAGAACTGAAGTCCCTTCTAAAGCAAAGAAGGTATCCAACCTTGGCAGCTTTGAAGACCCTGCGGACTTCAACTCCCAGAATTCCCCAGCCGGCCTAGCTGGTCTTAAAAGTTGCCAAGGTCACCCTCCATGCTCTTGGGGGATTGGAGTTATTTGCACTGTTAGGGATGCAGGATTGGAGAATTTTGCACACACAAAAGAAGAATGCACCCTGCCGAAGCCGTACCTTATAACTTCGCACAACCCCTTGGTCTCCAGAGAGCTTGGATTCCAATGCCCATCATCCTCGGATCACCCTTTTGGAATTTTAGGAGGCTTGTGTGACCCCCTATTATTCTGGAAAATCGGACAAGGCTCCACAATTGCCTGAAATGAAGCCGGGATCAAAAATAATGCTGATGGAGCTGTTGACTCCAATTAATGTTGATTTGGCTCAGAGCTGAGCCTTGAAGGGTGGCCGGGATTTCACGGGCTTTGGATGTGGTTATGTAAGAGGATTAAATCATTCACCAAATGCCACATGCCTCTCAGCTGACTAGCCAGAAAGCTGGTTCAACTCTTCCTTTTCCTTCACTTTTTTTTAGGGCTGGTTATCCGGGATTTTGTTTTGTTCTGTTTTGATTTGTGTTATTATTTTGTTTTATTTATTTCATATTTTATTTTATTTTCTTGTCATTTCATTTCGGTTCCTTTTAGCAATAGCAGTATCCTTTAGACTCACGTACCGCTTCACGGTGCTTTAGAGCCCTCCCTAAGCCGTTTACGGAGTCAGCCTCTTGCCCCCAACAATCTGGGTCCTCGTTTTACCCACCTCGGAAGGACGGAAGGCTGAGTCAACCTTGAGCCAGTCAGGATCGAACTGCTGGCAGTGGGCAGAGTCAGCCTGCAATACAGCAT
This sequence comes from Notechis scutatus, assembly GCF_049901735.1. NCBI lineage: Eukaryota > Metazoa > Chordata > Lepidosauria > Squamata > Elapidae > Notechis > Notechis scutatus. Next base: position 2,292,046 of record NC_142022.1, on the reverse strand, counting down.
TCTAACAACTGTCTGGAAGGAAGGAAGGAAGGAAGGAAGGAAGGAAGGAAGGAAGGAAGGAAGGAAGGAAGGAAGGAAGGAAGGAAGGAAGGAAGGAAGGAAGGAAACAGGATGGATGGAAGGGAAGGAAGGAAGGAAGGAAGGAAGGAAGGAAGGAAGGAAGGAAGGAAGGAAGGAAGGAAACAGGATGGATGGAAGGGAAGGAAGGAAAAGGAAGGAAGGAAGGAAGGAAGGAAGGAAGGAAGGAAGGAAGGAAGGAAGGAAGGAAGGAAGGAAGGAAACAGGATGGATGGAAGGGAAGGAAGGAAGGAAAAGGAAGGAAGGAAGAAGTACTTAGAATTATATCCCGCTTCACGGTGCTTTCCAGCCCTCCCTAAGCTGTTTCCAGAGTCAACCTCTTGCCCCCAACAATCTGGCTCCTCATTTTACCCACCTTGGAAGGACGGAAGGCTGAGTCAACACCTTTAGCCTGGTGAGATTCGAACTTCTGGCAGGCGGCAGATGTAACCTGCAATGCTGGACTCTAACCCACTGCGCCACCACGGTTCTTTTATGTTCATTTTAGATCATTTTATTTTAATTAATTTTTATGCTAGTTCGCTTTTAGTTGGATTTCATGCAGATCCCACCTTCATAACATTTCCCGCCTGAGCAGGGGGTTGAACTAGAAGACCTCCAAGGTCCCCTTCCAACTCTGCTATTCTGTTCTGTTTTTAAAAGCAGCTTGAGGTCGCAAACCTATCCGATGCCCCTTCCTCCTCCTATTTTCCCCACTAACAACAAAAACAACCCTGGGAGAGGTTGGGCTTGGTCACCCAGCCAACTTTCATGGCTCGGGCAGGACTAGAACTCACAGCCTCCTGGTGTCATGCCTGGTGCGTGCCTTTTGCATCTATCAGGGGAGCCTGGCGGGCAAAGAAACAAGCTATCCGGTGACTGCATCTTAAAGCTGGATCCCAAAGATCCATAAGGCACAACCCTGTTCTGGTTAGCTGGCAGCAGGTGCAGATGGTGGAGGAGAGGGAGGACTCGGAGGAGGGGCCCGGACCACCAGGGAGTGGACTGCTGCCTACAGAGATGGTTGGGGTTGGCAGCAATGATGAGGAGGTTCCCGAGGAGCCTGTGCCAAGCGCAGGTGAGCACAGGATGCTTCGTAGGAAGGAACAGATGAAGCTGCATAGACGACTTGGGAGTCAGGAGGCAGTGTAATGGCCCCTCCCTCTAGGGAATATAAGCCTGGTTGCAAAGGGTTTTTGCCTTTGCAAAAAGAAGGCAAAAAGCATTGGAAGGGTTAAGTGTGAGGATAACAGACTTGGAAGGTTTACTTGAAGGTTTTGCTAATTGGACTCCTTGGCTGCAAGCCATCTGTTAAACTACCAAGAGGTATTTGTAGAGCAAAGCCGTGAACTTTTCAGTCCCCTGGGTCAGAATAAATCCTGTCCTTCTGGGGAAGGGGAATTTCAACATCTTCATGGAGATTGACACCTCAGCGTTGTCTCTGTGGCGTCTCCAAAGTTTCTGCTGGTCTTTGCAAGAACTGGGATCCTCTTCGTTAAGCTCCCGGAAGAAGGGATGATCTCCTCCCACCAGTGGAGGGGGAGGGGAACCAAGCAGTCTTGGGCAAGAACAGCCCCTCCTATTCCATCCTTACCAAACCCATTTAAGCCGCCTTTCCCCAAAGCTTTGGTTCTTTCTCAGAGTAACAAGAGTTGGAAGGGACCTCGGAGGTCTTCCAGTCCAGCCCTCTGACCACGGAAGGACACCTTATTCTGTCCTGGACAAGTGGCTGTCCAGTCTCTTCTTAAAATCAGAAAATAAAATACAAGCTGAATAGTGAAGACCTTGCTGATGATCCAAACTCCGTCAAGGATCTTGGAGTTCTCATCTCTAATGATCTAAGTGCTAGAGCCCACTGCAACTACATAGCCAAAAAGGCATTAAGAGTTGTTAACCTAATCTTACGTAGCTTTTTCTCTGGTAATATCACACTACTAACTAGAGCGTACGAAACATTTGCTAGACCAATACTCGAATACAGCTCATCAGTCTGGAACCCCCATTACGTATCTGGTATTAACACAGCTGAGAAAGTCCAGAAATATTTCACAAGAAGAGTTCTCCACTCCTCTACCCTTTGCAGAAGACCTTATGCCACCAGACTTGAAATTCTAGACCTAGAAAACCTACAACTACGCCGTCTTCGGTCTGATCTAAGTATGGTATATAAAATCATACATTGCAATGTCCTACCTGTCAATGAATACTTCAGCTTCAACCATAACAACACAAGAGCAAACAATAGATACAAACCAAGGTAAACCGCACAAACTTGATTGAGGAAATCGACTTCAGCCACAGAGTGGTCAATGTCTGGAATACTCTACCTCAGGGATCCCAACCTTTCGCGCGCCGGTTCCGACATCAGCTGGGCGCGGCCGTCGCGTAATGGGCGCCGCCATCTTTATGACGAAACGCTCCGGTGACGTCACGGCGTAATAAAAAATGCCGTGAGCTTGGCAGAAATGGCTTTCTACCGAAAAGCTTGATTGCAGGAAATCTTTTATGATGAAACGCCCGTGAGCTTCACCCGAGAGTGCTCACCAGAAGCGCTCAAAAAGATGTCTGGAAGGTTGTTCCGCGCCTCCGTCCGGACTCTGCTCTGACTCTGTGGTTTCTTCCCCAAACCCCAAAAACTTTAATCTTAAGACTGTCTACTATTGACCTCACCCCTTTCCTAAGAGGTCTGCAGGGGGCGTGCATAAGCGCACCAACGTGCCTACCGTCCCTGTCCTATTGTTTCTTTTATTTTTCTTATATGTACCCATTTCATGTATTCATAACTATGTATATACTTATACCTATTATCTTGTAAGCGATTGACAAATCAAAATAAATCAAAATCAATCAATAAAAGCCTCCAGTGATGGAGCACTCACAACTTCTGGATGGAATAGAATAAGAATTAGAATAATTGAATTGAATTGAATTAGAATAATAATGAATAGAATAGAATAGAATAAATATTGGAATGAAGGAATAGAATAGAATAGAATAGAACAGAACAGAACAGAACAGAATAGAATAAGAATAAGAATAGAATGGAATCAGAGGTGGTATTCAGCAAGTTCTGACCAGTTCTGGAGAACCGGTAGCGGAAATTTTGAATAGTTTGGAGAACCAGCAAATACCAACTCTGACTGGAGATTTTGCAGTATCCTTCCGCTGCCACGCCCACCAAGCCACGCCCACAGAACCGGTAGTAAAAATATTTGAATCCCACCACTGAATGGAATAGAATAGATATCAGAAGGTATAGAATAGAATAGAATAGAATAGAATAGAATAGAATAGAATAGAATAGAATAGAATAGATATTTGAAGGAATAGAATAGAATAGAATAGAATAGAATAGAATAGAATAGAATAGAATAGAATAGAATAGAATAGAATAGGATTTTTATTTTATTTTATTTTATTTGGTTTGTCAGTTGCTTACCAAGATAGTAGGTATAAGTAAAAACATCGTTATGCATACATGGATACATATAAGAAAAATAAGAGAAACAATAGGACAGGGACGGTAGGCACGTTGGTGCGCTTATGCACACCCCCTACAGACCTCTTAGGAAAGGGGTGAGGTCAATAGTAGACAGTCTAAGGTTAAAGTTTTTGGGGTTTGGGGAAGAAACCACAGAGTCAGGTAGAGTATTCCAGACATTGACCGCTCTGTTACTGAAGTCGTATTTCCTGCAATCAAGTTTGGTGCGATTAACCTTGAGTTTGTATCTATTGTGTGCTCTTGTGTTGTTATGGTTGAAGCTGAAGTATTCATTGACAGGTAGGACATTGCAATGTATGATTTTATATACTATATTTAGATCGGACCGAAGGCGGCGTAGTTCTAGGTTTTCTAGATCTAGAATTTCAAGTCTGGTGGCATAAGGTATTCTGCAACGAGTAGAGGAGTGGAGAACTCTTCTTGTGAAATATTTCTAGACTTTCTCAACTGTATTAATATCCGATACGTAATGCGGGTTCCAGACTGATGAGCTGTATTCGAGTATTGATCTAGCAAATGTTTTGTACACTCTAGTTAGTAGTGTGATATTACCAGAGAAAAAGCTACGTAGGATTAGATTAACAACTCTTAACGCCTTTTTGGCTATGTAGTTACAGTGGGCTCTAGGACTTAGATCATTAGAGATGAATACTCCAAGGTCCTTGACAGAGTTTGGATCATCAACAAGGTCTTGACTATTCAGCCTGTATTTTATTTTCTGATTTTTTTTGCCAATATGTAGGACAGAGCATTTATTTGTTGAGATTTGAAGTTGCCGTTTGTTTGACCATTCTGATACATAGTCGAGGTCTTTTTGAAGGGTAGCAGTATTGTCTGTGGTGTTGAATAGCTTTACATCGTCAGCAAAGAGAATGCAGTTGCTCTTAATATGATCACAGAGGTCATTTATGTAGAGTATGAAGAGAGTTGATCCTAGAACCCTTGGGGGACACCACTGTTGACAGGTACAAAATTTGATAGGACGCTCCCAATTTTGACCATTTGTTGTCTGTTTGACAGGAATGCTTCTATCCAGTTATGTAGATGTCCAGAGATACCATAAGTTTTTAGTTTTAGGAGTAGTTTGTCATGTACCACTGAATCAAAGTCTTTACAAAAGTCTATGTAGATTGCGTCTATTGCTTTGCCCTGATCGAGTTGTGCAGTCCATATGTTTTTGCAGTGTAAGAGTTGCAGATTACAGGATAGTTTTTTTCTGAAACCAAATTGTTTATTAGAGAGTAGGTTGTTTGTCTCTAAGTGGAGGATAATGGATTGGTTAATAATTGATTCCATGACTTTACAGGTGATGCAGCATAAGGAGATTGGTCTGTAATTTTCAACTAGGCTGGGGTCTCCCTTTTTGAGGATGCGGATGACCGTGGCTTATGACCATAGTTTTGGCAAGGAGCTGGTCCTGAAAGATTTTTCAAAGATTATGCTTAGAGGTTCGGCTATGGCAGTGGGTAGCTTTTTTAAGAAGTAGGCACATATTCCCTCCGGTCCAATAGATAGGGATGGTTTTAGATTGCACAGTGCTTTTTCAACATTGTCTTCTGTAAAATCGATATGTATAGATCATTGTAGTTGTCTGTGGTTCAACTAGGAAATACTGGGCATGATCCATTGCTGTTTACAAATACTGAGCCAAAGAATGTGTTAAAGAGGTTGGCTTTGATGGTGTCATCGTTGCAGTCTTTGCCATTAGGTCCTTTCAGGGGTGGGATGGACCTTGAGTCTTTTAGTTTGTTGTTTACAAAATTGTAGAAGGCGCGGGTGGAATTTGTGCGTAGAAGGTTTTCCTCTTGTTTAATGTTAACCCTTATTGTTATGGATAATCTGTTTTTTTCTGGTTTGGGGAGTTGTTATTGGTACATATAGTTTGATGACTCTTTTGACTTCAAGTAAAAATATGTTGTAATGGTCTTCTACAGTATTGCATCCAGTGAATAGAAATTGCCAATCAAGGGATGAGAGATCGTTGTTTGTAAGATCATAGTTGCCTTTTTTGAAGTTATAATTGGGGATCACATCGTTGTGTTGATTTTTGTGTGGACATATGTTGAGACAAAAGTCAATCATGCTGTGGTCACTGTTGGAAAAGGGTTCTTTAATTTGTATTCTGTAAATTGAATTCAAACTATTGCAGAAGATGAGATCGAGGCAGTTGTTAAGTCTAGTATTGTTGGTTACTCGTTGTTCCAGTCCCAGGTTTGTTACAGCATCGTAGAAGGTTGCATGTGTGGGTTCAGTTCTACATTCGTTTAGGGTCCACTTAATCTGAGGTAGATTGAAGTCACCAAGAAAGATAAAAGCGTGTGGTGGACAGGATGTTGCCCATGTTAGTAGTGAATTTAGTTTGTTTACATGTTCGATGTCATAATCAGGGGCTCTGTAACATAGTAAGAACCGAAATGTGATATTTAAGTTCATAGATAATGGTCTCAGGAAGAACAAGCTCTTGGGTAACTTGGATGTTTTTTAGATGTAAGGACTTTTTATAGAAGATAGCAACACCACCTCCTCTACGGATTTCACGATCTGATCGGTAAACATGATAGTCTCTTACATAATAGGGAATAGAATAGAATAGAATAGAATAGAATAGAATAGAATAGAATAGAATAGAATAGAATAGAATAGAATAGAATAGAATAGAATAGAATAAATATTGGAAAGATGAATAGAATAGAATAGAAAATAGAATAGAATAGAGAATAGAATAGAATAGAATAGAATAGAATAGAATAGAATAGAATAGAATAGAATAGAATAGAATAGAATAGAATAGAATAAATATTGGAAAGATGAATAGAATAGAATAGAAAAATAGAATGAATAGAATAGAATAGAATAGAATAGAATAGAATAGAATAAATATAAATATTGGAAATAGAATAGATGAATAGAATAGAATAGAAATAGAATAGAATAGAATAGAATAAATATTAGAATAGAAAATAGAATAAATATTGAATAGAATAGAATAGAAAATAGAATAGAATAGAGAATAGAATAGAATAGAATAGAATAGAATAGAATAGAATAGAATAGAATAGAATAGAATAGCAGAGTCGGAAGGGACCTTGGAGGTCTTCTAGTCCAACCCCCTGCCCAAGACAGGATACCTTGTGGACAAGTGGTTGTCCGATCTCTTCTTAAAAGCCTCCAGTGATGGACCACGCACAACCTCTGGAGGGCAGCTGTTTCATTGACTAATTGCTTTTGTTCTCCGAAAACTTCTCATTCATTTCTTAAGTCCCGGTGCTTTTTTCCCCCCCTTGAGGGCAGGTGGTGAATGGAATCAAACACCACTTGGATGTCGTCCTGCTCCAGAGCCCGTGCAAGAGGGGCGAGACTGCAGACTGCGACAATGCTTCGGGGTCTCTCCCTCCAGGAAAACCAGAACACGTGGTAAGCGGGGACCCTTCCCCCCCCGAAAGCATTTGGTTCTAACTAAAAGGATGGGTGTGATAAAATATATGTGTGTGTAGGTGCATATATGTATGTATGTATGTATGTATGTATGTATGTCATTCAGCTTTGTTCGGGTATTTTCCCACGTCATTGTAGTTGTGCTTTTAAAGTTGTAGCAACGTTTCGGCAGAATCTCATCTGCCATCATCAGGCTTCTGTATTGGGTTCGTCTGTGAGTCAGACTTTTAGTCAAACAACTGTAAAAGTCTGACTCACAGACGAACACAATGCAGAAGCCTGATGATGGCAGATGAGATTCTGCCAAACATTGCTACAACTTTAAAAGCACAACTACAATGAGGTGGGAAAATACCCGAACAAAGCTGAATACCGTACATGTAAGTACCGCGAAAACTTAAGAAAACATATATATATATATGTGTGTGTGTGTGTGTGTCGCCTTATCAACGTGATGGGAATCATATAAATTTAGTAAATAACAGTTTTCATATTAGGTTTTTACCGGTTTTATAAAACTGTTTTGACATAACAGTCAAAAATAATAGTGTTGACTAATTTTCAAAACACCGAGGTTTCGCATAGTTCCATTGAAAATGGTTTGAGTGGTCAGAAGTTAGTGCAGCCCCCCGATTGCTTTTACAGAAGGACCAGGGGTGACATGACAGCAGTCTGCCAGGATTTGAGGGGCTGGCTGCCCCAAAGAAGAGGGGGGGTCTCAACTTATTTTCCAAAGCACCAGAAGGCAGGACAAGAAGCAAAATGGGTGGAAACAAATCAAGGACAGAAGCAACCTGGAGCTAAGGAGAAACTTCCTAACGGGGAGGACAATTAACCAGTGGAACTGCTTGCCACCAGAAGCTGTGCTCCATCACTGGAGGCTTTCAAGAAGAGACTAGACAGCCATTTGTCCAAAAGGTGTCCTGCCTTGGGCAGAGGGTTGGACTAGAAGACCTCCAAGGTCCCTTCCAATTTTGTTCTATTCTATTCTATTCTATTCTATTCTATTCTATTCTATTCTATTCTATTCTATTCTATTCTATCCTATCCTATTCTATTCTATTCTATTCTATTCTATTCTATTCTATTCTATTCTATTCTATTCTATTCTATTCCTATCCTATCCTATCCTATCCTATCCTATCCTATCCTATTCTATTCTATTCTATTCTTCCTAATCTATTCTTATTTTCTCTTCTCTTGTATTCCATCCAGAAGTTGTGACAGCCCTTTGTCCACAATGCTGTAAAGTCTCCTGCTTGAGCAGGGGGTTGGACTAGAAGACCTCCATGGTCCCTTCCAACTTTGTTACTCTGTATTCTGTAACCTTCACAATTCTATGGACAGGGCATTAGCTATAGAATCATAGACCTGGAAGGGACCTTTGGAGGTCTTCTAGTCCAGCCCCCTGATCAAGCAGGAGACCACTGCCCAGTCTCTTCTTTAAAATCTCCAGTGATGGAGCAGCCATAACTTCCATTTGATTTATTGTTCTCGCTGTCAGGAACATTTCTCCTTACTTCTAGGTTGGATCTCTCTTTGATAATCTTCCATGAGACTCATGGATCTTGAAGCATAGGCTACACAAGGATGCGGAGCTGTTCTGACCCAAACCTTGTTCCAAGTAAACAAACGGATTCTGTTAATTCACGGTTAAAAGGCTATGAAAACTCATTGCCTCTGATAAAAACGAGCCTTGCCAAGGTGGTGCACGGCTGCCAAGAACACCAGATAAAGTTACTCAGAAATATTTCAAACACAAAAGGTCTCCAAACACCAACCAAGATATTCCAAACGTCCACAAGGCTTGAGTGCAAAAACTTCTTTGCTTCCTGCAAAGAACTCCAGTTTCTCAGCTGGCTTTTATCTCTTGAGTGAGGGGCCATCACCTTGCAGCCTTACTCCCGAGTCACCCGTGCTGCTGCAGCTGCTTTTTCCTTGGAGCAGCCCTGCGTGCACACACCCTGGGCACCCTCGGGGGTCTCTTCCTCACTGCTGCCAGCCTCCACAATCTCCGAAGGCAGCACTCCACTCCCTGATGGTCCTGGCCCCATCCCTGCCTCACATGCAGGCCCCTCATCTGAGTCCTCGCTCTCCGAGACCTCAGCCGTCTGCAACCTGCTGCTGGCAAACCACAACATGAGCTAGGGCCTCGCGTGACTCCTCCTTCCAGATTAGCTCCCAGTTTCCCAACACCCAAAGAATGAGGATGCTGGACAAGAGAGAGAGAATTCCCACGATGCCTCTGCCCCGCCAAGGTTTCCCTGGGCGTCTCCGGTGAAGTTGAGCAACCTGATTTGGACACTTAGTAAATCCCCATTTCCTGATTTCCAATTCCACCCCTTTCGGCATTTCTGACTCACGGCTCTCCTCGCTACCCAGTCCTGCCACTTCGAGGTTTGGAGCCAGCCCTGGGCGAGCAGCAAGAACCTGCTGAAGCAAGACTGTCATCCCACTGGTAAGTCCGCTTTTCGGCACCTAACCGGGCGCCAGATTCTCTGCCAGCCTCAGCAGATCCTGGAGCGGCTGCTTTGCCTCGCAAATCAGGGCTGGGAAAAGTGGAAACGGGAAAGTGGGAACTTGCCTGAAGGCGTTCAGAGCAAGAGAGAGAGGTTGGGATCCTGCATGACGGCGGGTTGTTTTAAAATTCAGGAGTTTTCAAACTCGACAGCTCGAAGACTTGTGGACTTCCACTCCCAGAATTCCTCCTCCAGTCACCTTAGCTCAGGAATTCTGGGAGTTGAAGTCCACAAATCTTCAGCTGCCGAGTTGGAAAACCCTTGTGATAGATGATGGATACATATAGACAGATAGATATAGATAGATAGATAGATAGATAGATAGATAGATAGATAGATAGATAGATAGAGATGATGATAGATGATAGATAGATAGATAGATAGATAGATAGATAGATAGATAGAGATGATAGAGAGATGATAGAGAGAAAGATAGATAGATAGATAAGATAGATGATAGATAGATAGATAGATAGATAGATAGATAGATAGATAGACAGATAGATATAGATGATGATGATAGATAGATAGATAGATAGATGAAGTAGATAGATAGATAGATAGATAGATAGATAGATGATAGATAGATAGACAGATAGATATAGATGATGATGATAGATAGATAGATAAATAGATAGATAGATAGATAGATGATAGATAGATAGATAGATAGATAGATGATAGATAGATAGATAGACAGATAGATAAGATGATGATAGATAGATAGATAGATAGATAGATAGATAGATGATAGATAGATAAATGATAGATAGATAGATAGATAGATAGATATAGATGATGATAGATAGATAGATAGATAGATAGATAGATAGATAGATAGATAGATATAGATGATGATAGATAGATAGATAGATGATGATAGATAGATTAGATAGATAGATAGATAGATAGATAGACAGACAGACAGATAGATAGATATAGATGATGATAGATGATAGATAGATAGATAGATATAGATGATGATAGATAGATGATAGATAGATAGATAGATAGATAGATAGATAGATAGATAGATGATAGATAGATATAGATGATGATAGATAGATAGATAGATGATAGATAGATAGATAGATAGATAGATATAGATGATGATAGATAGATAGATAGATAGATAGATGATGATAGATAGATAGATAGATAGATAGATGATAGATAGATAGATAGATAGATAGATAGATAGATAGATAGATATAGATGATGATAGATAGATAGATAGATAGATAGATAGATAGATAGATAGACAGATAGATGATAGATAGATAGATAGATATAGATGATGATAGATAGATAGATAGATAGATAGATAGATAATAGATCAGGAGTCTTCAAACTTGACAGCTTTAAGATTTGTGGACTTCCACTCCCAGAATTCCTCCTCCAGTCATGTTAGCTCAGGAATTCTGGGAGTTGAAGTCCACAAGTCTTACACTTGCCAAGTTTGAAGACCCTTGTGATAGATGATGGATAGATGATAGATTGATACATAAGTAAATCAGTAAATAGGTAGGTACGGGGCAAGAGAGAGAGATGATAGATAGATAAGTGATAGATGATAGAACAGGGGTCTTCAAACTTGACCACTTTAAGACTTGTGGACTTCCAAGATGATATAGAGGATAGATACATGCATAAATAGATAACTGATAGATAGGTAGGTAAATAGGTAGGTAGGTATGGAGAGCGAAAGAGAGAGAGAGAGGTGATAGGTGACAGCTAATAGATCAGAGGTCTTCAAACTTGACAGCTTTAAGACTTGTGGACTTCCACTCCCAGAATTCCCTTGGCAGCAGGTGTGTGGATGGCTGTGGAATTCTGGGAGTTGGAGTCCACCTATCTTAAAGCGGCAGAAGTTGAGGAACACGGACTTAGGCACATTGGCTGAAGGGATAGATCAGGGGGTCTTCATACTCGACGGCTTTAAGACTTGTGGACTTCCACTCCCAGAATTCCTCCTCCTCCTCCAGTCAGGTTAGCTCAGGAATTCTGGGAGTGGGAAGTCCACAAGTCTTAAACTTGCCAAGTTGGAAGAGCCTTGTTTTAAACCATGGCTTGCTAAACAAGCCCTTGTGCAGGGGTGGGCTGCTGTGGGGTTCGCAGAGGGTCGGGAGAGCCCCTAGCTAAGATTATGCACAGTTCGGAGAAGACCCCCAAATCCCACTCCTGGCTGGCCCTGCCCACCCCGCCTCTCCCCTCCCAGGAGTCCCCCACGGGCAGGTAAGTGCAGGGCGCGCGTGGAGGCTCAGGGAGGGTGAAAAATGGGCGTTTGGGAAGGCCAAAAATGGGCTATTTCCGTCTTCCAAAGAGCCTCCGGAGTCCGGGAGGGCAAAACGCCCCCCCAGCTGTAGTGCAGGAGGCTGACTAGGCCACGCCCACCCAGCAACGGAACCGAGAACCCCTTGTTAAAAAAATTGGTGAAGCCTCACACCTGGTCTTGTGGCTCGGCAGCGCATTCACGTTGGGGGGGGCTTGCACATTCTCGCTGACCCACCCTAAGGGTGGTGAGGTTGGGCTTAGCGCAACCACTTTAAGACCATGCAGGCCTAGGGAACTCTGGGAGTTGAAGTCCACAAGTCGACATGCATGTCTGGCTGAGGAATTCTGGGAGTTGAAGTCCCCAGAGTGGCCAAGGCTGGACCCCCTGCTGTAATGGCTGTGGAGTCGAAGGGTCCCACTTTGACCTTGGGGGAGGGGTGGGGGGCAAAAGAGAATTACAGCCAAAGTTTCCTGTTGCGGTTGCTGTAATATTTCTCATTTCCCCCTCCGTTCTTCTCAGCAGAACCACTGGCTGAAATCCAGGCGGCCACACTGGGTCCGTGGGAGACGTTTCCTTTGACCGGCCCTTTTGTGGGCCCAGCTGGGGAGCCTTTGAGGCAGATGGAGTCGCTCCAGGTAGGCGATGCTTTTCCCCAGGACGATACAGCTAGTCCTCGACTTACGACCACAGGGTGTCATTAAACAAGGCATCACGAGACCACCAGATGTGATTTTATTACCATTTTTTTTAAAGGGTCATTAAATGAATCCCGCCTCTCTCTGGTCACCATGAGAATATATCTGCTGAACAAAACTCCACATTGGTGACAGGAAGGGCATCTGGCCATTAAAACACTCTTCTAGCTCCATTCAGTTGCCTAGACTCCACCCCGCAAGGGATTATGGGGTCATTAAAAGGAGATGATGATTAAATGAACCATGCGGTCATTAAATAAGCTGCCTGGTCGTTAGGCGAATCCAGCTCCTCCCCATTGATTTTGATGGTCGGAATCTGTCTGGGAAAACCACAAATTGTGATCGCGAGATTCTGCCACCATTGTAAATGCAAGCCAGTTGCCCAGCACCCAAATCTTGACCGTGTTAATCTCAGGGAGGTTCAACGGTCATAACTTCTGAGGATGGGTCACAAGTCGCTTTTGAACTTTGAACTGTCATAAAAAAGATGGTCCTAAATCGAGGACCACCTTGCCCTCAGCATGGCTTGCCAGGCTGGGTTCCTCTGAGGACAGGGCTCGGCTCCCTTTCTCCCTTTGGCTCCCCAAAACATGGAGGAGATTGTCCACTGATGTTGGAAGGGACTCATGGCTGTGGGGGTGTTCTACTGGTTCGGCCCGCTTCACATGAACCGGGAGTAAAAAATGTTACCGTCCGGCCGAACCAGTAGTAAAAAAAAAGATACCAGTTCTGCCCAACCAGTAATTTCCCCCGACAATCAGCTGTTCTGACGATCAGCTGTTCTGGCGATCGGCTGTTCTGACGATCAGCTGTTCCGGTGATCAGCTGTTCGCGATCAGCTGTTCCGCGATCAGCTGTTCCGATGATCAGCTGTTCCGACGATCAGCTGTTCCGATGATAAACTGTTCTGACGATCAGCTGTTCCGATGATAAGCTGTTCTGACGATCAGCTGTTCCGATGATAAACTGTTCTGACGATCAGCTGTTCCGATGATAAACTGTTCTGACGATCAGCTGTTCCGATGATAAGCTGTTCTGACGATCAGCTGTTCCGATGATAAACTGTTCTGACGATCAGCTGTTCCGATGATAAACTGTTCTGACGATCAGCTGTTCCGATGATCAGCTGTTCCGATGATCAGCTGTTCTGACGATCAACTGTTCCGATGATCAGCTGTTCCGACGATCAGCTGTTCTGACGATCAACTGTTCTGACGATCAGCTGTTCCGATGATAAGCTGTTCTGACGATCAACTGTTCTAACGATCAGCTGTTCTGACGATCAACTGTGCCAGGATCCCCCTGTCTTGTACTGCTTCACCCAGGAGGCAAAAAGGGGCATGGTGAGGTTTACTGCAAAAGAAGAAGAAGCCATGCCCACCCTGTCACATGGCCACGCCCATAGAGCCAGTAGTAAAAATATTTGTGTCCCATCCCTGACTCATGGGATATGTTGTCCTTCGCTTCTGCTGAATTTTTCCTTTTGCAGAGGAGATATTGGGGGGGGGATCTGCTGTAATGGACCTTTCTTCTTGAGGAATTGAGAAAGGAGGCTGAGCAGGGTCCAGGGTTCCTCCACACCCCATTTGTCTCTCTCTCTCTCACACACACACACACACACACACACACACCAAATTGCCAAGGCTGCAAGTCTTTGCTGCTTTGGGGGGCAAGGAGGATTTTTCAAATTTCCACCGTTTAAACTTCTGACGGTTCCTTCCCAGTTTCTCAGGCCAGTTCCTCCCCCGTGAGGAGGCGTCTTGGGGCAAATCGGGGGATTGGAAGGGGCCCAGCTTGTCTGCCCACCTCTTCCTGAGGGTCCCAAAGTCCCCTGCCCTCCGGTGACATCGCGGCTCCACCAGGGCTTCAAAAATTTTAGCAACGGGTTCTCTGCCCGGTGGCTGGGTGGGCGTGGTCCATTAGTTGCACCATGGCGGTGGGGGGGGGTGTTTTTGCCCTCCCCAGACTCCTGAGGCTTTCATCAAGCCTCCTCCCCGGACTCCTGAGGCTTTCATCAAGCCTCCTCCCCAGACTCCTGAGGCTTTCATCAAGCCTCCTCCCGGACTCCTGAGGCTTTCATCAAGCCTCCTCCCCGGACTCCTGAGGCTCTCTGGAAGCCGGAAAGAGGCCCATTTCCGGCCTTCCCAAACTGCCTGGAGGCCCGTTTTTTGCCCTCCCTGAGCCTCTGTGCATGACCTACACTTACCTGCATCCAGGTAGGGGCAGGGCGGGATAGGCCGGGCCAGCCAGGAATTGGACTAGGGGGTTCTCCAAACTGCACAGGATCCTTAGCTAGGGGCTCTGCCCACCCTTGACGCAGGGTGGGAAACCTGAGGGTGGCCCCCAGGCCAAAAAAAATGGCTGCTAGCTCTCCATCTTCGGAGCCTCCGTTCCCTGAAATTTCAGACAAGGACTGGCCCGCTGCAGCCGGGGTAAGGCCAGTTCCTGTGATCCGGTGGGTGGTGGATTGTCCTCCCATGTCTCCGGTTCTCATCCCGGGGGGGTCTCTTCCTTCCACAGAACGCCTCTGCCCGCCTGGTCTCCCTCTTCAAGGACTTCCTGACCACCTACGAGAAGAGCTACCTGGACGAAAGAGGTGACTGCGGAAGGGGGGGGTCAGGTTGGGGAGGGACCTGTTACCAATTGAAGTGGGGGGGGGGGCAGCCCCCATGGCACAATTTCACGGGGAAAGTGCAGGTGTGACCCAGGTATCACGACTTTCAAAACAGAATTTCAGCCACGTTGTAAAAGGCCCAGAATCTCTGCATCAGTGAGATGGACAGCATAAAAACCCAGATAAATAGATAAATGGATGGATGGATGGATGGATGGATGGATGCAGATAGATAGATAAATAGATAGAAGAATATAACTACCAGTAGATGATAAAGCGGAAGGAAGGAAGGAAGGAAGGAAGGAAGGAAGGAAGGAAGGAAGGAAGGAAGGAAGGAAGGAAGGAATAGAAAAAGATAGAGAGTATAGATAGATGATAGATAAAATGGAAGAGAAAGAAATAGGATAGAAAGAAGGATATATAAAGATAGGCAATATAGATGATAAAGTGAAAGAAAGGAGAGAAAAAATGAAAGAAAAGATAAAAGAAAGAAAATGATAAAAACAGACAGAATATAGATAACGAAAGATAAAGTGAAAGATGGACGGATGGAGACAGAATATAGCTAGATGATAAAGTGAAAGGAAAGGAAAGAAAAGAAAGAAAGAAGAAAAAATAGAAAGGAAAAGAATATAGATAGATCATAGATAAAGTGAAAGAGAAAGAAATAGTGAGGCTAGAAAGAATGATATATAAAGACAGACAGGCAATATAGATGATAAAGCGAACGAAAAGGAAAAGAAAAAAAGAAAGACGATAGATAAAGACAAATATAGAAAATGAAAGATAAAGAAATTGAAAGAAATGATAGATGATGATAGGTAGGTAGCTAGGTAGCTAGGTAGCTAGGTAGCTAGGTAGGTAGGTAGATAGATAGATAGATAGATAGATAGATAGATAGATAGATAGATAGATAGGTGATAGATAGATAGATAGATAGATAGATAGATAGATAGATGATAGATAGATAGATAGGTGATAGATAGATAGATAGATAGATAGATAGATAGATAGATAGATAGATAGATAGATAGATAGATAGATAGATAGATAGATAGATAGATAGATAGATAGATAGATATAGATAGATAGAAGATAGATAGACAGATAGATGATAGATAGATAGATAGATAGATAGATAGATAGATAGATAGATGATAGATAAGATAGATAGGTGATAGATAGATAGATAGATAGATAGATAGATAGATAGATAGATAGATAGATAATAGAGAGAAAGATAGATAGATAGATGATAGATAGATAGATAGATAGATAGATGATAGATAGAAGATAGATAGATAGATAGATAGATAGATAGATAGATAGATGATAGATAGATAGATAGATAGATAGATAGATAGATATAGATAGATAGATAGATAGATAGATAGATATAGATAGAAAGATAGAGACAGATAGATGATAGATAGATAGATAGATAGATAGATAGATAGATAGATAGATAGATAGATAGATAGATAGATGATAGATAGATGATGGATGGATGGATGGATGGATAGATAGATAGATAGATAGATAGATAGATAGATAGATAGATAGATAGATAGATAGATAGATAGATAGATAGATAGATAGATGATGTATAGATAGATAGATAGATGGATGGATAGATAGGAAGAAATAGATAGATAGATAGATAGATAGATAGATAGATAGATAGATAGATAGATAGATAGATAGATAGATAGATAGATAGATAGATAGATAGATAGATAGATAGATAGATAGATAGACAGATAGATGATAGATAGATGATAGATAGATAGATAGATAGATAGATAGATAGATAGATAGATAGATAGATAGATAGATAGATAGATAGATAGATAGATAGATAGATAGATAGATAGATAGATAGATAGATAGATAATAGATAGATAGATAGATAGATAGATGATAGATAGATAGATAGATAGATAGATAGATAGATAGATAATATAGATAGAAAGATAGAGACAGATAGATGATAGATAGATAGATAGATAGATAGATAGATAGATAGATAGATAGATAGATAGATAGATAGATAGATAGATAGATAGATAGATAGATAGATAGATAGATAGATAGATAGATAGATAGATGAGACAGATAGATAGATAGATAGATAGATAGATAGATAGATAGATAGATAGATAGATGATAGATAGTTAGATAGATAGATAGATAGATAGATAGATAGATAGATAGATATGATGGATGGATGGATGGATGGATGGATAGATAGATAGATGATAGATAGATAGATAGATAGATAGATAGATAGATAGATAGATAGATGATAGATGGATGGATGGATAGATAGATAGATAGGTGATAGATAGATAGATAGATAGATAGATAGATAGGTGATAGATAGATAGATAGATAGATAGATAGATAGATAGATAGATAGATAGATGATAGGTAGGTAGATAGATTGATAGATTGATTGATTGATTTGATGGATTGATTTTTGGGAAGTGAGGCTTGTTCAACCCCCGAGAGCCAGTTTGGTCTAGTGGTTAAAGCACCAGGCTAGAAATCAGGGGGCCGTGAGTTCAAATCCTGCCTAAGCCCTGAAAGCCAATCACCAGAAGACGGTGAGTTCTAGTTCTGCCTTAGGCATGAAAGTCAGCTGGGCGACTTTGGGCCCGCCCCTCCCTCTCAGCTCACCCCAACCTTGCAGGGTTGTTGTGGTGGTAAAAAGAGGTGTATTGGATAGGTTTGCCACCTTGCGCTATTTGCAAAGATAATCAAGGCAAATAAACAAATAAATTCAAACTTTTGGGCACTTGTCAACCAGCATGTATTTACAAGAGCTGCCTTCCAATAAACAGCGGCCGTAAAGGGGAAGCTGGATTCACTTAACGGCCGTGTGATTCATTTAATAACTGCAGTGATTGTCTTGATAACCATGGGGGAAGAAAAGGTAAAACTGGGCACTGACAGGCACAATGTCTTTAATTAAGTATGGAGTAATTCAAAATTCTGACCCCATTTTGGTTATAAGTCGAGGATGACCCCAGGGGGACATGGGCTGTCTAATCCAGGGGTCTCCAACCTGGCTGAGGAATTCTGGGAGTTGAAGTCCACAAGCCTTAAAGGGGCCAAGGTTGGAGACTCCTGGGCTAGTCCTAATTCTTATTGGGGGCTGTTTCCATGGGCTGCCTTGTTTCAGAGACCCAAAAGCGCTTCCGGATTTTCGCGGAGAACCTGGAAAGGGCCCGCCTCTATCAGGAACTGGATCAGGGCACCGCAGAATACGGAGTCACCAAATTCAGCGACCTGACAGGTAGGTGAGACGTTTGGTTCCGCAAAAGTTGTTTGAAAAACGGATGAATATTTTGCACTTGGAAGTGATGAAACGGGCCTATTATTTGGCCTGCAAACCCTGCAGAGGCTTTTTTACAAGCCTCTGGGAGGCCGAAAAGGGCCTCAAACCAACCGAAAATCAGCTGTGAGGCGCAGTGCAGGTAAGGGGGGGGTGGGATCGTGCTTGCATGCGTGGGGGGGGCACACGTATTGCCTTCTGGGTGCTGGCATGCGAGTGCACGAGCGCAATGTTTGGCACAGGAGCTCAAAAAAGGTTAGCCACTGCTGGCATAGGGTGTGTGTTGCTTGAGCAGGGGGTTGGACTAGAAGACCTCCAAGGTCCCTTCCTACCCTATGATTCCATATTCCGTGCAAATGGAGAATGACGCGTTTGGGGCAGGATTGGCCACTCATGGTCTGCTTCGTCTCCTTCCAGAGGAAGAGTTCCGCGCTGCGTACCTGAATCCACTTCTGGCGAAGCTCCCTGGCCGGCCAATGAAAGTGGCCTCCGTCCCGAACGGTTCATTCCCCGAGGAGTGGGACTGGCGGGACCACGGGGCTGTCACCGGGGTCAAAAACCAGGTGGGTCTTCTAGGTTTGTCCGTTCCCTGGACAAACAGTTGGATGGGTTCTGAGATGGGGTCCTGGGTGGGGCTGTGGTCGTTCTGCCTAGGTGGCGATGCCCAACTCTTTGGTCAATGGGGCCATATCAAGTGATTGAGGGCAGGGGTGTCCAACTTGGCAACTTCCCTCAGACCTGTGGACTTCAACTCCCAGAATCCCCAGCACAGCTTGGTCCTCCTTGAATTAAGCTTGATGTCTCTGTTGAGGTAATTCCCCGTTAGGAGAATGAGTGCATACTTGAGTACGTATTTGTGTGCGTATGAGTGCGTATAATGAGTGCGTATTTGAGAGTAGTTTTTGAATAATACACACACAGTACACAGATACACTGTACAGTAAATGTAGGTTTTTACTTCCAGAAAGTTTAAGCAAAGTTCAAAATAGGCAGTCCAAAGTCATTCACAGGTAAGATCAGTCAGTTTTTAGTCCAGGGATAATCCAAATATCAAATTCCAGTATCATAAACAGTTCAGTATCAGACTTACATCAAATCCAGTAATATCAGTCAATTAGAAGGAACGGCAATACTCTCCAACAGAAGGAAACAGAGATACACACTCAGACACACTCTCTTCTGAGACTAAGACTAAACAACCCAGGTTTCTGGCTCCATCTTATGGCCGTTTGAGAAACCACACCCAATTGCATGCTCTTGCATTCCCTTAAAGACCTAGTACTAAAATGTTTATCCTGGTTTATATATTTCTAACCCAAATACCTCTTAGGTGACTTATATTCCTAACAGTCTCTAGCTCAGGACAGTGTTTATGAAACTTTGCAATTTCAAGACGGGTTTGACTTCTAACTTCCCCAGCTTTGCCGGCCGGGGAAATTCTGGGAGTTGAAGTCCCACCCGTCCTCCAGTGGCCAAGCTTGAGATTGAAACATGGGCAGCTACACGCCTCTTCATTTCAACTTGGAGTTAGAGCGGGAGGGCGGGGAGGTTGTCTACTAATGGGTTACTTTGGAGAAATAAAACCTCCGCAGTTCCATATGAGAGTTTGTGAGATTCTGGAAACCTTTGAAGGTCCAAATCAAAAGTTGTGCAGAAGAACTCAGATGGTCCCCATAACAAAAGAGAACTTTCTAATACTGTCTACATGGAAGCCTTGGGGGTTCGGCTGGAAAATGCACTGTTTAATACTGGGGGAATTCTGGGAGGTGAAGTCCTCTACCTTCCAGTGGCTAAGGTCCAGAAACATGAGTGTGGCTGGGGAATTCTGGGAGTTGAAGTCTGGACTGTCTTCCAGTGGCCGAGGCTGAGAAAGCACTGTCCTAAAGCTTGGATGGAATTTTTCTGATGCTGTTTGCGTTGTCTCTCCTTCCCTCCGCAGGGCGAGTGTGGCTCCTGCTGGGCCTTCTCCGTAACGGGCAACGTAGAAGGACAGTGGTACCTTCACAAGGGTACCTTGCTTTCCCTCTCGGAGCAAGGTAACTGAAGGGTTGGGGTCACAATCTGTCGGGGTGGGTGGGTTGCCCTGTTGGAAAACATGGATCCACACCCCCCATGCCATGGTTTGTGGATGCTTCTTACCTTGACTGGTTTAGTTTACTTTAGTTTATTGTCCTTGTACAACGAAATTAAATACCATCTTCAGTGTACATTATTATAACTATGAAAATAAAGCATAAACACACATCCTTCACATTGTATACAATTGAATGGAAAAACCCCTGATATTGCATTCATATTGCACTCTACGGTATAATTCAGTAGAGCGACTGCCCTGGGATAGAAGCTGTTTTTCAGCCTTTTTGTCCTTGTTTTTATTATTGTCCTGTACCGGCTTTTGTACAGGGTAATATGTTCACCCAAAGCCAGGATGAAGGAAGCTCTGTGTCCTGAGCAACCATTGGTCAAGAGATTTTGTGAGGACTCGGCCACTCTTTGGGGTCACGCCATTGCTGCTGACTGATGTTGCTGCTGTTAGTGTTGGTCTGACGTGGAGGACCTAAAGGAGATCTCAGGGCCAGAGGCAACAAGTGGGGTCCAATTGTCTTCAGCCTGAGGAAGGGGACCACGGAGATCACCCAGATGTCTCCTGTATCTAAGGAGGCCCGGAATTTGAGTTTCCACCGTGCTCTGAGGCGAGCCCCTTCCCCACCAACAGATAATCAGAATTGGAAGGGACCTTGTAGGTCATCTAGTCCAACCCCCTGCCCAAGCAGGAGACCCTGCACCATTTCTGACAGAGGGCAATCCAGTCTCCTCTTGAAAGCCTCCAGGGATGAAGCTCCCACAACTTCCAAAGGCAACATCTGTTCCATTGGTTGATTGTCCTCACTTTCAGAAATTCCTCCTTATTTCCAGGTTGAATCTCTCCTTGGTCAGTTTCCATCCATTATTCCTTGTCTGGCCTTCGGGGGCTTTGGAAAATAGCTTGACCCCTTCTTCCTCTCTGTGGGAGCCCCTCAAATATCACAAGACTGCTATCATGTCTCCACTGGTCCTTCTCTTAATATCTAATATTTAATAAATAGTATTTAGACCCCCTTGGAGTCTGATGGAGACAGAGTCCCCTAGGAAATGTCCAGACTAGGGGTCTGATTCATTCCCCATTGCACCATGTTGGCCCTCATCCCTGCTGATAATCATTAAACAAAATAAACTGAGGTAAATAAGGCCCTTCTCCCTTCTCTAAACTGAGGTAAATAAGGCCGTTATGGGTTGCTGTGCCATTTGGTGGCCTTCTTGACACGTTCAGAAGTTCTACAACCTTATGCTCTTCAAGCACATGCTAGCTCCCCATAGCTAGAGCCCCCAAGATCTAAATCCAGCCCTTATGGGAAAGACCACGTTGGATGTAGCTGTCTCTCCAGCACAGTGTTTTCTGAGCCTTAGCAACTTTTAAGACGGGTGAACTTCAATTCCCAGAATTCCCCAGCCAGCTGAGCCACCTCAGTCCACCCATCTTAAAGTTGCTGAGATCCAGAAGCATTGCCTGGGTAGGTAGTCCATGTGCCTGCACCCATCTCCAGCATCCAGTTGACCTTCATCCGACCTTCTCCCCCTACAGAGTTGGTGGACTGTGACCTTATAGATGAGGCCTGTGGAGGTGGCCTGCCTTCTAACGCCTACGAGGCTATTGAGAAGCTGGGTAAGTCCGTGGTGCTCTCTGAGCTGGGTTGAATTTCTTGCAGATGTTTCACTGCCCAACTGGGTATCATCTGTGCTGGAAGGGAGTGGGATTTTAGGAGGAGGAGGAGAAGAGGAGGAGGAGGAGGGCTGTTGGGTCCGTGGTGCTCTTGGAACTTGGTTGCTTTCTTGCAGACATTTCACTAACTATGTAATATCATCAGTTCTGGAAAGGAGTAGGCTTTTAGGAGAGGAGGAGGAGGAGGAGGAGGAAGAGACTAAATTGGTCTTTGCTTCAGCCTGAACTCTGGACTTTTTAATGGCCAGCTGAGGAGGAGAGATGCGGCTCTCCTCGACCCTGTTGGCGGTCTCCCCCCTCTTCACCACCTCTACGGGGTGGCTTAGCCCCGAAACCAGCCGGCTCAGGGCACTCCAGCGGCGAGCCCAGAAAGAAACCATGCACGATCACGGATTCCTGTCTGTCGGCCGAAGCCCTTCGAACCGGAAGTGTGAACTCTGGACTTTTTAATGGCCAGCTGAGGAGGAGAGATGCGGCTCTCCTCGACCCTGTTGGCGGTCTCCCCCCTCTTCACCACCTCTACGGGGTGGCTTAGCCCCAAAACCAGCCGGCTCGGGGCGCTCCAGCGGCGAGCCCAGAAAGAAACCGCGCACGATCGCGGATTCCTGTCTGTCGCCGAAGCCCTTCAAACCGGAAGTGTGAACTCTGGACTTTTTAAGCAGAAAACAAGCGCAGGCTTTCTGGGCAACTTGATAGCAACTCAGCGAAACCAATTGTTCCTTTGGTGTTTTGCTGAGCGAGCCGTCCTGGACCGGTGATTTTGAGGCCATCGGCTTCTGAAGCTTCTTCTGCATAGTTTTTTTTCGAGCAAAGGTCTCTTTTGTCTTCTTTTGGGTATCACGTGAGGTTAAAAGCTGGTGGGTCAGAATTAAAAGGGGGAAAAGGATGAGTACAGGTAGCCCTCATTTTACAACCGCAGTTGAGCCCAAAATTCTTGTTGTTAAGGGAGACATGTTAGAGGAGCATTGCCCCATTTTATGATCTCTCTGTGGTGGTTCGCCAGCAGCAGGTGTGGACGGCTGAGGCCTCAGTGAGAACTCAGAGGAGGGGCCTGCGTGTGAGGCAGGGATGGGGCCAGGACCATCAGGGAGTGGGGTGCTGCCTCCGGAGATTGAGGAGGCTGGCAGCAGTGAGGAAGAGGATCCCGAGGAGCCTGTGCCCAGCGTGTGTGCGCACAGGGCTGCTCGAAGGAAAGAGCAGCTGCAGCAGCACAGGGGACTCGGGAGTAAGGCTGCAAGGTGATGGCCCCTCCCTTAAGAGATAAAAGCCAGCTGAGAAACCAGAGTTCTTTGCAGGAAGCAAAGAAGTTTTCGCACTCAAGCCTGGTGGACGTTTGTGATATCTTAGTTGGTGTTTGGAGACCCTTTGTGTTTGAAATATTTCTGAGTAACTTTATCTAGTGTTCTTGGCAGCCTTGCACCACCTTGGCAAGGCTCTTCCTTATTAGAGACAATGAGTTTGAAAAACAGCCTTTTAACCAGGAAGGAACGGAATTCGTAAAGAATCATTTAAAGGTTTTGCTGTTACCTCTGTTTCGTTGGAACAAAGTTTGGGTCAGAACACTTAAGTGAGACCGTTGTTAAGTGAATCACTGCAGTAGATGAGTTAGTCACAGAGTTATGAAGGGCATCCAACTTCCCCATGGATTTTGTTTATCAGAAGGTTGCAAAAGGGGATCGTGGACACACCGCAACTGTCATAAGGATGCGCCAGTTGCCAAGCAGCTGAGCTTTGATTATGTGACCCTGGGGACGCTACAAGGGTCATAAGGGTGAAACATTATTGTAAGTCACTTTTTGCCCAGTGCCATTGTAACTTTGAACTGTCAACTAAATGTGTAAGTCAAGGATTATCTGTATTCGAGTGGATTGGACTTTCTTTTTTCTCCTGAGACTTAAGAATTGCATGAAAAAGAGCTGAGGTTGTTCCAAAGGGGCTTTTTTCTTTTTCTTTCGAAGACGTTTCGCTTCTCATCCGAGAAGCTTCTTCAGCTCTGACTGGATGGTGGGGAATGGAAGGGTTTATAGTTCTTGCAGGCAGCATTTGCATCCTTTTAGAAGGTCATTGAGGCCGCTTGGAGGTTTGTCTGTGTCCTCGGGGTCACCTGAGTGGTGCAAATGGGTGTGGGGCCTTCTGGGAACTGTGGAAAGAAGGACGGTGTTGTAGATTGGAGACAGATGGTGTCATATCCCGCCCCCCTCTTGTTGAGAGAGTATAAATCTTTCTATTTCCCACATCCAGCCCTGAGAAGCGAAAAATCTTCAAAGAAAAATCAGAAAGTCCAGTTAGTTGCCTCTTGAAAAAAGCACATTTGGGACAACCAGGACATGGAGGACTGAGAAGCTCCATAGAATAAGACCTGAGGTGGTTCAAATGTTGTTAGGACGTAGTTTTCCTAATGATAACGAAAGAAATTCCCCTGCGTTTTCAACATGGCTCCAAAAGTTTCCTTGCTTGCCAACTGGAGTCTCTGTTTCCCCCTCTGATTTTCCCCAAGTTCCTTCTGGAACCTTCCTTGACAGGGTTTCTGCCTTGCATTCCTCCAGGGGGCCTGGAGACCGAGGGGGATTACAGCTATCAAGGTTTCGAACAGAAATGTGGCTTCTCCAAGGAGAAAGTGGCCGTGTACATCAACAGCAGCGTGGCCATCTCCCCGGACGAGAACGGTGCGTTGCTGGCCTCTCGCTTGGTTAGCTTTTGGGAAAGGAGTGGTTCTCACAGAGTGAAAAAACCGTACAGATTTTATTTAAAATAGAGAGTGAAAGTGAAAGAAAAATGGTAAACAGAACAAGAATGAAAAGACGGACGGACGGACAGACGGACGGAAGGAAGGAAGGAAGGAAGGAAGGAAGGAGAGAGAGAGAGAGAGAGAGAGAGAGAGAGAAAGAAAGAAAGAAAGAAAGGCAGAAAGAAAGGCAGAAAGGCAGAAAGAAAGGAAAGGCAGAAAGAAAGAAAAGAAAGAAAGAAAGAAAGAAAGAAAGAAAGAAAGAAAGAAAGAAAGAAAGAAAGAAAGAAAGAAAGAAAGAAAGAAAGAAAGAAAAAGAAAGAAAAGGAAATAGATAATCCGAGTTGGAAGGGACCTTGTAGGTCATCTAGTACAACCCCCTGCCTAAGCAGGAAGAAAGAAAGAAAAAGAGAGAGGGAGGGAGGGAGGAAGGAAGAGGAGGGAGAAAGAAAGAAAGGAAGGATTGGGAAAGAAAGAGCAAGAGAGACTAAAAGAAAGAAAGGGAAGGGAAGCCTTAATTTATGATTACAATAACTTATAATTGTAATTCCATTCACAATTTTGATTATAAGTCGAGAACTATCTATGTCGGATGACGTAGTAAACCTTGCAGTGCACGTATATGTTCACCCTTGTAAGGAGTTTTCACTTGAAATGAATGAGGCATGAGAGATTATCCGTTTTGGGGGGGAAAGGTGGGACCTCAGGCAGCCCCCCCTTCCTTAGGTGCCCCTCCCTCTTACCTGTGCTCCTCTCTCCTTGGACAGAGATTGCAGCTTGGCTGGCCAAGAACGGCCCCATCTCCATTGCTCTGAACGCCTTTGCTATGCAGGTGAGAGACTCACAAATCAATCCATCCATCAATCAAGTAATCAGAATAGAGCTTGAAGGGACCTTGGAGGTCTTCTAGTCCAACCCCCTGCTCAAGCAGGATACCCTATATACCCCCTCAGACAAGTGGCTGTCCAGTCTCTTCTTAAAAACCTCCAGCGATGGAGCGGCCATGATTTCTGCTATCCCACGGGTTAATGGTCCTCCCTGTCAGGAAATTCCTCCTTATTTCTTAGTTTCCATCCGTTGCTTCTTGCCTTCTGGTGCTTTGGAAAATAAGTGGACTCCCTTCTCTCTGCAACAGCCCCCCAAATACTGGAAGATTGCTATTATATCACCCCTAGGTCCTTCTTTTTGTCTAGACTGGCCAAACCCAATTCCAGCAGCCGTTCTTCATATGCTTTCATTTCCAGGCCTTTAATCATCTTGGTTGCTCTTCTCTGCACTTTTCCCAAAAGTCTCAACATCTTTTTTTTTGTAATGGGATGGCCATACCTGGATGCAGGATTCCAGGTGGGACCTTGCTAAGGATTTATAAAGTGGTACCAATACTTCACGTGATTTTGATTCTGTGGGTCTGTTTATGCAACCAAGGATTGCATTGGCTTTTTTGGCTGCCGCTACACACCGCTGGCTAAGCAATCGTCCACGAAGACTCCAAATTCCCTCTCACCGTTACTGTTTTCGGGCTAGGTTTCGCCTACTCTGTACTTGTCCCTTTGATTTTTTCCTGCCCAGGTGTAAAACCTTGCTTTTCTCCCCGTTCAATTTCATTTTATTGCATAGGATAAAATGGCATTGTTCAAGTCTGTCAAGATCCTTTTTGGATCCTGAACTTTTTTGGATCCTGAGACCCTAGAAAGTCTGCAGAGAAAATGGTTAGATGGTTAGGCGACTGGAAGCTAAAACATATGAAGAATGGTTGTGAGAAATGAGTATGTCAAAGGAAGAGAAGGATTAGGGGTGGGCCTCGTAGCTGTGTTCCAATATTTGAGGGGCTGCCACAAGAAGAAGCACTAGAAGGCAGGACAAGAAAGAATAGGTGGAAGGTTTTTTTTAAAGAGAGATCCAATCTAGAACTAAGGAGAAATTTCCTAACGGTGAGAACAATTAACCAGTGGAATGGCTTGTTGTGGATGCTCCAATACAATGCAATTCTTTATTGGCCAAGTGTGATTGGACACACAAGGAATTTGTCTTGGTGCAAATGCTCTCAATGTACATAAAATAAAAGATACATCCGTCAAGAATCATCAGGTACAACACTTAATAATAGTCACAGGGTACAATAAGAACAGAACAGAACAGAATTCTTTATTGGCCAAGTGTGATTGGACACACAAGAAATTCGTCTTTGGTGCAAATGCTCTCAGTGTACATAAAAGAAAAGAGACATCCGTCAAGAGTCAAGAATCATCAGATGCAACACTTAATAAGAGTCACAGGGTACAATAAGCAATCAAATCCTACTAGGAAATAAGTCAATATAGATCGTAAGGATACAAGCAACAAGATTACAGTCCTACAATCACAAGTGGGAGGGGATGGGTGATAAGGAGTGATGAGAAGATTAACAGTAATAGTAGTGTACACTTTGTAAATAGTTGAACAGTGTTGAGGGAATTATTTGTTTAGCAGAGCGATGGCGTTCGGGGAAAAACTGTCCTTGTGTCTAATTGTTCTGGTGTGCAATTGCTCTATAGCGTCGTTTTGAAGGTGGGAGTTGAACCAGTTTATGTCCGGGATGTGAGGGGTCTGTAGATATTTTCACAGCCCTCTTTTTGACCCGTGCAGTATAAAGGTCCTCCATGGAAGGCAGGTTGATAGTAATTGTTTTTTCTGCAGTCCAAATCAACAGTGGAGATTTTAAAGAAAAGATTGGACAGCCACTTGTCTGGAATGGTGTAGGGTAAAGGTGTGTAACCTTGGCAACTTTAAGACTTGTGGACTTCAACTCCCAGAATTCCCCATCCAGCAAGTCTTAAAGTTTTAAAGTTGGACACCTGCGGCAGGGGATTGGAGTGGAAGGCCTCCAAGATAACCTTCCGACTCTGTATTCCTGGGGTCTTGCTTACCATAATTACATTTTAATTTGCCTTTTTTCTTCTTCTTCTCTCTCCAGTTCTACCGCAAAGGCGTTTCCCACCCCTTCTTCGTGCTGTGTAATCCCTGGATGATTGACCACGCCGTCCTCTTGGTGGGCTACGGCAAACGTGAGTGGCTCTTTTGGGTTGAGAGAAATCCTGTGGGCCCCGTCCGTTGTGCATGCGTCTTAATTGCTGGTTCTTCATTCTGGATTTTTCTTTGTGAACCTCTTTTTTTAATGCTTTCTGTGCGCTTTGGACTCTCTTCCCTGGGATGGCAGAACTGGGCCATCTCTTCGGACATGAACCTCAGCCTGCTTTGGAGGGTTTCCCAAACTCGTTTGGAGCTGGTAGACTTGAACAGCGTTTCATTCCAGTGCATTTCAGGATGGAAAAACAAAAACAGCCCTTAATCTCCTTCCCCCAGCAGATGGAACCCCAGAATAGATTAACTGTCAGGATTCCGGCAGTTGCTCTCATTAAACCATGAGCCTCGAGCCAAACTTCAAAAACTTCAAAGGATTTGTTAGGAGCGAACATGTCGGTATGACTTATTACGAAGCCGATTCTGAGACACGTAACTCACTGTCACCCTTGACCCTGGTTTCAACTGCACCCCTCTGGGTGTGTATCATAATTCATATTCTCCAACAGAAACATGTTCATAGCCAAGAGTCACCCATCACATTCTCCAATTAGAGAGGCAGAAATTCCGGTAGCTTAGTTACAATCTTTGCAAGATAAGAGTGGAATGCACTTTCGGTTCCAAACGGCTGCTCTGCTCTTTCAAATTTCTCCCCCCCTTCCCTTCTGTTCACGGCAAACCTAAAACAGGCCTAGAAACGTTTTATGCGTTGACATTACCATTTTTTTTAAACGTGAGTTTATTTTTGGAGCATGAACGCTCCTAAACACAAGCCGGTTCCTTTCACACAATCGCTTTGGACGCTGCATTCAATCCTGAGACCATTTTCACCCTGAATGTATCTCAGTTGTCTGCAAAACAACAGTATAGGAAATCCATCCATCGGAACTCAAATCCAAGATCCCTTTTGGAGTAGGATCTCTTTGATTCAGAGTTTGACAACCATGGCAACTTGTAAGAGGAGTGGACTTCCAACTCCCATAATTCCCCAGCCGGCCATGCTTCCTGGGAAATTTGGGGGTTGGAGTCCACCACCCCCCCCTTTTAAAGTTGCCATAGGTTGAGAAACACTTTCTAGTCCAACGTGTTGAATTCTGGGATTTCTGCTTCTCCCAACTCCCATTTGGCTCTGCTGGGGATAATGGGAGTTGTGATCAGCTGTTTCCCCCCGAGATCCTGTTCTGCTTTCTGGAAGCGAGTAGCACACCAGGGCCGTTTTCTTGACAGTTGTGTCTTCTTCCTACAGGTGGCCGGATTCCCTTCTGGGCGATCAAGAACAGCTGGGGCGAAGACTGGGGCGAGCAGGTATGGCTGGGGACCCCCCCTCCTCTTTCCCCACCCTTATCAGTGGGGAGAAGGAGGGTCTCCCTCCAACTGCTCCCTCCCTCTGCTGTTAAAGGTGGTCCTCGACGTACAACCATTGGCTTAAGACAGTGATGGCTAACCTGTGACACGCGTGTCACTCGTGACACGCCGAGGTACTTTGACTGTTGGTGTGGGGAAAACCTGCACATTTAGAGGCTGCCTGTGCTCTGCTCCAATCCCTGCTCCCTGCTTGTGGCGTGGAGGCGTGGTGTCACCGCTGCCGCGAGATCTTTGCAGCAGAGAGCCAGTTTTAACCGCCATCAACTGAGGTTTGTCAGTTTCATTACCTCGGGAACGCGACAGGAGGAAAGGAGATCCATGAGGTTCGCAGCCCTGTAAGGTGGCCTTCCGATCCCCATATCCTGCACCTGCAGCCCTGAGACCAGGGAGACGAGTTTCACAGCCCTGTGTGATCACCCCAGCCCAGTCCGTCATAAACCAAATTATTGATATTTCTTGAAGTGACACACGACCCGAGGAAGGCTACACTTTTTCCCGATTTTCGACACACCAAGCTGAAAAGGTTAGCCATCACTGGCTTAAGAGTTACAAAGTCCAGAGCTACAACAGCACTGAAAAAAGTGACTTGTGACCATTTTTCACAGGACGGTGGCAGCAACCCAGGTCAAAATTCAGAGGCTTGGCAACTGGCATGTGTCAGGGCTCCGACATGCAGCCCTATTCAAGCAGCCCAGTTAAAAAACATATTTATTAGGAGCTGATAGGTTGGCGTTTCCCGGTTGCAGCCAACTCTCTGACACATCCTTCGTTTCCCCCTTGACCCTGGTTTTTTTTTTTCCCCCAATCCCCTGGATGTGTATTCTCCAATGGGACACATCCATAGCCAAGAGTCATCCATCAGGCTGTCCAGTAATATTCTTGCATTCCAACGACTTTGGGCTGCCAAGGCGATTATCTGAGGTAATTAAGGAAGGCAATGCTTTCCTCCCATTCCCTTTCAAAGTCAGCGTGGAAGCCAGATTCACTTAAACCAGGGGTGTCCAACCTTGGCAACTTTAAGACTTGTGGACTTCAACTCCCAGAATTCCTCAGCCAGCTTTGCTGGCTGAGGAATTCTGGGAGTTGAAGTCCACAAGTCTTAAAGTTGCCAAGGTTGGACACCCCTGACTTAAACGTATGACTAGCTTCACAGCTGCAGGGCCTCCCTTAACCACCATGGCAAGAAAGGTCATAAAGTGGGACAAAACCTCCCTCGACAAACTGGTTTGCTTCGCAGTTGGAAAGGTTGGGCTCCACTGTGGCTGTAAGTCGAGGACTTCCTGTAAGCCGCTCCTCCTCCTGAGCTTTGATCCACTTGTTTCCTCTCCTACAGGGTTACTACTACTTGTACCGGGGGAGCCACGCCTGTGGCATGAACACCATGTGCAGCTCCGCAGTGGTAAACTAGCCGACTTCGTTCTCTCTCTTTCTCAAAGTCGCCTCTTTAGTGCTGGTCGCGGGATCCGGGCCGCATCTGCCGTGGAGCCCCCACCAGGTCCCCCCGTGGGAAGCTGCAGCCCTTAGAAGCGGAGCTGATGCCAGATGATGAACCTTCGTCCCACTTGGATCATCTCCTGGCTCCAGAACCAGCGACTTGCAGGCCACTCGGGTGGTGGGTGTGGAATACGCATCGCCCCCTTTCCCATGAACCTGCCTTTCGCCTCTTCTGTCTCTTCCACCAAGGGTTTTTTCCAATTACTTCCCTCCTTGTGGGGCTGCAGACCTGCAAGATCCTAAGTTTGCTTTGTTTTAACTTTGATTGATATATGTGTGTATATATATATATATATATAAAGAGAAACACCACTCATGCATCATCACAAAATCTCCAGAACCGTAAAGCCTACAAACTTGAAATTTGGCACGTTATGTTCCTCTTGGCTTCTAGGTGCTCACTTGGGAAAGGATTTTTCCAAATGACCATCAAAGCATTTAGAGTATTTCCTATATTATTATTATTAACATGCTCTGATGCTAAAGAGTTCTACTCCTCACCTGAAAAGAAATCTCTTCCAAATGCAAAACCACAAGCAGAGGAGTTTCAGTTTCAGAGCACCAAATGCTTTAGTACAGAACAGTTGAGCTAAGCCACGCCCAGGCTCCTTGCTGTCTCCTCCCTGCTCACACAGCAAATACTGCTTCAGTTTCCAAACAGCCCTCAACTCTCTCACACACTGACTGGACGCTAGCCAGATAAATATCGATGTATGCTGGTAGGCAGAGGCAAACATTTCCTCCCCAAAAACTAAGCCGACCACATAAACTTAAAGAGTTCTCCCGCAAGGCGAGATGGGTGACAAATCTATTAAATAAATGCATCAAAATAGTAGACATCAGTGCAACCTCTTGGAACTCAAGATGGAGATCCAACCTCGACAATTATTTTACATGAACTTCCTGCTTCTCCTGCGTGCAGGAAGGTGACTTCATAACTTGTGGAGGATGGAGTAAATTACATTCTCATTTAATTGCAGGGGAGAGCCCCCGATTGAGGACTTCTGCCGGAAGTAAATTAGAGGTGTCCGTAGTGCGCTAGTTAAATGTGTGGTCTGACTTCTTGTAATTTAAGGGGGAAAAAATTCCTTTAAAAAAATTCTGTATTAGAGGGATGTTCCAAGAAATTCCTTTTCGTTGCAAGAGCCCCTTTTAGGAGCTCTTGTCAGTAGGTCAACATCAGTATTTTTTTTCTTGGACTTGAGACTCAATAAAATGCACTTGGAACAAAAAATATCTTAATCCAAACATTCCTTTTTTTTTCCTCCGTACCTTTCTGGGTCCTCCTTACCTCCTCCTCCCTTTGGGGTATAGATAACCAGGGTTTGCAGGATGCCTGGGGTTGCCTTGGGGTGAGCTGTCCTTGCAGGGAGAAGAAACTTGGAGAAGGTCCCCAAGTTCTTATTTTTAGTCCTGGTATCCCCGGGCTGCCAACTTGCTCAGGAAAAAAAACAACGTTGGCAGGATTGCAATTTAAAGTCATGTAAAATTGGTTGAGCTCAACTCACGGTTGTGTTTCACACCACAGATGAACACAGGTTCAAAAGATTTGAGTGTGTGGGTGTGTAATCCTCTCTGACCAATCCTGGGCATCCCAGTCCCTTGCAGCAAATCTATGGCACCTGCACAAAACACACACACACAAACATTACTGGTTGGATTTGCAAGCTTGAAAACTTAAAATGGGGAATATGGTTAGAGAAGCAAATTGGACAATGGATGTTTCTTTTCTTCTGGGTCTCTGCAGGATTTCTCCCCCAAAAAAAAAAAAAGAAAAAAAAAGAAAACAGAGCCGGCTGTTGATGTAAGCATAATATACAACCAAATCAAGTGATGGAGGATGTAAGCCGGGGTGAAATTCAATTTTTTTTTCCCTACTGGCTCTGGTTTAGTTTCTTTTACTTTGTCATTCACCTCGAACAACAAAATTAAATACCATCTTCAGTGTACATTATGACTATGAAAAAAAAAGCATAAACACACATCCTTCACATTGTATACATTGAATTGAAAACCCCTGATATTGCATTAATATTGCACTATACAGTAGAATTCAACAGAGTTACTGCCCTGGAATAGAAGCTGTTTTTCAACCTTGTTTTTATTATTATCCTGTACTGTCTGCCAGATGGTAATAGTTCAAAAAAAGAATTCCCAGGATGAGATGGATCTTTGAGGATGTTTTGAACTTTCTTAAGGCAGCAGGAGCTATAAAGCTCTTCCAAAGAGGGCAGAGGACAACCCATGATCCTCTGGGCAATGACATTCACCCTCTGGAGTGCTTTCCTATCTGCCACTGTGCAACTGGCAAACCATACAGAGGTGCAGTGAGTTAAGATACTCTCGCTGGTGCAGCGGTAGAAGGTCATCAGCAGTTTTTCATCCGGTTGTTGTTTCCTGAGAAGCCTCAGGTAGTATAATCTCTGCTGGGCCCTTTTGACCAGGGCTGCAATGTGAGCCCCCCAGGTCAGGTCCTCTTTTAGGGTGACACCCAGAAACTTAAAACCGGCCACTTGCTCCACTCGGTCTCCCTTGATAAGCAAGGGCTGGAGGTCTGATCTGTTCCTTCTGGTGGGCGTGGCCAAATCGATGTCACTTCTTTGCACCACTGACAATGACCTACAAAAAGGAGATAATACCAATTTAAACATTTAATACTTAAATAACAAAAGAAGTACACAGAATAAAAGAGGCGCACAAATACTTAGATAAAAGCGTTAGTCGTCTAAGATGTTTCCACATCGTTTTTTACACTGGCACTCTCCTCACTTCCACTTTTCTTGATCTTGACTCTCGGATCATCGGCTGTGTGATGGTTAGTCACCTTTTCACGGCAGGAATAGGATCCCATTTTGGAAGGGGTGGGCCGTTAACCCCGATAGTCATGAGGTTGGTTAAATTAGAAATGGCTAGGCGACTTCTGCTCTCTGAACATATGAGGTTCATTCTTGAAAAAAAAACCTTTCCGCTTCTGCAGAACTTAATTGTTCTGACAATATCGTTGCAAGTCGTGCCTTTTTATGTTTTTCAGATATCTTGTCAATTCCTTTTGTTACAGCTTCCTTCTCCCCTTGCTTTATGCTCTCTGTGCAAATGGTGTGAGCTTTGGATGTAAAACACTCAATTCTCATTTGTTTCCTTAACAATCGCTTGCTGTGCTTCTTCATTTTCCCCAGATGCCTCAATCTTGAAATGTTTCCATCCTTTGGACGCATGAAAACCTATTGCAAAGTCATGTTTCGCACAGAACTTGCAATCTAATTTCTTGATTGAAACTTCTAGTCCCTCATAACTTCTCTTGAAAGTTTCTCAACTTCTCAAGTTGCACATTCCAGCAGTCTGGAAGATTAATTTCAATTTTGGGCTAGGATGACTCAATACTTCACTTGCTGCTTTCTCCAAGTTGAAGTGGTGATGCTTGTGGTGGTTTTGGATCATCCAAGACCAATTCGGACCAGTTTTGGTTTCTTGGGGAAAAAACTGGCCAAACTCGGTTGCCTTTTCATCCTTCCTGTTAAAGGCTACTCCTGCAAAAGGAAAAAAAGTGCTTTGTAAGCAAAGGACTAGTGTTAAAAGAAGGGATCTCTGTTTTCACCCAAAACAATGTACATTCTTTTCAGGATATGACTGGGGGTCAAACAAACAAGAAAGATAATAGTTTTTCATCTAACAAGTTAGATCAGGAAGAATCAATTTCATAGGTAGGTTCATGGAACAATACTGAAATCTTCTCCTGAAATTTATTCTTCAGTTTAAGAGTTAGTGGTGTCACGGTTAGAAACAATGGAAAAGCAACATACAGATTTAAAACCAGAAATAGTTTGTTGGGTATTTTAAACACCAATTATATAAGGAAAGTTCTCTAAAATGGATAAGCAAATATTGTTAGTGATCATTAATGTGTAGGAAGCTATAGGGAGCGCATACACACACACACATCGAAACTAGGACAGTGGCAGGAAAAAGAATAAAAGAATAAAAGAAAATAAAGGATAAAAAAGAATAAAAACAGTTCCCCCCAAAAAAAAAAAAAAGACTGTGGATAAAACCAGTTTTTTCCCCAATCCTAACCCCAAGAACAGGAAAGACAAATGAAATATGAAAGCATAGCTGGCTGGAGAATTCTGGGAGTTGAACTCCACCAGTCTTAAAGTGGCCCAGTTTGGCGAGCTCTGGTTTAAGGCAACGTTTCTCAGCCTTGCCAGCTTTTAAGAGTGTAGACTTCAAATCCAGAGCTGGCTGGGGAATTCTGGGAGTTGTAGTTCACCCTTCTTAAAGCAGCCCGGAAATTCTGCCTCCGAGGCTCTGGCCAGCCACTTCAGAGCGGACCGCTCCGTATCTCCCCCACCACGACCCAGACTCCCGGCGACACGTACTAGCAAACCGGCTTAACCTCGCCGGCGTCCTTCGCCCGAGGCGGAACCATTCGCTCTGCGGCCTTGACGGCCCGGCAGGACCGGTTAGACCGATGGACCCGGAAGTGGTTCCCTCGGAACCGGAAGCCGGAAGTCACGCTTCTCTGGTTTCGGAGGAGACGCGAGGCGTAGCAGTCCCTGAGCAGGTCTCGTGGGTAGAGCCGGGCTGGGGAGGGGGAGCGGCTATTTCGGGTGGGGTGGGGGGTCCTCGGGGCTGTTGGCCACCCGGGAGCCGGCTTGAAGCCGGGGAAACCCAGGGCGGGCTCGGGATATGGGAAAGGGGGGTCTTCCGCTGTGCCTGCGGAACTCGCTGCTACTTGATGCAGCCGGGATGGTCGAATTGCTAGGAGAATTTCGGGTCCTCAAGACCGTGAGGAAGGGGGGGCTTGCTCTCTTCACGTGTCCCTGTCCTTTTCTGTTGTTCTTTGTTAACAAATGGTTAAATCCGAACAATTTAATTAAATAAGTTCTAATAATAAATTTAATAATAAATTAATTAAATAAATCCTAATTTGCTAAGCCATGTAGTGTGGCTGTAGTATTATTGCTTATTCTTAATATCTTTCTTACTCCCCCTTTTATTGGCACTATTATTATTATTATTATTATTATTATTATTATTATTATTATTATTATTATTTATTAATGTTGCTTTTGTAGTGGAGACCAATTCCTTGCGTGTCTAAATCACAAGTGGCCAAATAAAATAAATTCAGTTCATGTGTTAATCCATTCTTGTGGAATTCCTGTACTCTCAGGTTATGCAAAACTGGTACAAAAAATGTGGGAAGATGTCATGAACAGAGCAATGAATCAATGGGGATTTTTTAAAAATAATAATAATGAATATTGGCAGGGGTCCCCAAACTTGGCAACTTTACAAAATTTGGGATAATTGGTATAAATGGTTGAACAATAGAAATAAGGATAAAGGTGATAAGAAAATTATAGAGAAAGGTATATGAATGTATACAAAGGTCTATAAATGTAGATATTTGTATAATTTGTGTAATAATGATGACATAGCACTGTTAAAATTAAGATCAGTATGTGTAAAAGGTGAAAAAGAACAATAAAAATTATTGTCAAAAAAAAAAAAAAAGACTTGTGGACTTCAACTCCCAGAATTCCTCAACCAGCATAGCTGGGAGTTGAAGTCCACAAGTCTTAAAAGTTGCCACGTTTGGAGAGCTTTGGATTATGGGGAATAACATCTCCGAATGTTTAAGGCGTTTCAAAATCGAATAATAATGTCCTCTCCGTCCCCAGCTCCTTCAGAAGTGTGAATGAACCAAGGAGCGAAATCAGCACTGGATCCACACTCCTTCCTCTGCAACGACATTGGCTGGTCCTGGAAACAGGTCTGTCTCTTGACTCTCCAAACTGAAGGAATGTCTACTGGTGGTCCTCGACTTGCAACCGTAACTGAGACCCAACTTTTGTTTGCTAAGCGAGACAGCTGTTAAAAGAGAAGTTTGCCCCATTTTACGAGCTTTTTTTTTTTTTTGCCACAGTTAAAATCACTGCTGGTTTTAGTTTAATTAAAGCATTTTATTTTTTTTGGCCCTGGCCTTGCCCAATATGGGTAATGAGATCTGCAGATCAAGTGCCCCAAAACTGTTTGCTTTCTGCCTTTTGAAAGTCAATTGTTCCATGGCTTTTTTGCAGCCTTCAACATTGTGGACGCATCCTGGAAGCAATTCATCGCAGCACAGAATCTGTTTACGGTGGCTAACCGAGCATCATGTCCCAGGCGACCAAACGCAAACACGTGGTCAAAGAAGTGCTGGGGGACTATGTGGTTCCTTCAGAGAGGCAGCAGATTGTCCGGGTAAGACTGGTTAACCTAACCTAGTTAGCCTGAATCTTTTAAGAGCTTCATGTGGATACCCAAAGGCTGCACAAGAGCCTGCTACATTCTCCCGTGGCCTCGAAAAATGTTGTGAGAATTGGGTGTGTTTTCAAGAATAGTGTCAGCCTCCAAGATTCCTTCTTCAGCTTGACTCTTTCCGGCTGCCATAAGAAACGGGGGAGAGGAATAATTGGGCTTCCTGGGGAGAAAGGAGCTGGAGGTTGAAGTTGTGTGAACTGTAAACGTTGGGATGCTTTCCTGCTTACTGTGCACACGCAGCCACTCATCCTTTCTAGGCCAAGGTCAACAGTCTTGGCATACCAGGTGTCTGAGATGCCACCTGAAGATGTAACCACATGACACTATACACACCTCAGGATTGGATGTCCAGTTTGAATTGTTGTGGGTGGGGACTTGGGATAACTTTCTATATGTGAAAGATGCGTGGCCTCACATCTTGTATTTCTTCCGTTGCTCCCACTTCATATTCAGTAAAAGTCCTTTTCTCTATAACAATGGAGTCTAAGGCTTTCTTTCTTGGATTTTGAATGGAGCCTCACCTGACAAATACCTGACAACACCTGGTGCTGTTGTTGTTTTGAAAAAGTTTTTTATTTTTATAACAAAAGCAACAAATAAAACCATCTTTCAATTGTACAGTTGTACAATTGTACAATTGTGTTGGTTGGGTACATATATCTTGTGCACATAATATGCAATAGTTACTTGTTTATATTTACAAACATTCTGATCGATATTTTATAACACATTGGTCAATTGTTATATTATCATTAACATTGTAATTATTATCTTTCAAAAATATATTCCATCCTTACACCCAAGTTATATTCATTTTCTAATTCAATCCAAATCAATCAGTTATAATATGTTATTACTATTGTCACGTTTCAGTTTCTTACTCTTCTATCTAGCCATTCATAGAATAAGTTCCAAATCATATAATAACCTTTTTCTTCCTGTTCTTTATTTGCCATTGTCAAACTACTCATTTCCGCACATTATTTTCCATTATTTTCTTAATTGTTTCCTCCTCTGTCAGAGTTTTCTCATTTTTCCAATTTTGTGCAAATACAATTCTAGCTTCTGTTAGTACACTGATAATCCAATATGTTATCTCTCTGTTGTAACCTTCATTGCCTGGTGGTGTTGAAGGGCAGTGTGTCACCCTTCAACATTGTGGCATGTCCTCCTTGACATGTGTGATAGATTTATCGCTGGTCTAGCTGGGCGGGCTCAGTGTGCCATGCGAACAGAGACCAAGCTCAGTGTCAGGGTTCCGACGGATGCCCTACTTAATTCAGATTAAGCCACAAACCAGGCCGAGTTCTTATCGGCAAGTTTGCTCTTGTCCCTCCAGGTGCTCGGGACACCAGGAAACAACCTCCATGAAGTGGAAACCCCTGAGGGGACGCGTTTCCTGGTGAGCATGCCCAACAAGTTCCGTAAGAACATCTGGATCAAGAGAGGTGAGTGGCTGCAGGCCCTTGCATTTGCAGGAGGGAAAATGGGCCTCCTTGTTCCCCCTTTCCCACCCCCCTGTCACAGCTGTCTGTCCTTTGCTCCCTCCCTATAGGAGATTTCTTACTGGTTGACCCCATTGAAGAAGGGGAGAAAGTAAAAGCAGAAATCAGTTTTGTCCTTTACAAGGACCACGTTCAGTACCTGAAGAAGGAAGGATACTGGTGAGTAAGCTACATGTTGTAAGACTCCCAGGGTTGCCTTATGGAGGAGATGGGCAGGAAATCGATTTAATAAATAAAAATAAAGAAATGAGAGAGAGTATTGTTCAGGTACTTAGGAAAGAACAGAATAAAATTCTTTATTGGTCAAGTGTGATTGGACACACAAGGAATTTGTCTTGGTGAAAATGCTCTCAGTGCACATAAAAGAAAAGAGACATTCATCAGAGTCAAGAATCATCAGGTACAACACTTAATGATAGTCATAGGGTACAATAAGCAATCAAATCATACTAAGAAACAGTTTAAAGAATGGAATGGAATGGTATAGAGAATAGAATAGAATAGAATAGAATAGAATAGAATAGAATAGAATAGAATAGAATAAGGAATAGAACAGAAAAGAAAAGAAAATAGATAAAGAATAGAATAGAATTGAATAGAATTCTTTATTGGCCAAGTGTGATTGGGCACACAAGGAGTTTGTCTTGGTGCAAATGCTCTCAGTGTGCATAAAAGAAAAGATACTTCCATCCAGAGTCAAGAATCATCAGGTACAACACTTAATAATAGTCATAGGGTACAATAAGCAATCAAATCATACTAGGAAACAGTCAGTTTAAAGGAATGGAATACAGAATAAAAAGAGAAGAGAATAGAAGAGAATAGAGAATAGAATAGAGTAAGGAATAGAACAGAACAGAATAGAATTCTTTATTGGCTAAGTGTGATTGGACACACAAGGAATTTGTCTTTGATGCAAATGCTCTCAGTGTACATAAAAGAAAAGAGACATTCATCAGAGTCAAGAATCATCAAGTGCAACACTTAATGATAGTCATAGGGTACAATAAGCAATCAAATCATACTAGGAAACAGTCAATATAAACAATAAGGATACAAGCGACAAAGTTAACAGTCATCCAGTCACAGGTGGGAGGGGCGATCAGGAGTGATGAGAAGGTGAATAGTAAGAGTAGTGCAGACTTTGTAAACAGTTGTACAGTGTGGAGGGAAAGACCCTGGCTGAAGTGATAAAGGTTCTTTTACTAAAGGCTAATTGATTGGCAGTGAAAGAATGGCTAGATCTGAATATTCCCGTGCGAAAGGTTATACTTTCCCCCCCCCCCCTTTCACTGGCCCTCCCTGTTCATCACCGTATCAATAATGTGGCCGTTTAGACGGTTTGGGAACGGCTTGGATGTTTGGCACCATTTGATGCAATTCCACATTCCATTCTCAGGCCAGGTGCCCTTGAAGACTGGCATTTTCCAGTCCTGGCCTCCTGGTTTCCATCAAGGCTACCACCACCCCTTCCTCATGCTGATCTCTGCGGTCTGTTACTCCCTCCTCCCCTCCTCGCATCTTGTGACGGGATGCCAGCAGTGCGTAAGAAGCTGAAGGTGGCGGATCTGACTGGGATCTTCCGGAAAGAAAGAAAGGAGAGAGAAGAGTTTTATGCGCCCATTTTCCTTATAAGCGTCTTTTTGTTTTAGTGAAAGGATCTGTTTTCTGAATCCATTTTATCAAAGGGAAAGGGTTGGGAAGGGGCCTTGGAGGTCATCTAGTCCAACCCGCTGCTCAAACGGGAAACCTTTAAGGGAGGAAAAAAAAAAAAAGGATCACCACCACAGCTTCTCGGTTTGGGACGTGGAAATTCTGAAAGGTGGAATAATTTTTACAAAGCGTCCTACCACTTTATGTTGACATTTTATATATATATTTATTTTTTTCCCCCTGCAGGCCTGATGCTTTCTTAGGAGACGTAAAAGGAACTCAAAGCAATGCTAAAGAAAGGTAAAACTGAACAAGAAAGGAATGAGAGCTAGTTAGGGGTAGTGCTTAAGATGGTGGTCTAGACACTAGGAGACGGTGAGTTCTAGTCCTACCTTAGCCATGAAAGCTGGCTGGGTGACTTTGATCCAGTCACCAGGGGACAGTAAGTTCTAATCCCACTTTAGGCATGAAAGTTGGCTAGATAACTTTGGTCCAATCTCTTTCTCAGCCCAACCCAGATCACAGGCTGCTTGTTATGGGAAAAATAGGAAGAGAAAGGATTGTATGTTCACTGCTTCGTGTTGCTTATTAAGTAATAAAGGCAGGATAAAAATTCCAGTAAATACATAAAATGGGAGACCTGGACATTTGTGCGAATGGCACTTGCCCAGAAGGGAAGAAATTACTGAAAATTATCCATATTTTATATTAAGATTTTGAAAAAAAAAAAAGTCACTTCAGGAGGTGACCTTGGTATTTAGAACAATGAAGTAATAATAACATAAGTTTTATTTCAAATGCTGATGCTCAGCTGTTTAAAAGCCCTAAACCTCCATGGGTGGATTTCTTGATTAGTATGATTTTGAGCTTAATTATAGGGACGGGGTGGCTCAGGGGCTAAGACGCTGAGCTTGTCGATCAGAAAGGTCGGCGGTTCGAATCCCTAGCGCCACGTCACTGAGGGAGCTCCTGTTCCTTGTCCCAGCAGCTTCTGCCAACCTAGCAGTTCGAAAGCACGTTAAAAAAAATGCAAGTAGGAAAATAGGGAGCCCTTTGGTGGGAAGGGAACAGCGCTCCGTGCGCCTTCGGAGGCATTTAGTCCTGCCGGCCACATGACCACGGAGACGTCTTCGGACAGCGCTGGCTCTTCCGCTTTGCGACGGAGATGAGCAACGCCCCCTAGAGCCAGAAACGACTAGCGCGGATGTACGAGGGGAAAAACCGTTACCTTTTACCTAAGCTTAATTATTATAATTTAGTTTAGCTTTACTTTATTGTCATTGCACCCTGTATAATGAAATTAAATACCATCTTCAGTGTACAATTTATGACTATGAAAATAAATACAAACACACGTCTCTCACATTCTACATTGAATTGAAAACCCCTGATATCGCATTAATGTTGCATTCTGCAGTAGAATCATAATCTAAGATAGTTTTACAACTCTGTCATTTCTCTTTATCCTCGACTGCCTAAGCTGTGGGGAAAATTTGGCAGAAAGCTACCGATTTTAAGTAGCTTTTGCTATTAAAAGACTTACTAAACCTTAACAACAATGCACTAGCCAGCCAAAACAATTATTAATACCACTTGCTTTAAGATCGGACATTTAAAATCCATCTGAATTATAACGGTGCTGTTTAGCTCGCTTTAAAAGTGTGATGGAAATAATTGAAATGGAATGTTTGAAGGGGTGGTTGTTTTTTTTGTCCCCCACCCAAAAAAAACCTTTTTTTTTTTAATCTTTCTAGTAGTAGAGAGGGGGTACAAAGCACCCCTCAGTCTTCTGGGGAAGAGGATTCTGAAGACGATGACACCGACCTGTTTGTGAACACGAACCGAATAACTTACGACTTTATGGAGAGCGAGGAGAGCAGCGAGTCAGAAGAAGAAGAAGAAAAATAAACCACCCGATTTACGGAGCAGAGCAAAACCAAATCCTGGTTTAGCCGGAAGGAACGTGGCTTGTGTGTGTGGCGGGGTGTCTCAGCCAAAGTGTGCATGGACAAAGTGAGATGGTGTCCCTTTAGGGCAGGGGTCTCCAAAACATGGCAACTTTTAAGACTGGTGGACTTCCAACTCCCAGGCTGGGGGATTCTGGGAGTTGGAAGTCCACCAGTCTTAAAAGTTGCCATGTTTGGAGACCCCTGCTTTTGGGGTTCAGGAGCCCCAACTGGAAGCCCCAAAGGACCACCAGAGACCTGGTGAGATTATCATCAGAAAGGGGCATAGTTGGAATTCTCTGGTTCGTTTTATTTTATTTTATTTTATTTGGCATTCTTCTTCTCAGGGCTTTTGAGGTTTTGGGGTTACTCCCAATTCCCACCGTTAAAAAAGTGCTGCCCCTAAAGTGCCCCCTTCCCATTTTTGGTTCTTGGAGCTCATTTTGGGTGTAGTTTTCCTGTTTGGTGTTTGAAGGCTTTGGGTTTTGAAGTGCCGTTAGGCCGCCGTGTAAACCTGTTGCAGAGGAAGGAGAGGAAGGTGTTGCATTGGCTTCCTTCTCCGGGATATCTTGCCTCTACTCTTCATTCCCTCCATTTTCTCTTATCTTTATTTAATAAAATGCAGCGAGCAGATCTGTGACTTTATTCCCCCATTTTGTGAGAATAGGCATGAAATGTGTCTCTCCCCCATTTACAAAAAAAGGGAAATATTTACCTGGGTTAAGCAGCTTAATCTTGCCGTCATTTGAGTTGCATGAATACCTATTTTCTATCTTTGTTTTTTTAAAAAAAACACCTTTGAATTGGAAAATTAAAAGGGACAGGTAGTCCTCGACGTGTGACCAACCATCGAGCCCAAACTTTGTGTCGCTAAGCGAGAAATTTGCCAAGTGACTTTTTTGTCCCGACTTTTCTCACCTTGTTTGCGAAGTGAATAGTTTGCAGTTCTTAAATGAGTAACACGGTTCTTAATTGAGTCTGGCTTCCCCATTGCCTTTGCTTGCCAGTCACAAAATGACCCCGGGACACTGCAACCGTCATAAATGCGAGTCAGTTCCCAAGTACCCCAATTTTTAATCATGTGATCGTGTGGATGCAGCAACAGTTATCAGTGGGGAAAAATGGTCATGAAATCTCTTTTTTTCGATGCCGCTGTAACTTTCAGCGGTCACTAAGCGGACTGGTGTAAGTCAAGGACTAACCAGTCAAAATTCCTTGCCTTACAGGTAGTCCTCAACTTACAACCGTTCATTTAAAGACTGCTCGGAGTTTACAACGGCACTGAAAAAAGTGACACACACACACACACCCGTTACGTGATCAACATTCAGGTGCTTGGCAGGCAGGTATTGAATGATGGGGTCACGTGATCAGCGTTTGCAACCTTCCCAGCCAGGTTCAATGGAGAAAGCCAGATTTGCTTAACATGATTCACTTATCTGGCCAAAAGAGGTTGCAAATTCAGGTGCATTTCACCCCACCGTTTTGCTTAGCGACAGGAATTTCTGCCTTGCCATTGTGGTTGAGGCTCACCTGCAGCTTGATCGACAAGACACGAGGACCCAGCTATATAAGGTTGCAAACGGCAGCAAGTGATTTTAGTTGCCCCTTTTTCCTGAGCGGTAGAATAATTTCCGTGACGTTTCTTAACCGCTTAGGAGAGAATATTTATAGCTCAGGCTGAACTGTGGGCTCCTTGGTTGCTCTCTGAGCTTGGTGGTTTTTCCTGCAGAAGTTTCATCACCCATCCCTAGCACTGATGATGTTACCTAATTGGGTAATGAAAGGTCTGCAAGAAAAGCACCGAGCTCAGAGAGCATCCAGGGGTTTGATTAAGTTAGTGGTTGGATGGGAGACCACCAAGCGATCTCGGGTTTTTTTTTTTATGGTTAGTTACAAAGTCGTGGCCGACCCATCGCGACCCCATGGACAACGTTCCTCCAGGCCTTCCTGTGCTCTACCATCCCCTGGAGTCCATTGAAGCTGCTTCCG
Source organism: Notechis scutatus (assembly GCF_049901735.1). NCBI lineage: Eukaryota > Metazoa > Chordata > Lepidosauria > Squamata > Elapidae > Notechis > Notechis scutatus. The sequence continues at coordinate 2,247,806 of NC_142022.1, read as the reverse complement.
TGACTCCATCCAGCCACCTCCTTCTCTGCCGTCCCTTTCTTCTCTTCCTTTTGCCCTCCATCGTTCCCAGCATTCGGCTCTTCTCCAGGGAGTCCTTCTTCCTTCTCATGAGGCGGCCAAAGTCTTGGAGTTTCCTCTTCAGGATCTGGCCTTCTCAAGAGCAGTCAGGGTTGACCTCTGAGACTGACCAGTTGGATGGCCTTGCTGTCCAAGGGACCCACAGGATTCTCCCACCTCCAGCTCCGGTGTTCAAAGGCCTCCAATTCTTTGGCGCTCGGCCTTCCTCGTGGTCCAGCACTACCCTATATATATAAATCCATTTCGTGCGACGTGTCTTTTGAAACACGCTTGGCTGTTTCCATAACGCTAACTCAAGTTACGTGAATCGGTTTAGGGCAATTAACCCAGTTTTTCTGGATTCGCACGTGGTAACACAAAGCCAGCCATGAAATTGGGTAACTCCTCCCTCCAACCAACCAGCCACGAAACCAGGCTGAAGAAAAAGCTGCAGTTGGCAGCGTTGGAAGCCGTATTTTACCTGGAGGCCTTCCCCATTCCAGTGCCTGGGGGGGCTTGGGGGATCTCACAGAGAGGTAGAAGTTTATAACAACATTCTTCCGAGTCAAGGACTCACCTGGGAAAGGACTTGAGGAAGGTCTCTAGTTGGGACGATGGATGATGACTGGGCTGTGTGATGGACTGACGGGCGCAGGGGATGGAGGGGTTGGATTTTTTTTAATTACGCAGGGGATTTGGGGTTTTCCCAGATGACAACTCTTAATAAAATGGACCTCTGAGAAACTTGGTCTCTTGAGTTTGTTGCGTTGGGAGTTGGTGACTTGGAACACTGGGAGCCGTTCCTTCTTTAAACCGGGTAGGAAAAGTCCGTTCGATGCATTCTCTCCCGCACCCCGAAACCTTCCAGAATTATTCCTCCGCTGAATGCAGAGAGAAGAGGCGTCAACAAATCAGGTCTCCGCTTATTTTTATTATTACAGCGATTTGGTTTCACACAGCGATACAAAAAAAGGTTGGCTGAAAAACTCAGCCCCACAACTATATACACAGCAGATCGGCGAGCGCAGGCCCCGCGAGCAGGATTCCCACCAGGAGATCAAGGGGTGGAGGTGGTCCTTGGGCATCCGATGCGTTCCCGCCAGGGACGGGAAGCCGGTGCTTCACTTCGTGATGGTATTTCTGGAGAGAAAAGACCCTTCGTGAAAGAGGCGCCCAAAGTCGTCATCTCCACACCCGCCCAAACGGGGAAAGATCTTTCGGCCGAGTTCTTCTCGGAAGGTCCTAGCCAGGAGTGTCCGACCTGTGACATTTTTTTTTAAGGCTCGCGACTTCAACTTCCACTCCGGCTGGGGGAATTCTGGGAGTTGAAGTCCCTAAGTCTTAAAAGTCCGTAGAGATTCTCAAGTCATCCTCCAGATCCTGGTTCTCCCAAAGGGGCTTTTTTTTTTTTTTTTTCAGGAGGCAACTTTGGACTTTGTTGTTTTTTTTTTCTTTGAAGACGTTTCGCTTCTCATCCAAGACGCTTCTTCAGCTCTGACTGGATGGAGGTGGGGAATGGAAAGACTGATACTCCTTGCAGACAGCTCTGGTCCTTTGCCTCCTTTGAGAGAGCCCTTGTGGCCAACTTGGAGGCTTATCTGTGTCCTCAGGGTCACCTGAGTGGTGCAAAGGGTTCCTGTAATCTGCAATTTTTTCCCTCTGGAAATCCTTTCTTACTCCCACACCTTCCAGAGGGTGTCCATCCCAAAATGTATAGCTCAAAGTCCGTAGAGATTCTCAGTCATCCTCCAGGTCCTGGTTGTCCCAAAGGGGCTTTTTTTTCAGGAGGCCACAGGAGGAGAGTTTGAAAACTGTCAAGAGCTGAAGAAGCTTTTTGGATGAGAAGCAAAACGTCTTCAAAGAAAAAAAAAACCCAGAAAGCCCAGGAATGAGGAGGAGAGATTTCAGATGTGACCAAATGAAGGGAGGAATAAGCCCCACCTGGTATAGCCTTTTCCTCTCCACAATTCTCCGCTCCACTCCCAACAAAAGCCAAGGCAGGAAGGAACGGAAGAGGACAGCCAAGCCGGCCCCCCCGGGGATTTGACTTCGGAGAAGACCCTCCCTTCTCAAAACCAGCCCCCTCATCCGTGCTCCCCACGCATCCTTACGCGTTCATGCTCTTCCCGCTGCCACTCAGCACGATGTACGGCGTCTTCTGGGCCTTCTGCTTCTCCTGTAGCAAAGCCACCGTCCCCAGCGGGGTGTCGCTGGAGCTCATCTTCTTCAAGAGCTGGAAAAGAAGGAGAGCGTATGGCAACCCACCTCCCCCCCGATTCCCCCTCGCGGCCGGGGTTGACTTCGGCACGGGACACAGGGAGGTGTGAGAAGGAGGGGAAAAGCTGTTTTGTAAGTCGTCCTTAAGGGAGGATTCCAGACTCGGCCCTCAACGCCTCAGGGGTGGACTGGATGCCCCGTGCACCACGGTACTTGTCGTGGCCTGGGCGCCCTCCGGCCCCCTCCACCAGATGAATTAGAGGAGGAGGGACAGTGGGAGTCAAGGTCAGCATTAGGGCAACTGGGAGCTCCGAGGGGAAGAGGGAATGGAGCTGGCAGAGAGAGAGGGGGGGAGAGAGAGAGAGGGAGGGAGAGAGAGAGAGAGAGAGAGGGAGAGAGAGAGAGAGAGGAGGGAGGGAGAGGGAGAGAGAGGGAGGGAGAGAGGGAGAGGGAGGGAGAGAGGGAGGGAGAGAGAGGGAGAGGGAGGGAGAGAGGGAAGGAGAGAGAGAGAGAGAGAGAGAGGAGGGAGGGAGGGAGAGAGAGGGAGGGAGAGAGAGAGGGAGAGAGAGGGAGGGGGAGAGGGAGGGAGAGAGAGAGAGAGGGAGGGAGAGAGAGGGAGAGAGGGAGGGGGAGAGAGGGAGGGAGAGGGAGGGAGAGAGAGAGGGAGGGAGAGAAGGAGAGAGAGAGAGAGGGGAGGGAGAGAGAGGGGGAGAGAGAGAGAGAGAGGGAGGGAGGGAGAGAGAGAGTGAGAGAGTGAGAGAGACGGAGCCTGAGTCATCCGTCAGCCCTCAGATGGAGAGTCAACAGCCCCCAGGTCTGGAAGTGGCGGATGAGGGAGAGGAGGAACAGCCGGGTCTGTGATGCACAGATTCGCAGAAGGCAGAGAGGAGAGGAGAGCAGTGGAAATCTATGGGCCGGTCCTTGGGACGGAAGAGCCACCACTGTTAGCGAAGCCCCACCGTAGCTCTGGGGATCAAAGGCAGGGGGCGGAGATGAATAGCAGTGGCCGACAACTATTCACCTCCCCGCCGGACAGACTTGTTAGCCGGCATTGAGAGAGAAATTTTTTTGGCCGGGCTGCCGGCACTCCTAATAAAGGAATCTTTTGATTTCACTACAGAGGGTTTGTCCTGTTTGGGGAGCTGGGTCAGAACAGGGACTTGGTTCCAAGCCACCTTCAATTGGAAGGGAGGGTCTGGATGAAGGGAGGGATAAAGACCGGCTGCTCCACAGAAATAACCTGCTTTCATCCAAGGGGGATTCAGCCCCCACCCCCACCCCCCGCTGCTTCCCCGTCACTTACCGCTTCCTCGTCCAGTTTCTTCATGCGCCGTTCGGTCTTCATCTTCCCAGAGCCTTTCCCGTGGAAGCGGTGGGACAGCTGGCGGAAGGCCTGGGACACGAAGACCCCCCCGGTTAAAAGGAAGGCGGACCCCCACCTCCCCCTCTGCAGGGTTGGGTACTGAGGCAAAGGAAGGCAGCTATGGCTTTTGGTCTAGATCAGGTGTTCAACCTTGGCAACTTTAAGACTTGTGGACTTCAACTCCCAGAATTCCTCAGCCAGCAAAGCTGGCTGAGGAATTCTGGGAGTTGAAGTCCACAAGTCTTAAAGTTGCCAAGGTTGGACACCCCTGGTCTAGATCGTGACATGATGAAATTGGCCCAAGGGTAAAGGCTAGAAACCAGGAGACGGTGAGATCTTGTCCCGCCTTAGCCAGGAAAGGCAACAGGTTGACTTTGGGCCAATCCCTAGGAGAGGTGAGTTCTAGTCCTACCACCTCAGGCATAAAAGCCAACTGGATTGATTTTGCACGGAAAAGAGGAGGAAGCAGCGTCAGGCATGTCTGCCGGCTTGAATGAGTTGTGAAGTAACCAAGGCGGGATAAAAAACATCAAACCGTCAACGGGCAGGTAGAGAGACAGAGAAGCTCCAACCCATTTGGATCTTTTCCAAGAGGCATCCCACAAAGTCTTTCAAACCGGATTCTTACAAATAGGAGTGGGTTCATTTGGGATCATCCCCATCCACCTTTAAGAAGGGTCGAAACCTGGGATGCTGGCGGCAACCCGTATCAACCCGCAGCACCGGTCAATTTTATTTCTGAGACATTTGTTAAACGTTCGGCTGACTGAGTTTCATGTTTCATGACTAAAAGAGATGATAATTACTAATAATAGCTGCAGAGGTTCTTCCCTGGGAGGAAGGGGAACTGTGAAAAGACCCCTGTGGGTGTGGGGTGGGGGTTTACCTCCTTGGGGGTGAGCTTGCGCCCCGTTTCGTCCACGTATTCTATCTTCACGTCGGGTTTGTAGCCATCTTTTTCCTTGAAGTCCTGAGTGAATCCCCGGTATTCCTCCCGCCGGCTGTATTTATCATCGATGGCCCTGAGGGGAAAGGGATGACAGGCATCCGTCACACCTTCCCTGGCCATCCCATTGGCTGAGCCAGGGCAAAGGAGGGAACAGGTGCTCGATGCAACAATCCCCCCCCTCCCCCAAATAATACACCTTTTTCATTTCTGTCACACAACCCGGGTATAGTCCTCGACTTACGGAAACAGTTGGGAAGAAATGGGAATGGAAGTTAAAAGGTTTTGTAAACGAAAGAGAATGGAACAAATATGAGAAGATACAAACGCAGGAGTATAAAAGACGGTTGCGGATATGTATATAATTGTATATAAATGTATGTAAGTGTAAATAGAAATAATACGCAGCTAGCACTATACTAGTAACATAAGGGAAAAAGGAAATTAACTGTTGTATGTATCTCTGTATTATAGCTCAGGGGTCTTCAACCGTGACCACTTTAAGACTTGTGGACTTCCACTCCCAGAATTCCCCCTTCTCCAGTCATGTTAGCTCAGGAATTCTGGGAGTGGAAGTCCACAAGTCTTAAACTTGCCAAGTTTGAAGACCCTTGTGATAGATGATAGATAGATAGATAGATAGATAGATAGATAGATAGATAGATAGATAGATAGATATAGATAGATAGATAGATAAATAGGTAGGTAGGTACAGAGAAAGAGATGATAGTTAGATAGATAGATGATAGATAGGAGAGAGAGAGAGAGAGAGGGAGAGGTCTTCAAACTTGACCACTTTAAGACCTGTGGACTCCACTCCCAGAATTCCTCCTCCAGTCATGTTAGCTCAGGAATTCTGGGAGTTGAAGTCCACAAGTCTTAAACTTGCCAAGTTTGAAGACCCTTGTGATAGATGATAGATACATACATATAGACAGATAGATTCATGATAGATAGATGATAGATAGATAGATAGATAGATAGATAGATAGATAGAGATAGATAGATAGAGAGAGAGAGAGATGGATCAGGGTCTTCAACTTGACCCTTTAAGACTTGTGGACTTCCACTCCCAGAATTCCCCTCTCCAGTCATGTTAGCTCAGGAATTCTGGGAGTGGAAGTCCACAAGTCTTAAACTTGCCAAGTCTGAAGACCCTTGCTATATAGCTTGTATGGCCAAAATGATGGCCAAGAAAGTCGCACTGTGTTCCGTTGTTTTTAATGTTTATTCAATAAAATTTATTTTAAAAAATTAAACATAAAAAAGAGGGAGAAGTAGAAAATTAAATAAAGGAGATAAATAATAATACCGCATAAGTACTAAAATAACTTGAAATAATAATGAAATAAGGAATGAATAACGAATATAAACATGAAATGAAATGTGAAACGAATAAACAAATGCATAAATAAATCATAAAACGCTGCCAGGGAGACCTTCTCTCTCTCTCTCTCTCTCTTTGCCCACTTACATCTTGTCCTCAATGCAATAAACGGCCGAGGGCAGCGACTTGTTGGGCGCCTTCACCCGTGCCACCTTCTGCACCGTGGTCTCCAGCAAGCCTGGGGAAAGAAGACCAAGGGGAAAGCACACATCCAGTAATCTACACCGAGGAAAGGTGTGTGTGCAGGTCGAGATAAGGCTGAGTCAGAAAGGGTATCTCCTGCTTTGAACTCAGGGCGGCTGTCAGGATTCCGGCCGTTACCCCCCATTTAAATCCTGAGTCTCGAGCCAAACTTCCAAAGGATTTATTGGGGGCGAACATGTCCAGCACCGCCTGGGTGGAGCCGACTCTGAGACACACAATTCAATGTCACCCTTGACCCTGGTTTTCCCCCCACCCCCTGGGTGTATCGTAATTCATATTCTCCAATGGGACACCTCCATAGCCCAGAGTCATCAATCAGGCTCTCCAGGTAGAATTCTGCGGGGCAGAAACTTCAGTTCCCCTAGTTAACTATCTTTGAAAACATTTATGGAATGCAGTTTCAGTTTGCAAGCTGCTGCACTGCTCCCCCCTCCTTTTCCGCTGGCAACTCTAAAAAGACCACAGACATATTTGACGAGTGGACAGCACCACCCTGCTTACCTTTGTTCTGGCACAACATCAAGGCGGCGGCCAGTCCCCGGTTGACGATGGGTTCCTCATCCAGGATGGTGGTGGACGAGGTGGAGAACTGCACACCAGAGCAAGACAGGTGGGATCACAGGTAAAAGACCTTCCAACAAGCCGACATCAAACCTCCTGGTTTCCTTGGCCAGCTGGGCCCCATGGGGTTGAGGGCTCTGAAGAGTTGAAGCCATTGCACCCTGGAGCAGCCTTTCCCAATCTCGGCTCCTTGGAAAGGCAGGGTGGACTACAACTCCCAGAGTCCCCCCGGGCAGCAGCGGGGAATTCTGGGACCTGAAGTCCACCCACCTGGAAGTGGCTGGGATGGAGAAGCGGTGACCTAGCGCAGGTGTTTCTCAACCGTGGCAACTTGGAAGGGGAGTGGACTTCAACTCCCAGCATCCCCAGCCAGCCCTTTGGAGACCTCCAGCCCACAAAACCCCACTTACATCCTGCTGGTGCTTCTCTTCATCCAGGTTGACCATGCTCCAACCGATGTTCTCCTCGCCGTCCGAGTCGGAGCCGCCGGTGGCTGACCTCTCGTCATCGCGTTCAAAGTCCTGAGGGAGGAGGGGGAGGAGGAAGAGGAGGGGGAGGAAGGAGGGGGAGAGACGTGAGGAAAGGCTGCCAGAAGGACCCTGGCTGGCCATGCAAGAAAACCAGTTTATGAACCAGTTGGAGCTTCCAGGTCCTCTCCAAGGGCAGCCCCACGTACAGCACATCACAGCATCAAGGCGGGAGGTGACCGCAGTGTGGGTGGACTGTGACCAATGCCCCTCCCCTCAAAAATGTCTCCCTCTCTACCCTGGCCTTAACCCAAACCAGTCTCCCTCGCCCCGGACCGTTTTACCAGAAGTTCTTCCTGCTCCTCCCGGTTCCCGGCCAGCCCGTAGGTGGGGATCTCCCCCAGTGTGCGGCAGAATTCGGAGGTGGCGTTAAAGACAATGGCCCCCTTCTTCTCGAGCTCAGCGTCGTCCTCCTGGCTCCGGCTGCGCCCCAGGGTCCGCACCATTTCAATCACCTGGAAAGGATGAGGGGTTAGCCACGGGGGGTCAACAAGGTTGACCTTGTGTTGTGGCCTGTCGACCGCCAACCTCTCCAGCAGCCAGATCAGAGGCGGAGGAGGAGGAGGAGGCCTGGGAGTCAGGGTCAGCATCAAGGCAACCTGGGAGGGAAGAGGGAATGGAGCTGGCAGAGAGAGAGAGAGAGGAAGAGAGAGGGAGGGAAGAGAGAGAGAGAGAGAGAGAGAGAGAGAGAGGGGAGGAAGAGAGAGGGGGAGGAAGAGAGAGGAAGAGAAGAGAGAGAAGAGAGGAGAGAGAGGGAGAGAGAGAGAGAGAGAGAGAGAGGAGGAGAGAGAGGGAGAGAGAGAGAGAGGAGAGAGAGAGGAGAGAAGAGAAGAGAGGGGAGAGGGGGAGAAGAGAGAGAGAGAGAGAGAGAGAGAGCCTAGGCCATCCGTCAGCCCTCAGATGGAGAGTCAACCGCCCCCAGGTCTGGAGGTGGCCGATGAGGAAGAGGAGGAACAGCCGAGTCGAGTGCCTGACGCGTGGATGCACAAAAGGCAGAGGAGAGGAGAGCAACGGAAATCTATGGGCCGGCCCCTTGGGAAAGAAGAGCCACTGCTCTGCTCCCAAAGCCCCACCCTAGCTGTGGGGATCAAAGGCAGGGGGTGGAGATCAATAGGTGTGGCAGACAACTATTCCTCCCCCTGCCAGTCCACCACCGATAGCCTGCACTTCCAAATCCTGTCTGGAAATTATCGGAATTCTTCTTGGAATCTGCAGCGCCTTCTGAGCGTGTGTGTGTCTCTCTGGTGCTGGAAGAAAGCGAGTGCACCTTCCAGGACTTCCTTTGCAAATGTGGGAAGAGAGAGAGAGAGTTGGGTCGGTTCAGGGGGAAGGGGAGCAAGCATCCCTTTCCATAGAGACTTCCACTTCCATAGAGACTCTGTTAGCCTGCCGCGAGAGAGCGGCTACTGGTGCTCCTAACAAAGGGAAAGGTTAGTTTGATACACAGGGCTTGTCGTGTTTGGGAGCCGGGTCAGAACCCCTTGTTCAAAGTCCAATGAACCCTTGGGGCAGTTTGAAATGTTGAGAGAGGGGCCCGGGACCAGCGAGAGGGGAGAGCCACTCTGTCGTGCCCCACCTCACAGGGCAAAGGCACCCCTGACCCACCCCATGTGGGGGGCAGAGCTCCGGCCTCCTTTGCACGCCCCTCACCTTTTCACCGCTGTCCTTCAACTGCTGGATCTGCCTCAGCTTCCGCCCTTTCTCCAGCTGTTTCTGCAGCTCCACCTCGGCCTCATCTTCCTCCAGGACAGCGGGAGAGTCGGGGTCTTCCATGGCTTCCTCTGGCCACACAGGGAAAGACAGGCCGGTTGGAACTGAACTCTCCTCTCCTCAGCCCTAGAGCCGTGAGGGCCAACCATGCGTTCCACAGGTGCCACACAGGTGGCCCATTTGTGCCAGCACTTGAGCGGCAGGCAAACTTTCCTCACTGCGCAGGCGTGGCCCTCACAGCTGATGTTCGGCCTCCCAGAGGCTTCTGCAGAATTTGCAGGCCAAAAACTAGGGCCATTTCGTCACTTCCTCTTTTTCCGGAAATACCAGAAGTGGCGAAACAGGGCTACTTTTCGGCCTACGAAGCCTGCGGAAGCCTCTGGGAGGCCGAAAAAGGCCTCGAGGCCGAAAATCAGCTGTCAGGTGCAGGTAAGGGGGCAGCAGGGGTAGGGATCGCGCGTGCATGCGTAGGGGGCGTGGGAGGGGCACGCATTGCCTTCTGGGTGCTGGGTCCTCATTTTATTGACCTCGGAAAGACGGAAGGCTGAGTCAACCTTGAACCAGTCAGGATCAAACTGCTGGCAGAGGGCAGAATTAGCCTGCAACCACCATGGCTCTTACATCAAGATTTAATCCACTCCAAATTTAATCTTGCTTCCCCACCAAGCACCTTAACTTCAGCCATCCTCACCATCCTCACTGCTGATCTCCATTTTTTCTACACGGATGTCGTCTGACTGGATCAGCTGCTCTCCTGCTCCGTTTCTGCTGGTGACCAGGGATCCCTCCTCCTCCTCTTCCTCCTTCTCCTCTTCTTCCTCTTTCACAGGCGCTCGCCGTCTACCCCGGCCCCGGGTCCTAGGGAGGCAGGACAAAGTAGGGTCAGGCCTGACAAGAAGCGGGCTGAAGAGGCTTCCCCCCCGTGATCCAGATGGGGCTGACCTGGATTAAGGCCTTAACACAGTTAAACACCGTTAACTGACCCCACGCTGGCTCAGGAGTTTGGGTGAACATGGCTCCTGGGATCAAGCACCCCACCCCCCCATGCGCGTGAGGGAGAGAACGGCACGGAGGCACAACTGTGCCCCAAAGCAAAGCTTTGTGGCCCAAAACACAACAGCGGGCATGGAAGGGCAGCTACACAGTGGCTGGGTTCACACAGGTTTCACTGTTTAGGGAAGATGAGTGTCAACTTAAAAAAAAAAAAAAAGATACTCCTTTGGTCTTTTTAGCTGCCAGTAGAAAGGGAGTGGGGGAGAAAGCAGTGCATTCCTTAAATGCCTCAGATAATCGCCTTGGCAGCCGAAGCTGTTGGCACGCAAGATTATTACTGGAGAGCATGATTGAAGACTCTTGGCTATGGATGTGTCCCATTGGAGAATATACATCCAGGGGTGGGGGGAAGACCAAGGGTCAAGGGGGGAAATGAAGGATGTGTCTTCGAGTCGGCTGCACCCAGGTAACACCGACATGGTCACTCCTAATAAATCATTTTTTACTCTGAGAAATGCGGCTGGAGGATTTAGGATTTGAACGGGGGTGGATTTGTTGGGAGCCCTGACAGCCAGGCGACCTCGCGGTCCAATTGTGCAAACTCGAACGTGGGAGGGGGGATTCCCAAGACAGCGAGTGGGATTTCAAAGCAGCAGGCTCTGGGGCCCTCCACCCTCCCTCCGGGGGCCGCCTGCTACCAGTTCGCCCAGGGCTAATTTTATTGTTTTTAATTACCAATTCGGCAAACGGGTAAATCCCACCCGTGGCTGTCACCACCCACTGCGCCCCTCCCCTCCCCCCGAGTCCCCAAGCAGCCCATTTTAGATGCCAGGTAAGGGCAGGAGGTTCAGGGAGGCTCCAGAAGGCTGGAAACGAGCCAGTTTACGACCTCTGGACGGCCTCCGGGGCCCAGGGAGAGCAAAAATGCCCGCCCCCGCCCCGCCCGTGGTGCAGGAGGCTGCCTAGGCCACACCCAGCCAGCCAGCAACCGGGTAGAGAACCCATTGCTAAAATTGTAGAAGCTGCCCCCTGCCTCCCTCCACCCCATCCCTGCCCCACACATGGCTGACTCTCTGACCTGGACCCGAAATCCTGCTCGCTGCTCTCGATGCCAAAGGGCAGCAGGTCCTCGGCCTTCATCGGCTTCTCCTTCTTGCGTATCTTCTTCACCCGTCGCTTCGTCTTCTTGAAAGTGGTCTGCGGGCCGGAGGGAAGAAAGAAGGGGGGGGGGGAAGGAAGGCAGGCTAAGAGTCTGGCCGGACGGTCCTTTGGACCGAGCCCCACTACTACGACCCAAACGGCCCTGGCTGGCCCCCGCCTCCCAGCCCCTCCGAGGTGGGGAAGCCAGGCAGCCTGGAGAACCCCATCCGGGCCGGGCCCCTTTCTCCGCCACCCCAGAGTTTTTCCCTCCGGCTGTCAAGACTCCGGGGTCTGCCCCCGCCCCCAGGACCGAGTAGAGAGGGTGGGGAGGGGGTGTTCACCCACCCTACCATCTCTTCGGGGGTGTAGTACTCCGAGGCCAGGTGGAGGTTGGGCAGGTCCAGCGACTGGGCCCGAATCTGCAGGCTGTCCCGGATGGCCTGCAGCTCCCGTTCCCGGGAGCCGTCCGCCATGCCCACCGCGTCCAGCTTGAAGGACTTCTTCCTCTCCCCTTCGATCTCTTCGTCGTACTTGGAGAGGACGCCTTTGCGCTTGAACTGAGGGCAGAAAGCGAGGGTCACACAGGGTTTGCGGGGGGGGAGGGGGGGAGACACAAACTTAAGGCAACCAGCTGGACTCTGTCGTGGCCCGTCAGCGGCCAGTGGAGCTGGCGGCAGACTCGGACAGTGAGGAAATGGGCCAGTCCTGGAGTCGGGGAAGGCTCGGACGAGGGCTCTGCGTCGGAGGTAGAGATGGGGCCAGAGCTGTCCGACGGTTATCAACTGTCTTCAGAGTCGGAGATCAGTGGGGAAGAAGAACAGCTGGAGCCTGTTCCCAGTGTGCTCATGCACAGAGCTGCCAGACCAAGGGAACAGCTGAGGAACAAGGGTTGACTTGGGAGTAAAGGCTCAGGTGGACGGTGAATGGCCCCTCCCATAGGGAATAAAAGAGGAGCGAAAGGGGATGGGTGTTTGCAGGAGACAATTAGTTCATTTAATGAGTGTGAAGATTTGTTCCTGACCCCTTGCTAAGTAATTGCTGCTACAGCATGGCATTTGGAAGCTATCGGCCTGGCAACTCTCCAAGCCTGACAAAGATCTGTAGTTGTAAATCACTCTTGAGAGACCGTTTGCCGGGACTTTGCTGGAGAGGAATTCACTTTAACCTAAGCAAAAGGGGTTTTATCGGGACGAGGGGTTGGCTTCATGATCTTGGGAAGGTCTAGGTCAGAACAGACTCTGCCTTTTCACCCAAAACTTGGTAGCAGATCCAGCCAGAAAGCACCATTTGCAAACCCAAAGGCTGGATTCACACCCAAATTAAACAAACCATGTTATACGCAACAATGACAGTTTGCCTGTCCCATTACACCCGGAAGACAGGGCTGGCTGTGGGTTCCCTCTGTGAGGGGTTCATGTTTGAGCCACTTGTGGTTAGAATGCAGGATTGAGGATTAACTCACTCACTGCCCACTGCCAGCACTTCGATCCTGACTGGCTCAAGGTCGACGCAGCCTTCCCTCCTTCCGAGGTGGGTAAAATTGAGAACCCAGGTTGTTGGGGGCAAATAGGCTGACTCCGTAAACGGCTTAGAGGGGGCTGGAAAGCGGGATATAAGTCTAAGTGCTACTGCTATTGCCCTCCCTCCCTGTGATTAGAATACAGAATTGCAAGCAAACTCTTCCCACAGTTGGGAGTTTGATCCTGACCGGCTCAAGATCATCCTTCCATCTTTCCGAGGTGGGTAAAATGAGGACCCGGATTGTTGGGGGCAAGAGGCTGACTCTGTAAACAACTTAGGAGGGCTGTAAAACTCTGTAAAAATATATATAAGTCTAAGTGCTATTGCTACCTTCCTGCTTTTCCCATTTCCTTCCTTCCTTCCTTCCTGCCTACCTGCCTGCCTGCCTTCTAAAGGTTGACTTAGCCTTCCATGCTTCCAAGTTTGGTAAATTGAGGACCCAGATTGTTGGGAGCAAATAGGCTGACTCTGTACACTGCTTAGAGAGGGCTGTAAAACTCTGTAAAAAATATATAAGTCTAAGTGCTATTGCTACCTTCCTGCTTTTCCCATTTCCTGCCTGCCTGCCTTCTAAAGGTTGACTCAGCCTTCCGTCCTTCCGAGGTGGGTAAAATGAGGACCCAGATTGTTGGGAGCAAATAGGCTGACTCTGTAAACTGCTTAGAGAGGTCTGGAAAGCACCATTTAGCAGGATATAAGTCTAAGGGCTATGGCTAAGTGCTATTTGGCCAATGGCAGGAGGCACGCATTCTCTGCTGTGGCATCTGCCTTACGGAAGATTCTCTCCCTCTCTCGTCTGCCTGGGGAATTCTGGGAGTTGAAGTCCACGTCTTAAAGTGGTCAAGATGGAGAAACACTGATCGACACCGTTACATGTGGTGAAGCTGTCAGGGAACCCCAAGAGGAAGGGCGGACGGAGACTTACGACCACCATGTCGTCCACGCTCTCCTCTTCTTCGTAGGGTTTGTACTCCGGTTTCTTCTTGCGCAGCTCCACATTCTTTTTGGCCTTCTCCCTATCCACCATGTTGACGTTCACCAGCACATCGCCACCTTCCTCCTCCAAGACGCCTAAAGGGGCACCAGGGATTCAGCTAGAGGAGAGCCTTCACGGGAGAACCCTGCTCCTCCCCGGGGGACTGGCACCCAAAACCAGGGGCCACACCTGTGGGGTCAGCTCTGGAGGGAAGTGGGGGGGGGAGGGGCTCCACCTTTGTCTTTGAGGGTCAGGACCACCGTCTGTCCTTCCTGGAACGAATCGATGGTGTGCTCCACAGTCAGGCCTTTGAGGTCCTGGGCACTGTAGCCCACCTGTTGGGAGCCAGAGAGCAGAAACAGGCATCAGAAGAGGCAGGGAAGGTGTGGAGGGAAACCCCCAGCTTGGGGAAGGCAAGAAACGGTGGTGGCAAATCAAGGAGCTGCCCGAAAAGATGCAAGGATTATTATTTTTTAATTTTATCGCTATGCATGGATAGAGTCTTTGTTGGCCAAGTGCGACTGGACACACAAGGAATCGGTCTCTGGTGCATAAGCTCTCAGTGTGCACACAAACAACAAAGTGATAAATCACAAGATTTCAATAGGAGAAGGGATTGGGAAAGAGGAGGAGGATAATTGCAATACAGCCCTACTACACGAGTAAACATCCTTAGGCCTAGGACAGTGCTGTGGGAATTAGGTGTATCAATCGGCAGAGTGATGGCCCATGGGAAAAAGTGTCTTTGTGTCTTGTTGTTGTGTGCTGACTCCGGAGCCTTCGGAGTCTGGCAGCAGCGAGGCAGAGGAACAGAGGGAGCCTGTTCCCAGTGCGCGCGTGCACAGAGCTGCCAGAAGAGCAGGGGCAACTCGGGAGAAAGGCTGGGACGTGATTGGCCCCTCCCATAAGACATAAAGGAGGAGCAAAGGGACGTGAGCCTTTGCAGGAAGCAACTTTGTTCGTACTGGTCGGTTTGAAACCTGAAGCTCTGTGTTGAATTTGTGCTCCGTTTTGGCCTCGTATAACTAATCGGTTGGCAGCCTTTCAAGGAAGATAAAGGTGGGTGCTGATCAGACTTATCCCGAAGGACTTTGGCAGACTTCTGTGGGACTATTTACAAATTGTTTGAGACTTATTATGGGCTGTGAATGACTATAATTCACAGCCGTTGAAATAAAACCAAAAGATTTGTGCGACTAACGTGTGTTTGTTGATGCCTCAGGAAGCCTTGGTCAAAACACTTGTATCCCACCTTAAATTATTTTTTACAAATGACTCAAGGTAGCGAATCTATCCAACGCTCCTTCCTGTTTGCCCCACAACAACCCTGCAAGGTGGGCTGGGCCGAAAGAGAGGTTCTTCACGCCTGTCAGGTGGATTGTAAATGCCAATTATGAAGCCTTGTTTAAGGCACATCTGGAATGGCTCAAGCTGTCCTCTATTTGTCCCTTTGATCTAGAGAGTGGACAGCAAGAATGAGAAAACCCGCGAGTGAATTTTCTTTGCAGGGCGGAGGCGAGAAGGGCCTCTGCCAACTGGAAAGCCAAAGGCAATCCTCTCCTCACGCCCAAAATTCAGGCCGGATTTTGGCTTGCAAGTTGGACCACACTTGACCCGACTCGCGTTTACAGTGCTCGTGTCACCAGGGTCATTAAGCGAATCATGTTGTCGTTAAGCAAAAAGATTACAAACTGCAGACCTGAAACCAGTTGTAAACATGAGAACACTTGCCAGGTACCCCAAAATATGATCACACAACCACAAGGGCCCTGTGTGTGTAGGGCAGAGGCCCCCAAACTTGGCAACTTTAAGACTTGTGGACTTCAGCTCTCAGAATTCTCCAGCCAGCAGAGCTGGCTGGAGAATTCTGAGAGTTGAAGTCCACAAGTCTTAAAGTTGCCAAGTTTAGAGACCTCTGGTGTAGGGTGTGTGTGTGAGAGAGAGAGTTATCACTTCGAGGAAGGGTTGCAAGTAACTTTGGGGAGGTCCGTCACAACTTTGAACCGTCGTTAAGCGACCATTCGTTCTTCTTACCTTCTTCTTCTGCCCGAATTCCTCCTCCACGAGGCTGCTGATGCCAAATTCCTGGTCCATCTCCTCCAAGAGCTTGGCCTGTTTGAGGAACGGAGGAGCGCAAAACGTGAGCGACAAGGGAGGGGCTGCTCCGAACCTCCCGAGGGAGGCGTTACAGACCAGAGAATCCTCGACTTACGGATGACAGTTAGGACCGGGACATCGGTCCCTCGTGACATACCGGCTGCCCCAGCTTGGCCAGTTAGAAAAGGGAGCCTTCGGAGGCCATGGTTTGCCCAAAGTGCCCTGAGCTAAAGCCAAGCGGGCGCAGCAGAAGCAAAGCCAGATCTAAGGTTTTTGCGTGCAAAGCGTCAGGTTAACTTTTCCCTCGTTCCCACACCGTCTTCTGCCCGTTCCTGTCTTCCGAGGGCTTTTGGGTTTTGCGTTTCACAATGCAACCCTGGAACGGCCAGCTCTCACGGGTGGTCCGATGCACAGTTTCTATTCCTCTTGTGATGACCCGGGTCACGACACAAAAATAACCAAGTCACAAAAAATAGAAGAAAGTCCCTTTAATGCCTCCAACTTGGCCCCAATGCCCAATGGTCCTCGGCTGGATATCAAAACCCTTAAAGAAAACAGTTTACGGAGGCAGTAAATGAAGCCTGCACCCAAAGTAAAGTTAATTCGAAATAAATAAAAAAAAAACCAACACAAACCACACTGAAGGAATTAATACAGCAGGCCAGGAGGATTCATTGCAGACTTCTACCAGATAACACAGCAACCACAGTTGGGAGTTGCTGGATAAGCTCCGACAACTTGCAGACTTCCAAAAGTTAACTAGGCACACACAGTTGGGAGGACGCCAAAACCCAGATAAGCCTTGACACAGATAACGCACGCTTCGCTTCCAGCAACTTTGCCATGCGCAGTTTGCCTTTTTAAACAGCCTTCCCAGCTGCAGCCCATGGAGGGGATCAGGGCCCTTTCCTCCCCTGTAAACCACGTTGCTTCCTTATCCGTTGCTTCCTTATCCGTTCCTCCCTGCGTGCCCGAGGATAAAGAAGAGGTGGGCCTGGGTCTTCCTCTGAATGCCCAGCCGGCCTGGGCCCTTCCTCAGTTTCCTCCACAGCCACCGGAGCCCCACTCCCTGTCAGCTGTTCCACCTCTCCCTCGGAATCAGATTTCTAACTGGGGCATGACAGCGGTGCTGCAGGCTACTTCTGCTGCCTGCCGGCTGCCTGCAATTTGGCAGATTGAATCTCACCAGGTTCCAGGTTGACTCAAGCTTTCCGTCCTTCCGAGGTGGGTAAATGAGGACCCAGATTGTTGGGTGCAAATAGGCTGCCTCTGTAAACTGCTTAGAGAGGGCTGGAAAGCACCATTTAGCAGGATATAAGTCTAAGGGCTATGGCTATGGCCTGTAGATATGCAATTCTAGGTCCTGGGGCAGAGAGCGGACTCGTTCTGGGTTCCGCACCCCATCTCAAGCGTAGAACAAGGCTCTTCAAACTTGGCAAGTTGAAGACTTGTGGACTTCAACTCCCAGAATTCCTGAGCTAACATGACTGGAGGAGGAGGAATTCTGGGAGTTGAAGTCCACAAGTCTTAAGAGCTGTCAATTCCTCGGGAAAGGCTAAAAGCGACACTCCTGAAGGACACTAAACCCTTAGCTTCAAAACTGATGGTAGACACTATGGAACAGGGGTCTCCAACCGTGGCCACTTTAAGACTTGTGGACTTCCACTCCCAGAATTCCCCAGCCATCCCTTGTGGACTTCTGGGAGAATTCTGGGAGTGGAAGTCCACAAGAATTCTGGGAGTGGAAGTCCACAAGTCTTAAAGTGGCCAAGGTTGGAGACCCCTGTTCCATAGAATCATAGAATCCTAGGACTGGGAGGGACCTTGGAGGTCTTCTAGTCCAACCCCCTGCTCAAGGCAGGAGAACTCACACGGTTCTCCAATCTTTTCTTGAAAACCTCCAGGGATTTTAAAAGGGCCACCAACACTGACCCTCTTCTCTGCCATCTCTTTCTCCACCTGCAGCTTCCGGCTTCTCTCAATCCAGGCCGCCGTATCGTCCAGCCAGGGGTCATCTTCACCCAGCGATTTGATTTTCCTAAAGACAGAGAAATACTAGCCGCTTATGGAAAGTTCTGCTCCGGACCCTGAGATGCCCAAGGAAGACAGAATTTAAGAAAACAGATCTGGATAAGAAACAACATATATATATGTCTTTTGTTGTTGTTTCCTCCCTTGTCAGACCCAGCCTGGGACAAAGGAGGAAACAACGACAACAGATGAGCCTCCTTTGACCAACATGACTGAAGCAAAAATAGGGTTAATTAGAGGTGGAGGCCTATTACCCAGGCAATGATATAGAATGGTATAAATCTCTGTAACAGTAGCTTAATACTCTGACGATGTCAGCAGACGCTGATGAAAGCTTAATGAGTATAATAAATATAATTTTAGTTCTGGAGAGATGTCTGTTTCTTCTTTTACAAGCATACCTGGAACTAATATTTTTAGAATAGATTGTAATATATATGTATGTATGTATATATATGTATGTATATATATATGTATATGTGTATGTGTGTGTGTGTGTGTGTGTGTTATTCAGCTTTGTTCGGGTATTTTCCCACGTCATTATAGTTGTGCTTTTAAAGTTGTAGCAACGTTTCGGCAGAATCTCATCTGCCATCATCAGATACACACATACACACAGATTTAACAGATAATCAGAGTTGGAAGGGACCTTGTAGGTCATCTAGTCCAGTGATCCCCAACCTTTTTGACGCCGCGGCCCGGTACCGGCATCAGCTGGGTGCCGCCATCTTTTTTTGATGAAAACGTGCTTCCGGTGAGCTTTCTACCCGGAAAAGCTCACCGGAAGCGCTGGCGCCATTTTTTTTGATGAAAACGTGCTTCCGGTGAGCTTTCTACCCGGAAAAGCTCACCGGAAGCACTTTTTCATCAAAAAAAGATGGCGGCGCCCAGCAAGCCGCGGCCCGGTAGGAGTTGTTCCGCGGACCGGGACCAGTCCGTGGACCGGTGGTTGGGGACCCCTGATCTAGTCCAACCCCCCGCCCAAGCGGGAGACCCTACACCATTTCTGACAAATGGGAGTCCAATCTCTTCTTGAAAGTCTCAAGTGATGGCAGTCCCACAGCTTCTGAGGGCAATCTGTTCCATTGGTTGATTGTTCTTACTGTCAGAAAGTTTCTCCTTATTTCCAGGTTAAATCTCTCTCCTTGTTCAGTTTCCATCCATTATTCCTTGTATTCCTACAGACGCTTTAGAAAATAGCTTGACTCTCTCCTCCTCTCTGGGGCAGCCCCTCAAATATTGGAAGGCTGCTCTCCTGTCTTCCCTGGTCCTTCTCTTTACTAGACTAGCCAAGCCCAGTTGTATATTTTAGCCTCCAGTCCCCTCATCATCCTGGTTGCTCTTCTCTGCCCTTTTTCTAAAGTCTCAACATCTTTTTTATAATGTGGTGACCAAAACTGGATGCAGTACTCTAGGTGTGGTCTTACTCAGGCTTTATAGTGGTATTAGTACTTCCCTTGATCTCGATTGTATCCCTCTGTTCATACAATTTAGCTTTTTTGGCGGCTGCTGCACACTGCTGGCTCATACTTAGCATAGGTGTACTTTTGGTTTTTCTTGTCTAAGTATAAGACTACTTTTTTGTCTACATTGAATTTTATTTTGTTAGATATGGCCCAGTGTTCTAGTCTGTCAAAATCCATCTGGATCTTGAGCCTATCTTCTAGGGTGTTGGCTATTCCTGCCAGCTTAGTATCATCTGCAAATTTGGTAAGTTCCGCTTCTATTCCTTCATCTAAGTCGTTAATGAAGATATTCAAGAGTCCTGGGCCTAAGACGGAACCTTGTGGCACCCCACTGCTTACTTCCCTCCAGGTAGACTTAGACCCATTAAGGACTACTCGTTGAGTACGGTTTGCCATCCAGTTGTGAGTTCATCTAGTGGTGCTGCTATCTATTCCACTTTTTTCTAGCTTACTAAGAAGTAGGTTGTGGTCTACTTGCTGAAATCTAAATATTAGTTTATTATATACGTATGTTATTTGCTATTATTTATATAATATTTTGTAATGTGTATGTATGTATGTATGTATGTATGTATGGCTTATTATATAGTTTGAGAGATAGATAGATAGATAGATAGATAGATAGATAGATAGATAGATAGATAGATAGATATAAACAAACTATATAGTAAGCCAAACACACACATATATAAATAAATAAAGCCAAACACAGGCACTCCTTGACTTACAACAGTTAAACAACTGTTCAAAGTGACAACGGCAATGAAAAAAGTGACTCTAGACTGTTTTTCAGACTTATGACCATTGCAGCATCCCCATGGTCACCTGATCAAAATTCAGGCGCTTGGCAACCGACTCATATTTATGACGATATGTCCCAGGGCCACTTTGCGAACCACTGATCAGCAAAGTCCATGAGGAAGCCAGATTCACTTAAACAACCGTGTGACTGATTTAACAACTGCAGTGATTCACTTAACAACTGGGGCGAGAAAGGCCGTAAAATGGGGCAAAACTCGCTTGACGAATGTCTCACTCAGCAGCATAAACTGTGGGCTCGATTGTGGCCGTTAAGTCGAGGACTGCCTGCAATTTATTTTAGAAGTCAAAATAGCGAAGAGTCAAAAAGGTACCCAAGTTTCTGATTTAAAAGCCGCTTCTCCTTGGCGGCTGCCAATTTCTCCCGGATCTCCTCTCGCTGCCTGAGGGCGATCGGATTGATGACCTCTGCAGCCACCGGGTCCTCTTTGCTGCCAGTCTCTGCAGGGGGAGGAGAAGACAATAGGGAGACCAAGATTTTGCTCTTAGATGAGAAGTCTCCAAACTTGGCAACTTTTAAGACTTGTGGACTTCAACTCTCAGAATTCTCCAGCCAGCATAGCAATCAAGTCCAAAACATGGTCAACACAAACTATAATTTTAACAGCATGATTGATGACTCTGTGTCTGGCTGAAGAATATGAATTACGATACACTCAGTGGGTGGGGGAAAACCAGGGTCAAGGGTGACAATGAATTATGTGCCTCAGAGTTGGCTACAACCTGGCAGTGCAGGCATGTTTACTCCTAATAAATCTTCTTTTAAGTTTTGAAAATTCAGCTAGAGACTCATGATTTAAATGACGGTAACTACCAAAGCCCTGACACAGGCATTCCCATGGCTATACTTCTGTCGGCTTTCAAAGTCAAACAAACCCACATGGCCCTCCCCCCTTATACATTCTCCAAGAGATGAGAAAAATCTCAGGGCTTTCCGGCACTAGGATACAAGTTATAAAATAGCAGTTGTCACAGGCAATAGTGATGAATCGAATTCCAGAGCTTCTCCCAATTGAATGGCAGTATCATTTTAGGGATCTGACAGTTGCTCTGTGAGCTCAGCTTGTATCCTACGCCACAAGGCAAAGCGGTGAGGTGCGCATCTAACAGAAAACTGGATATGGGGTACTCCAACCTTCTGCCAAGGGATTTTCTTCCTTGCTTTTTCTTAGAATAGAATAGAATTCTTTATTGGCCAAGTGTGATTGGACACACCAGGTATTTGTCTTTGGTGCAAATGCTCTCAAGTGTACATAAAACAAAAGAGGCATTCGTCAAGAGTCATCAGGTTCAACACTTATAGGGCAGAATAAGCAATCAATTCTTCCTTTCCACTTTAAAGCAGGAGTCCCAAAGGTGCTTTTTTCCCCAAGAGGCAACTGGACATCCTGGTTTTTCTTTGAAGACATTTTGCTTCTCATCCAAGAAGCTTCTTCAGCTCTGACTGGAGGGTCACTTCTCATGGTCGCATCTTCAAGGAAAACCAGAAAGTTCAGTTGCCTCTTGAAAAAGCACCTTTGGGACAAAAAAAAAAGACCTGGATGACTGAGAATCTTCACAGACATTTAAAGCAGGTGGTTAAAAGGGGGAATATTGGCAATTCTAGACTAATTTTACAAGGAAAGCAACTGAAAGCAGGATGCAAGTGAGCCATCCCAGACCCCAAATTGTTGCCAGTTTAGTGAGAAAAACTTGATAAATAGCTGCTGGAGAAGCAGAGAAAATACCCCATGAAATATTTTCTACAAGCTTTAAGGAAACATTTTTGCTACCACGCAGTTAAAAAAAAAAAATCGGTGACACTCCATTTTGGGTTAGATAAAACAATGCAGAATTTGTCACAGACGTCTGAAGAACCTAAGTAAAAGGCAAATGAACCAAAGTCTCCATGACAAAAGACAGAAGAAGGAAAGCCAACTTGAACATACCTTTTTTGACTGTGTTGATCTCCAGAGGCTTCAACCCAAGTTTGGCTCGAAGTTTACTATCGAGAGAGAGAGAGAGAAAAGCAACAAAATGCATGTAATTTTGTGTACACGTTGTTGAACCACACAACAGAATCTCTGTGGGGTTCCTGGTGATTCCCGAGCTGGGCTGCTTTCTTGAAAACGTTCCATTTTCCAGCTAGGTAACCCCATCAAGTGCTAGAAGGGAGTGGCGTTTCATCTGTGAAAATCGAACAGTAAACAGTAGAGCATAGGATTCTAAGGCTGGAAGGGACCTCAGAGGTCTTCTAGTCCAACCCCCTGCTCAAAGCATGAGACTTATACCACCCCAGTCAAATGGTTGTCCAAGCCATTCTTGAAAGCCTCCAGTGATGGCGTACGCACAACTTCTGGAGGGAAGCTGTTCCACTGATGGATTGTTCTCCCTGTCAGGAAATTTCTCCTGGGAAAGGTTGGATCTCCCTCTGATAAAGATTCCATCCTTTGCTTCTTGTCTTACTCTCAGGTGCTTTGGAGAATAAATCAAGCCCTTCTTCTCTTTGAAAGCCCCTCAAAGACTGGAAGGCGGCTATCGTGTTGCTCCAATCCTCCTCTTACCTTGATTAGACATACCAAGCTCCCTCAACCTTTCGTCCTACGGTTTAGTCTCCAGACCTTTTTATCATCTTTCTTGCTCTTCTGAGAAACACGTTCTAGATCCCAACATATATTTTATAGCATGGCGACCTTGTCTGTGTGCAGTACCCCACCGAAGGAACTACTAACTCGGGCAAACAGTGAACGATCACTTAATCAAGCAACCATCAAGAACACTCTCACCAATAACTTGCATATAAACAGAGAGCAAATTCCCTCCCTTTTAACACTGATGATGTTCCCTAGTTGGGTCATGAAACGTCTGCAAGAAAACCACCAAGCTCAGAGGGCACCAGGGACCCCACCATAGCCCTCCTCCTCTTCTCCTCTGCAAACCCTTCTAGCGCGGATGATGTTCCCTAGTTGGGTCTGCAAGAAAACAACCAGGTTCAGAGAGCAATGTTAGGGATAACATTGTTTACCCTAACTGGTTTGGGTAAAAATAATAAATATGGTATCATGGTTTGTTAGTTAAAGTGTGTGTAACTTTAACAACAAGAATGTAATTAAGGGTGTGGTTGTAAAAGCACTATATATGAAGCGAGGCAAATGCAGCTCTCTCTCTCTCTGGCTTACTGATCCCTAATTACTTGATGGATTGATGACTGCATTCTTGCTGGAAAGGGGAGAGAAGAAGGAGTGTTGATTTTTCTCATCGGAGATAAAATAAAGATTGACTGATTTATTGTAAGTGAACTGACATTGGCTATTCAATACGGACTTTGCAAATAGAGTATCCCCGACAAGACTTGACTGAAATTGATATATGACTAATGGACCGTTTATTTTGACTATGCTATAATTCTTAAATGGAATAAACTATATTTTTGATAGCACAAGCGTATCTGTATTTTTACTGCGTGTTAACTAGAAAACTTATCTCACACATTTACCTGTCTTCCTATCTGACTTCGCTGCACGTTCTGTTTAGTTTGTTTTCCTTAACACCCGTTGGGGAATCCAGCCTTAACAAGCACCAAGGACCCCAAAGTCCTCCCCGCACCTATCAATTCCGCTCCCTCCTGGCACGGATGATGTTATCTACCTGGGTCAAGAAATGCCTGCAAGGAAACCACCCAGCTCAGAGAACACCAAGGACCCCACAATTCAACCTTGAGCTACGAATCTCCTCTTCTACTGGGACAGAAGTTCTTCTAGATCTCAAGGTGACTAAAGGAGCTAGTCAAGACTTTTCCTTTTTTTGAATTAACAGATTTCTGTGGGAAAAATCCAAGGCTATTCTTACGGCCTTTCAGGAAAAAATGGATTGAGCTTGGGGAGTGGGAAGTGTTTTTTGTTTCGCGACAGCGGCTTTTCCCAAGTGCATATAAGCAGCCCCTGCTCCCTTCTCTTCTCTTCCTCCCATTGCCACCAACTGCATTCCAGGCCACGTGGATTTTCTGCAGCCTGATCCCTGCAAGCTCGCAGAGGATTAGCTACAAGAGGGATGTGGGAGATAGAAACCTGGGTGGAGTGCCAATTTCCCCATGAATTTAATCCACTCACTTTGTCTCCTCAATGCTGAGTGAAGCGTCTCCTCCGGAGGAAGACTTGGAGCTGGCAGCTATTTGGGAAAGAAAATAGGGAGGGGAATTAGTCAGCACCCAGGAAACATTGTCAGTTGGGAACTATCTCGCGGGGCCTTTTGCACCACTTAATATCCAAACAGTCAGATTTCAGCTTTTTGGGGAGTTTTGAGAATGGTTTAGTCGGAAGAGAAGCACAAAAATGTTTCGTTGGCACCTGAGATAACAGCCAACCAGGGAAATCGTTCTGAAACAGGTGTCGCACCTGAGGAATTACAAATGCAATTTGAATATTCAATTTTAAAGGCTACGGATATTCTCCCTTCAAGCACCCTCTTCCGCAGTTTAATTTATTTATTATCAATTCAGCACGGATTCCCTCAAATCCACTTTTGCTGTCAATTTAGATCTTGCAGCATAGGCTGGAATTTTCGCAGCACTTAATGCTTTAAGCCAGGGGTGTCCAACCTTGGCAACTTTAAGACTTGTGGACTTCAACTCCCAGAATTCCTCAGCCAGCTTTGCTGGCTGAGGAATTCTGGGAGTTGAAGTCCACAAGTCTTAAAGTTGCCAAGATTGGACACCCTGCTAAGCTGACAAAGGCAAACTCGGGAATGAAAACAGGGCCCTCCCAAAAACCAGGGGCGGGGGGCTTTACAACCCGTGGACATGTCTGGCTTGGGAATTCTGGGAGTTGAAGTCCACTAGTCAGTCGTAAAGGGGCCATAGTTGCCCACCCCTCGGGACATACTTTTCTTCCTTTGAGCACAGCCTCACCATCGGGACTTAAAACCACTTTCCTATTATAGGATTTGGCTCGTGGGAGATGATGAATATTTGTCAGCATTTTTAATGCAAAAACATTTTTTTTCCAGAATTGGAATAGAATGAGCTGGAAGGGACCTTGGAGGTCATCTAGTCCAGGGGTCGCCAACCTTTTGGACTTCAGGGACGACCAAACTCATAATGTTAAATCCCGCAGACCACTAATATGAATTTTGAGTGATGGGGGCTTGCTGACGTTGGTGTCTGCAGAGACCCTGGGAAAATCCCCCAAAAAGTCTGCAGGAAAATTCCCCACCCCAGTTTCCTATCGATCGATCGTTCTTTATTTGGGATCACAGGATACCGTCTCCATCTCCATTCCCAGGGGGAGAGAGGAGAGACTTTTGGCTTCATGCAAGGAAAGCAGCAGAAGCAGCAGAAGTCTTTCTTTCTCTCCCCCAAACTCCGCCAGAAATGAGTCTTTGCCGGCGCCGCTTCTTGGAGCAGGAGGCCTTTCAGGGTCCCAAAGACTCGTTTCTGGCAGAGTTTGGGGAAGAGAAAGAAAGACTTTGGCTGCTTTCCTTGTGTGCAGCCAAAAGCAGAAGAAGAAGCAGCCCGGTGGCCAAGTCAGGTGCGTGGGGTGAGTGGGGCAAGTTCCCCCCCCCGCCATTTCTCCCCCTCCCCTCACTACCTCATGTTGTTCACAATGCACGCAACGCAAGCCTTGTGTTCCTCTGGGCCATGTGGGTGGAGCAGCCTTGTGTTCCCGCGCAGCCTGGATTAATTGCTTTGGGGGGGACATTGCTCTGCGGAGCACCAAAATTTTCTCGCGGACCACCAATGGCCCCCGGCCCATTGCTTGGCAACCCCTGTTCTAGTCCAGACCCTTACTCAAGCAGGAGAATCTATACCATCTTAGGTAAGTGACTGACTGTAGACCCTTCTTAAAAACATCCAGTGTTGGAGCAACAATTTCTGGAGGCAATTTAATATAATATAGTATATACCACAGAGACAAGTGCAGACAGTCCTCGACTTACGACCACAAATTAAGCCCCAAATTCCTGTTGGTAAGCAAAGTGAGTTCTCCCCATTTTGCGACCTTCCTTGCCACAGTGATGAAGCGAATTAACTGCAGCTGTAAAGCTAGTGAAACGGCCATTAAGTGAATCCGGTTTTCCTGAGTTTGCTTGTCAGAAGGTCACAGAAGGGAATCGCGTGACCCCAGGACCCTGCAACCATCATAAGTACATGCCAGTTACCTATTGTTATCTATTCATGCTTTCAGGTCTTTTTTCAATCTCTGTGGCTTCTCTGATGATTCTGTGGCTGGGGTTTTCTATAGTGGCTAGGGTTTTGGTGCCATTGAAGTTGATGCTATGACCTGTGGCTTCCATGTGTTGGACTAGTGAGGAAGTGTGTTCCAGCTTTTTGACTGTATTTTTGTGTTCATCCAGGCGGGTACTTACTCTTCTATTGGTCTGTCCAATGTATGTGGCCGGGCATGATGCACAGGGGACTTCATATATGCCTTGGTTTTCCAGGTCAATTTTATCTTTGGGGTTTCTAAGGATGGCTGCTATTTTTCTGTCTGTTTTGAAGGCAGTCTTGATGTGATGCCTGTGTAGTATCTTACTGATTTTGTCTGTAGTACCTCTTATGTAGGGCAGGACAGCTGTTCCATAGGTCTGTTCATCTTCTAGGTCTCCATTATGTCTCAGTGTGTTTTTGTGGATCAAGCCGGTGATTTTGCTTTTGTGGAAGCCGTTAATCTGCCTTTAGAAGAATGGTTGCAGGAACTAGGCCTGGCTAGTCTAGGGAAGAGAAGGACCAGGGGAGACAGGAGAGCAGCCTTCTGGTATTGGAGGGGCTGCCCCAGAGAGGAGGAAGGGGGTTCAAGCTGTTCTCCAAGGCCAGACAAGGAAGAATAGATGGAAACTGATCAAGGGGAGATTCAGCCTGGAAGTAAGGAGGAATTTTCTGACAGGGAGAACAATCAACCCCAGGAACAGAAGTTGTGAGAGCTTCATCACTAGAAGCTTTCAAGAAGTGCCAGGCACTTACATCCTGGTCAATAATTCATGAGCATCAGCACCTTGAAAAGTGAGGCTTCAGCAAGTAGTTGGAGAAAGACGACTCGGCTGCTTTCAATGGGAATGAGGATTTGCACAAATAAATCAAGTTCGGAAAGCTTGCAACTCAATCCGTGGTGGGAACTCAAACCAGTCCTTGGAGAGTAAATTAGGCAATTCAGGCCTTGCATAATATGTGAATGAAATGATGCTGCAGGGCTAACCCAAGTTTAAGATGAAGCCTCCGGTGTGAACTGGGACCCGAGGGAAATACAGGAAGTCTTACATTCATACAGGACTCACAACTGCAATTGAGCCCAAACTTTCTGCTGCTACACGGAACATTTGTGAAATAAATTCCCCATCCCCTTTCATGACCGTTCTTGGCCGCAGTTGCTGAGTGAATGACTACAGCCGTTATGTTAGTAACGTTAGTAACCCGGTCGTTAAGTGAATCTGGCTTCCCCATCGACTTTGCTGATACCGCAACTGTCATAAGTATGAGTCAGTTGCCAAAGGTCTGAATTTTGATCTCAAGACCCTGGGGATGCTGCAATGGTCGTAAGTGTGGGAAAACGGTCATAACTCACTTTTTTTCACTGTTGTTGTAGCTTGGAACGGCCACTAAATGAACGGCTGTAAGTTGAGGATTACCTGTACACGCTGGGATGTTCAATGGTGATTTATACACTAAACCAATTTATATGGCCACCCAATTCATGCATGATGACTCTAAGCAGTGTACAACAATAAAAAGCCACACTTAACCCCCACATCCAAACTCAACTGCCTCTTCTACCCAATAGTGGCAACATTTACAGTCAAGCAAGCCAGTTGATCGGCTCTGTATCGATCGTGTGTGTGTGTGTGTGTGTGTATCTGTGTGTAAGCCAGCTGATAGAGCCCGGTCTTCAGGTGGTGGTTAGTCTAGTGAAAAGAAGGACTGGAGGGTAACATGATAGTAGTGTATTGTAGCATTGTATTATAGATAGTAGTATTTGAGGGGCTGCCACAGAGAGGAGGAAGGGGGTCAAGCTATTCTCCAAGGCACCTGAAGGCCAGACAAGAAATAATGGGTGGAAACTGAACAAGGAGAGATTCAACCTGGAAATAAGGAGGAATTTCCTGACAGGGAGAACAATCCACCCATGGAACAGAAGTTGCCTTCTGAAGTTGTGGGAGCTTCATTACTGGAGACTTTCAAGAGGAGACTGGACTGTCACCTGTCAGAAATGATGTAGGGTCTCCTGCTTGGGTGGGGGGTTGGACTAGATGACCTACAAGGTCCCTTCCAACTCTGTTAATCTAATCTAATGCACATCTCTGGGGGAGTGATGTGCCACAGGGAGGAAGCCACTGCCAAGGCCCTTTTTCTTGTCCTACCAGATGTGTCTCCTTGTTAGATTGAGACCCTCAATACATCCTGCCTTCCACGCTCGAGTAGAGGCCGTTTGTCAAATAACCTGGCCTCAAGCCACTTAAGGGCTTCAAAAGTGGTAACCAGCACCTTGAATTGTACCAGAAGCAAACTGGCAACCAATGCAGCTCCCTCAAAAGGAGTGACAAATGTGCAAATTTGGATTGGCCCAAAGCTATGCAGGATGCTTGCATTTTGAGCGAGCTGAAGATCCGGGATACTCTTCAAGGGCAGCCCCAGGTACAGCACATTATAACAGTCCAAACGAGAGATCATGAGAATGGCCTCTTGGCCCAGCTAAGTGTTACAGCTAAAGCACTTTCACTTACAAAGTACAGCAAGAGCTTTCTCCATGCCTCCTATGCATTTTCTCCTGGAGTCAGCCTATCCTATCTATCTACCATATCTTATCTATCTTGTCTGTCTGTCTGTCTGTCTATCTATCTAATCTATCATCTTTTATTATCTATCTTCTCTTTCATTATCTATCTATCTAATCTATCATCTTCTTTTATTATCTATCTTCTCTTTTATTATCTATCTTCTCTTTCTCTATCTATCTATCTATCAATCAATCAATCAATCATCTATCACCTATCACCTATCATCTATCCATCCATCCATCCATCCATCCATCATCTATCTGAATTTATAATGCCCCGTGACTCAAGGTGGCTTACAGAATGTAAAACCATATTTAAAATTAAAAAAAAAACTAACCAAAAGGATCAAATAAATTAATAAAGTACAATAGAATAAAATCTGGAAAGTAAATAAATAAATCACCCCCAACTCCCACCCACCCGCTCCGCCCCGGAGTCTAATCACTTCACTCACAACCATTGCAGCATCTCCATGGTCAGGTGATCAAAATCCAGCCATTTGGCAGCTGACTCATATTTATGACGGCTGTAGTGACGGGGTATTGAGATCCCCTTTTGGCGACCTCATGACAAGCAAAGCCAATGAAGAAACCAGATTCACTTAATAGCCATATTATCAACTTAACAACCGCAGTGATTCACTTTGGCAACTGTAGCCAGAAAGGTTGCAAAATGGAGCAAAATTCACTTAACTGCCTCCGTTAACAACAGATTTGGGGCTCAATTTTGGCCATAAGTTGAGGAGTACCTGTAGTTATGCAGACATAGGTAATCCTCAAGTTACAACTGTTGAAAGTTGCACCTGCACTGAAAAATGACAACTTACAACCCGTCCTCATACTTGCAACCTTCATAGCGTTCCCTATGGCCATGTGATCAAATCCGGGCACTTGGCAACTGACTCATACTTATGACCGTTGCAGAGACCCCCGGGGGTCCTGTGATTTCTTTCCCCTTATGCAACCATCTGACAAGCAAAGTCAAGGGGAGAGCCAGCTTCACTTAACGACCAGGTTCCTGACACATCAACGGCAGCAATTCACTTAACGACAGTGACCGGAAAGGTCGTAAAAAGGGGCAAAGCTCGCTTAACAACTGTCTCGCTTAACAGTGCGGACGTTGGGCTCAATTGGGGCCGTAAGCCGAGGACTCCCTGCCCTTTCACGCCACCCCTGCGAGGTAGGCCGCTGAGGAGGCCCTTTCCCCCCCGTCGCACCTGCGGCCTGGGCGCCCTCGTGAGTCTCGTCCCGCTTCTCCCTCTGGCTCCGCCGCCCCGTCTCGCCGTCCTGCCCGGCGACGGCGCTGCTGCGGCTGCCCCGGGCGGAGGAAGAGGCCTCATCGCCGCCGCCGCCCCGCCGCCCGCTCCGTTCGCCCCGGCTCCGGCTCCGCTTGCTCCGCCGCTCGCTGCCGCCTCCGCCGCCCGCGCGGTGCTTGTGCTTCTTGTGCTCGCGGTGGCGGGACGAGGAGGAGGAGGAGGCGGCGCCGGCCGCCGAGGAAGAGGAGGCCGCGGGCGGCGCGGTGTCCTCGGAGGCCTCGCTGCGGTCGCGGTGCCGTTTGGAGGAGCCCATCGCGAGAAAATGGCGGCTCCCCTCCAACTCCGAGGCCGCGCAGAACGGCACTTCGTAGCCGGCGGTCTACTTCCGGGGCAACTCTCACATCCGGTCCGTGCGGAAAACCGTCCGCCGGCGCTCTTGATCTCCAGCAACGGGTTCCTAGGCAAGGCTTGGTTCCTCCTTTTGCTGCTTGTAGTCTCCGCTGAGCGCTTTAGGGGCGGGCGGGAGGATTTCATTCCCGCTTTAGGAAAGGATGGGCTATTAGCCTAATTTCTCCTCTATTTTCTGTGTTGTTTCTCTGTGTCATATAATATGTCTGGGTATATACATAATTTTGTATTTATGTATTTATCTTGTCATGCTTATGTAGTGTAATATTACAGGTAGTGACCCTTTAAGAGCTGTATGCAACGAAATTTCATTTTTAATATATGCCAGTGTACATTCAAAGTGACAATAAAGCCTATTCTATTCTAATTTTTTCTATTCTATTCTGTTCTATTCTATTCTATTCTATTCTATTCTATTCTATTCTATTCTATTCTATTCTATTCATTATTCTGTTCCATTCCAATATTCTATTCTCTATTCTATTCACATTGCCCTCTTTTCTCTGCATCCCTCTGAACGGAATATATTGAATTCCAACTCTATTCTATTTTTTACTCTGAATCATAGACTCGCCAGTGTTTTTCCAAACATGCCCACTTTAAAACGAATGGACAGTTTTTGGAGATTTTGGAGGTTGATGTCCATAGATCTTAAAAGTTGCTAGTTAGGAAAACACTGAGGTAGAGGCAAATGGGCTGCATTCATATAACATGATAATCTGCATTCATATAACATGATAATTCATATAACATGATAATCTGCAAAAAACACAATATCCTCAAGTCTCAGATTAACAAAGTTTAGCATTGTCTGACATTGCATCTGCTAACCTTGTGCCTGACACTGGTTAAAAGTGGTTTGTGAATGCAATCTTCATTATTTGATTTATGTTCACATTTCACTGGGAGCAAGCATGAACTAATTAGAATGTGAGAGTATATGGTTAATTGAACATTAATGGAAGATAATATTGGCAGCTCAGGATTGAACTGTGGGAATGTTAGTAGTGTTAGAAGGAAGCGGGATTTGCAAAGGGAGAGGAGGACAACTTGATCAAGGACTTGGGGTCCTTGAAGCTCTCTGAACTTGATGGTTTCCTTGCAGATGTTTCAACTAGATAACAGAAATGCTTATAGAACACCAGTTTCTGCACTCACCCAACATAGTGAATTAACTATCCATGGGCTGATTTCACCCAACAGTTTATGTTAAAATGTGGTTGATTACATCAGAATGCTGTTGAACTCAGCCATTGAAATTTATTTTGCAGGGATTTTTCACTGGATAGATACTACAAATTCCACACTCTAATTCTCTAAGTGCTTTTCCGTAGCCTCTAAAATATGTCCAACTAAAGACACAGATGATCTTCATTAATCTTATTACAGGCTTTTTTTTTCTTCCTTTCGGTGGTTAATAGGTCAAGTGCTTAAAAGGGATGAAGGAAAATAATTCCCCAGCCAGTCTTACTGGCCATTGGATATCCCTGTACTGGAGGTTTGTTTTTATGTAATAGACCAGGGCTCCCCAAACTGGGCCACTTTAAAGACTTGTGGACTTCAACTCCCAGAATTCTTCAGCCAGCAGAGTTTTAAGTCCACAAGTCTTTAAAGTGGCCCAGTTTGGGGACCTTTGGTTTAAGGCAATGTTTCTCAGCCTTGCCAGCTAGACTTCAAATCCTGAACTGGCTGGGGAATTCTGGGAGTTGAAGTCCACAAGTCTTAAAGTTGCCGAGTTGAGAGACCTCTATAATGGACTGTATTTTAGTCACCAAGGTATTGCTTGTAAGGACTTTGGAAATTTAAACTGAAAAAAAGAAGTGTTTTCTGCAAGACACCAGAAGATTCTTTGTTAATGTTTTTGCATGCAACATCAGGTAAGGATTCCAGTCACTTAATCAGGCTCTACTATGAGTGGCACTCCTGCCCTTAAAGCCCCGCCCACTCCTCCAGAAAATAACGTCATCAGCTCGGCCCACGTGGGGAGATTCCAGGAACCCCAGCAGCGCTGCGGGGGGGATTGGCACGTAGCGCAGGGGCGGGGCGGGGCTGCTTGTTTTGGGGCTGGTAGTCCAGGATGTTTATCTTGCACTCTGTCCACGCCCAGAGACACCTCTTCCAAAAACGAGCGCCCCCCATTCACGTGGGGGGGACTCTCCCCTTTTGCCCCCTCCTCACCCAAGATGTCCGCCAAGGCATTCCAATAGCTGCGACGCCAAGCCCCTGCCCTTTCCCAAGATGGCCGGCTGCTCGGCTCCATTAAGCCGCACCCCAACGTCTCCTTGCCCTTCCTGAACATGGCCGCCGCGGCGTTCCACGACCCACGACGCCCGCCCTTCCCCAACATGGCCGCCCTCTCGGGCGGCGCCTGCCCGGTTCCAGTCACAAAGATGGCGCTTCCCGTTTCGCCGCGCCCACGGGTTGGAACCCGGTCGGGAGGTTAGGGAGGCCCGGATGTCGTCTCTCTCTCTCCCTCTCTTTCCCTCTCTCTCCCACTCTCTCTCTCCAAGTAGGAGGCGCTGGTTGCCCGGATGTTCCTGTTGCTGCTGCGGCGGCGGCGGCGGCGCCCGTGGCCGGGTCGTCACCGGGGGGGCGCGGAGCGGCTGGGCCCAACATGGCTTCCCCGGCGGCCCTGAGGAGAAAGTGAGAGGGGGCGAGGCGCGCGGGCGGGCGGGGCGGGCGGAGGGTGGGAGGAGCCAGAGGCCTAATTGGGGAGGGGGCGGCCGAGGAAGGGAGGGGCCGGCCCTGCCCCGTGGCCCTGGGGCAGGCAGGCATTCCTCAAGGGGGGGCGGCTGAGGGGAGGGAGGGCCGGAGCCCCCACCCCAGTGGCTTGAGCGGCGGGGGGCTGGCCCACTCCTAATTGTGGAGGGGGAGCTCGGGTCTTTGGGGCGGGACGGGGAGGGGGCGTTTTTTGGGGGCGTGAGCTTCGCAGGCCTGGCTTTCTCCTCCTTTCGCCCCCCCAAGTGAGGCAGGCCAGACTTGGGGGCTTGGGGGAGGAGAAGACGCCTGGCCTCCCCAGCTGCGCTGCCTTGCCAGCCAGCCAGTCCTCAGGGCCCCCAAAGCCAGGAAATGGAGGGGTCTCAGAGGAGGATTTGGGGCTGTGCGGAGGGGGTGGGAAAGCTGGGAGGGAAATAACCACAATATTTTAATCCCGGGGTGTCCAAACTGGAAGGGTTAGGTCAGGGGTGGGCAACTATGGCCCTTTTATGAATTATGGACTTCAACTCCCAGAATTCCTGAGCAAGCCATGCTTGCTCAGGAATTCTGGGAGTTGAAGTCCATAATTCATAAAAGGGCCATAGTTGCCCACCCCTGGCTTAGGTGGACTTCGATTCCCAGAATTCCCCAGTTGCTCTAGTCCGCGGCCACAAGGGCGCTCAGGATTTCCATGGCTAAGCTAGACAGTTGTTGAAGGGAGTTTTTAGCTCATTGTATGACTTTCCTTTGCCGCTGTGGTTAAGTGCATTGTGTCAGTTGTGTAAGTCGGTTGTAAGGTGGTGGTTTTATGCAAATCTGGCTTCCGCAGTGACTTTGCTGGTCACAAAGAGGATCACGTAGCCCCGGGATGCTGCAACCGTCATAAAAAATAGTCCGTTTCCAAGGGTCTGGATTTTAATCCCGTGACCCATAGGGATGCTGCAACGGTCATAAGTGCGAAAAACAGTCATTGGTCGCTTTTTTTTTTCAGTGATGATGTAACTTTGGTCACTAAATGAAGGGTTGTAAATCGAGGACTTCCTGTTTGCTGGCTGGGGAATTCTGAGAATCAAAGCCCACAAAGTCTTAAAAAGTGGCCAAGATTGGAGGTCTCAAATTTTTAGATCAGGGGTCTCCAACCTTAGCAACTTTAAGATTTGTGGACTTCAATTCCCAGAATCCTGCTTGGGGGGGGGGAGGGGGTTGGACTAGATGACCTACAAGGTCCCTTCCAACTCTGTTAATCTAATCTAATGCACATCTATGGGGGAAAGCTGGCTGAGGAATTCTGGGAGTTGAAGTCCACAAGTCTTAAAGTTGCTAAGGTTGGAGACCCCTGTTTTAGATCATCAGTCTCTTCACCGATAAAACAATATATCAGCTGCCTTGACGAAATGCAACCCAGTAAGATTCCCAGCATTTGCAGTTCTAGTTTTCTTGGTTGGTTGGGAAAGGTTTTATTTGGGTGAGTTTCTGTTTTAAAAACGATTGGAAATGGTTTCGGGTTTAAATAAGAGTTCAGCCTTTAGAGAAGGAAGCAAAAAACGTCTTCTGGAAAGGAGAAATAGGGTTTTGTCAACACGTATCTTCTTGCACTGATGTGTTACCTCGTTGGGTCCTGAAATGTCTGCAGCAAAGCAAGCAAATTCAAGCATCCCGCCATCCTCCTCCTCCTCCCCTCCCACGTTCTAGCTCTGATTGTTAATGTTAGTTGGGGAACACAGTTCCCTTCCTCCTCCTCTTCTTCCCCTTCCCCCCTTTAGCACTGATTATGTTATTCAGTTGTTAACTGGGGCACCAAGAACCCCACAGTTCTCTTTTTCCTCCTCTCCCCTCTTCTCCTGATAAACCCCACTCTCTTCATTGATGATGTTCCCTCCTTGGGTCATGAAAGGTCTGCAAGAAAACAATCCAGCTCAGAGAGCAAACGATGAACCCAAAAGCTGCACAGTGAAGGGGGCTCCTGTAGGCAAGGAGAAAAGTTTTGAAATATTCTTTACAGGCTGATGCATAAGCCAGCCGCTACCATCTTTTAAAATACAGTAGTCTCAATTATCTTCATTCTTACCCTATGATCATCCCTTCAGCTATTTTTGAGTGACTGAAAACTGAGCCTATTTTCAGCCTGGGGAGAGGGACGCCCTTTGCCCGTGGTCAGGAGAGGGGGAGAAAAGAATAGAATTCAGGGTTTGGAAGGGGCTTCAGAGGTCTTCTAGTCCAACCCCCTGCTCAAGCAGGAGATCCAGCTGTCCGGTATCTTCTAAAAGGCCTCCTGTGATGAAGCTCCCACAACCCCAGGCAGAAAGAAAACTCAACTGAAGTTTGCAGGTCATTTGGGGGCTCTTATTCATATCATTTTTTCTTTTTTACAGCCTGAAAAAAAAAGAGAGAGTGAGGACACCTGTTTTGGCTGTGAGGCATGGACTGAAATAAACTCTAGGAGAAAACTTGCCCTATTAAGAGCCACATATGAAATCTCTTTGCTGGGGCAGGGTCTGTTCTCTTTTTAAAATGATTTAAACATTTGTACGTTCACACCTGATCCTTTGTGCCCTATATCACTTATGCAAGACATGGCCAAGCAGGAATCTCAGGAGAATAACAAAGACCTAAGGTTAGTGTGCCATAGTTGTCATAAGCTAAAGTATCTCAAGGGCTGCCGTAACACAACCAGTGATTCATTAACACAAGTAGAGCATAATGCTGCCTTACCTTCCTGTTGACTGACCTGCTTTTAGGTGAGACACGGATGAGTTTTCAGGGCTGTCGAGAAGTAAGTCTGTTAAGGAGATCTCTGGATACCTTTGAGAGCAGGGCTCCCCAAACTGGGCCACTTTAAGACTTGTGGACTTCAACTCCCAGAATTCTCCAGCCAGCAGAGTTTTTAAGTCCACAAGTCTTAAAGTGGCCCAGTTTGGGGACCTCGGTTTGAGAGAGACTTTTAAAACGACACTTGATCAACATGTGGGACGGAGTTGTGACTTAACTTTAGCTTCTTGTGCCTATTTGAAGAAAATGAGGATAACCAGGGTTAAACTCTGTCATTCTTGGTGCTCTGTGAGGCTTCCTTGTTTGCTTGCAAAACATTTCATGACCCAACTAGGAGACATCATCAGTACTGGAGGGGGAATGGGGTTTGTGGAGTGGAAGAGAAGGGGAAGTGATGGGAAGGAGGAGGACTGTAAGGTGCCCGTTGCTCTCTGAGCTGGGTTCTCTTTTTTTTTGGGCAGATGTTTCATGACCCAACTAGGTAACATCATCAGTGCTAGAAGGGAGTAGTGTTTATGGAGTGGAGCAGGGAAAGGGAAGGAGGAAGATTGTGGGGTTCTTGGTGCTCCCTGATCTCGGTTGTTTTCTTGCAGGTGTTTCACTACCCAACTAGGTAACATCAATGCTCAAAGGGTCTGATTTTCTCTGT
Organism: Notechis scutatus; assembly: GCF_049901735.1. Taxonomy (NCBI): domain Eukaryota; kingdom Metazoa; phylum Chordata; class Lepidosauria; order Squamata; family Elapidae; genus Notechis; species Notechis scutatus. Next base: position 2,211,268 of record NC_142022.1, on the reverse strand, counting down.
TTATGTACAAGTTGGCAAGGCAAACCCACCGAAAACCTCTGCAAGAAACCAGCTGACCTCAGGGAGCCCCTGCATATCTGAAGACTAGGCCTGTTTAGTGAAATAAGAGTTTGGGGAGGCCTTTCCGTGATTTGGCCGACCTCTGGTGTGAACTTGGAAACCACATCGCTTGGAAAACCTATGGAGTGCATGGCAGGGAATGTTTTAAACCACCTGTTTTCAAAGGCTAGCTCCCCACATAGAAATATTTAGAGGACTTTTTTGGCACGCAAGTGTTCCTTCCTCCGATTCTCCATATCGCCCCCTGCAACCCACCTTTTCATCAGGCGTATCGTAAACCTTGTTTCAAAGAATGGTGAAGATGCACAGCATTAAGGAAGGAGCGTCCCGTTTGGTGTGCAGATGTGTCAGATCCATTGTACTTTCTCATCAGAGAAGCGAATCTCAAAGAAGGCTTGTGAAGAAGGGGGAGGAAAGCTGCTTGAAAATGGCTGAACTGTTCTGAGTTTAGATCTATTATCTCAGTAATCCCGCAGGCAGCAGATCAGCGTAATTCTCTCTCTTGAGTGAAGGGATTTAAAGCAGGGGTCTCAACCTTGGCCCCTTTAAGACCTGTGGACTTCAACTCCCAGAGTTCCTCAGCCAGCTTTGCTGGCTGAGGAACTCTGGGAGTTGAAGTCCACAGGTCTTAAAGGGGCCAAGGTTGGAGACCCCTGCTTTAAACCACTTCAAAGCGTAGTAGGCCTACTACAACCGTTTATTTTTATTTTTTTAAATCAAACTCTACCGGCTCGTATTTGTTTGTGAAAGATAGGGATTAGTTGTATTCACCGGATTTGTGGATTTCAGGGACTTGAGTGCAAGAAGTCCTCGACTTGCAACGTTTGTTTAAGCGACCGTTCGGCACCGAAAAATGTGACTTCGAACCATTTTTCACAGTTAACGACCGTCGCAGTGTCCCCTGAGAGTCACGCGGTCCCCTTTTGTGACCACCTGACAAGCCAGATTCACTTAACCCCGTGACTCACTTTACAACTGCAGTGGTCCCCTTTACAACTGCGGCGAGAACGGTTGTAAAACGGGGCAGAACTCAAGAATTTGGGCTCTCCATTGTGGTCGTCAGTCGAGGACTACCTATCTCTGCTACTATGTGTTCTAGTAACCCCTTAGTAACCCCTGTGAGATGCGTTGGTCTTTGAGAGCGTGGCTGCTCCCACACTTGAGTTCATTCATCACAGTGTGACACTTTGGCGGGGTGGGGAGCAGCGAAGCCCCCACTGGACACTCCTGGCCCATTGAATTGGTGTGTGCGGCGCGTTGTGTACTGTGGTGTCGTTCATTGGCTTGGCTTTCTGCCTTTGTGAAAACGGCTGCTATTTTTGGTGATGCGGGTCACTTCAAAGCAGGGTGGGCTTCAGAAATTTTTAGTGGGGTCTCTGCACTGTTGCTGGGTGGGCGTGGTCAGGGTGGGCGTGGCCTAGTCGGCCTCCCGCACCACGGTGGGAGGCGGAGGTGGCATCTAGCCGGTTTTGACCAAGTCTGGAGAACCGGTAGCGGAAATTTGGAGTCGTTCAGAGAACCAGCCAATCCCACCTCTGACTGGCCCCGCCAACCCCATCTATGCTCTACCTCCTGAGTCCCAGCTGGGCCTCCTTTGGTTGCCCTGCCCAGGAGAACGGAGCTGGAAAGCAGGTTAGTGGGGTTGGGGAGGGAAGGGGGATTTGGCAGTATATCCTTCCCCTGCCACACCCGCCAAGCCACGCCACGCTCACTAAGCCACAGCCACAAAACTGGTAGTAACATTTTTTGAATCCCACCACTGGTGGGGGGAGCATTTTTGCCCTCCCCGGACTCCTGAGGCTTTCCTTGAGCCCCCAGGAGAGGCAAAATTGACCTCCCCGTCTCCACAGGCTCTCTGGGAGCTGGAAACAGGCCCGAACTTCTGGGAGGCCTGTTTTTTCGCCTTCCCTGAGCCTCCACGCGGGCCCTGTACTTACCTGGGATCCAAAACACGGAGACTCCAGCCAGGGGTGGGATTTGCCGGTTGACCGAACTGGCCGTTAAAAATGATTTTTTAAAAAAATTAGCTACCGGTTCGCCCGAACCGCTGTGAACTAGAAGCAGCACACCCTTTCTCGAAAGGCTAGATTTTTTCCAAAAGTGGGAGAATCTGGAAGAAATGTGGGGGGCGTGTTTTATTTATCAAATTTAGATACTGCCCATCTCACTCTTGGAGTGACTGTGCCCATCATTGTGCGTCGGTCACCCGTTCATTTGTGGTCGTGTTCCTCTGTCCTGCCTTTCAATTTCAGTGTACGCATGTTGTGCATTGATAAGAAATGTTCGATTGATTGATGGACACACCTGCCCTGTGTCACCTGGATCTGTTTCCCTCACTGAGATCTGGAAGTCCCTGAAGAGGAAGGAGGTTTTACACACACACACACACCCCACAGGTGCTGGGCCAGCATGTCAAGTGGGCCCAGTATGTGTGTGTGGTTTGTGTGGCGAATTTGTTATATATAGCATGCCTTGGTCGCTATATTACAATTTTTTTTACAATTCTGGAGGGGTTTTTGTTTTGTTTTGTTTGTTTATAATGGTTTTATTATACGGTTTCCTTGTCGGTTATTGTTAGCCATCCCCCTAGACTTGCCTAAGATGGCCCTCAGCTTACAACCATTTATTGCAGTGGTGGGATTCAGATATTTTTCACTAGTGGTTCTGTGGACGTGGCTTGCTGGGCGTGGCAGGGGGTGTGGCTTAAGACCACGCCCGGAATACTGGATCCAGTTTTGGTCTCCACAGTACAAAATGCATGCTGAGATTTGGGAAAAAGTGCAGAGAAGAGCAACTAAGGTGATTAAAGCAGGCCTGGATGCAGTGGTGGGATTCAAAGTTTTTTACTGCCAGTTCTGTGGGCGTGGCTTGGCGGGCGTGGCAGGGGAAGGATATACTGCAAAATCCCCCTTCCCTCCCCAGCCCCACTAACCTGCTTTCCAGCTCCGTTCTCCCTGTGCAGGGAAACCAAAGGAGACCCAGCCGATCAGCTGGGACTCAATGGGAGGCGGAGAATAGAAGATGGTGTTGGCGGGGCCAGTCAGAGGCGGGATTGGCCGGTTCTCCAAACGACTCCAAATTTCCGCTACCGGTTCTGTAGAACCGGTAAGAACCGGCTCAATCCCACCTCTGGTTTATTGGTTGAATCAACACAGTAGTGCTAAGCATAACATGGTTTGTCTGGGTTCCTTGGGATTAGCCTGGATCTGGGTCTTGGGGCAGATAGTCCTTGACTTACGACCACCATTGAGCCCAAACTTCCCATTCGCTAAGTCAAACAGCTGTTAAGTCAGCTTTGGCCCCGTTTTATGACATTTCTTGTCACCGTTGGTTACACAAGTCATCAAAGATGTTAGTCAGGTTAGTCAGACGGTTCCAGAGTGAATCTGGCTTCCCCAGAAGGTCGCAAAAGGGGATAACTTGACCCCACCCCCCTCCTCCGGGACACTAAAGCCATTACGAGTTATGAACAGGTTGCCAAGCGTCCGAATTTGGATCACATTTTGACCATGGGGATGCTTCAGTGGCCGCTAAGTGTGAAAAGCAGTCATAACTTACGTTAGAATAGACTGAATGACCTGGAAAGGGACCTTTGGAGGTCTTCTAGTCCAGCCCCCTGCTGAAGCAGGACCACCTAGGCCATGTCAGGCCGCTCCTTCTCCATGATGGAGCGCCCACGATTTCTGGAGGCTTTTCCAAGTGCCGTTGTAACTTCCAGCGGCCGCTAAACTGAGGGTTTAAGTTTGAGGCTTCCCTGTAGTTGTTTCTTTATTTTCTTGCAATTTTTATCCTGCCTTTTCACTCGTAGTTTATGGCGGTATCCTCCGTGACGGCTAACCTTGGTCGCATGCCGAAAGTGCGTGTGTGTGTGTGCGCGCGCACCCATAATACAATGCACGTGTGACCCCTGCGCATGTGCGTGTGACTCCCCATGTGACCCCCTCCCCCTGCGCATACGCACACAAACCCTCATGCTCCCCCTGCACATGCAACTGCAAATTCCCCCGCTCCCCCCGCCCCTGTGCATGTGCGCATGAACCCCCGCGTTCTCCTGCCCCTTATACATGCACGTGCGAGCCCCCCCCCCCGTGCTCCCCCGCCCCTCTGCGCATGCCCGTGCATCTCATGCGCCCCATGCATCCCCGGCAGGTACCCAACAATCAGCTGGCTGGTGGGAGGCACGCATACATGCGCAGTGGAACTGAGCTGGGCGACAGCTCCTGTGCCAGCAGAGATGGCTCTGCATGCCACTTCCGGCACACGTGTCATAGGTTTGCCATCATGGCTACACCTGGAGGTCTCCACTGGTTTTATTCCTCCACGGCAATCCCGTGAGCTCCTTTTGGGGCGACAACATGACTGCCCCAGAATCCATTCTGTGACCTTCCGTATCTTGGACCGGCCTGGATTTTGGCTCCGTGTCCGATTTCTTCACGAACCCATCATCCCCGCCCTGGTGTCCTCCACGGCCTTCCTGAGTTTGTCCAAATCCATTGCTCCGATGACGCTGTCTAGCCAACCTTGGTCCTGTGTCAGTGCAGTGCTTGATTCCCACTAGTCAGTTATGACCAGGGTGAAAATGGTGGCTCGTTCATCAAACCATGATGGAACACGACGTACCACGGTACGTGGACGCGTATATCTGATGTACGTTGGCTATTTGCAAGTGGCTTTCTGAGATTCTGAAGAAGTTAGGAAGAATTGAACCTGGGACTTCCTTCATGAAAAGCTCTGGGGCGGTGAAGTTGAGAAATACAGGTGGTCCTCGAGTTGCGACAGTTCGTTTAGTGACTGAAGTTACAACAACAGCACTCAAAAAAGTGACTTATGGCCATTTTTCACACCTAGGACCATTGCAGCATCCCCATGGTTGCTGTAAGCGATTTACATTTTGATGCTTGACAGCTGGTTCATACTTACGACGGTTGCATTGTCCCTGGGGGGAGGGGCTAAGGGAATCCCCTTTTGTGACCTTCTAACAAGCAAAGTCGGTGGGGAATCCGTATCTGCTTAACTGTGTTACTTAACTGCAGTGATTCGCTTTAACAACCATGGCAAGAAAAGTCGTAAAAGGAGGCAAAACTCACTCAACCGATTTCTCCCTTAGCAACATCAATTTTGGGCTCAGTTGTGGTCGTACGTTGAGGTCTGTCTGTATTTCCTAATGCCTTTGCTGAACTTTGCAATCCTTATCTTACTCGTCTCTTCCTTCTTTCCTAGTTTGGATCGTTCAGATATTCAGGCACCTTTTTTTTTTTTTGCACAGGTAGTCCTTCACTTATGACCGTGACTGAGCCCACAGTTATGGCCATAGGTCCCACTGGTGGTTAAGCAAATCCCCATGTGACTGTGACTGATTTCATGACCTTTCTTGCGATGGTTGCAAAACAAATGCTGTGTTTTTAAAGCATAGCCATTGTTCGCTCTTGGGGCATTTATTGTATCAGAAACGGAAAATAAATAAAGAGTTTCGGCAAAAGCATAAATCCTGGTCTTGCAATTGCTGTTAAATGTCAGCCTGTTGCCATGTGACCAGGGCGGGGGTGGGGGGAATTTGGAACTTCAAATCCGGGGTGGAAGTACCTTTTCCCAGGTCTGTCGTAACTTCGAATGGTCACTAAGCGATTGGTTGTAAGTCGAGAGCTTCTAATCATAGGCTTCGTGGGTTGTAGGGGTTCCTGGGCTCAGTTCAGGTGTCCCTTGAAAGACAACGCTGTTTGCAAACGTGGTGACTTCTCTGGAAGACCAGACAAGGACCTGTGGGAATGCGGCCTGGAACGTTTGCTGATACGACCGTCACGTGTGGGGAACTTAAGCAGCACGGGATGCAGTTGGAATCTGCTCTCGGGGCCTCTTCCTTTATTTGGGATCGCAGGATACCGTCTCCAGCTCCGTTCTCAGGGGGGAGAGAGAGACTTTTGGCTGCATGCAAGGAAAGCAGCAGAAGCCGCAGAAGTCTTTCTCTCTCTCCCCCAAACTCCGCCAGAAATGAATCTTTGCCGGCGCAGCCTCTTGGAGCAGGAGGCCTTGCAGGGTCCCAAAGTCTCATTTCTGGTGGAGTTTGGGGGAGAGAAAGGAAGACTTTTTAGAAGAAAGAAGCAGCCCAGTGGCCAGGCGGGGCACGTGGGGCAAGTACCCCCCACTACCTCGTGTTGTCCGCAATGCGAGTGACGCAAGCCTTGTGTTCCCGCAGGCCCTGTGGGCAGCGCAGCCTTGTGTTTTTGCGCAGCCTGGATTAATCGCTTTGCGGGGGGGGGTGACATTTCTCTGCGGACCACCAAAATTTTCTCGCAGACCACCAGTGGTCCCCGGTCACTGAACTAGATGACCTCCAAGGTCCCCCCTTCCGCTCTATTCTGATTTGAACGTGTGTGAAATGGTTGGAAACCAGCAGGCAGGTTCCCTGGCCTGGAATTCTGGCTTGTATTTTTTTTTATTTTTTTTTTCAATTAAAAAAAATAATCCATTTTGAACAAACATCTATATTTTTCTGTTCCCGGCCTCTCTCTCTCTCTCTCTCTCTCTCCTCCCCTCCCCTCCCCCTCTCAAAAGTATTTTTAAACATACGCCTGAAGCGCCCTTGGCACTAAGAGAGCCATCCCTGGCCAAGAAATTTCCTTTAGCACATCAGTTGGGCCGGGATCCAACAAAAACGGTAATAAAAGGATCGTATTTTAATTGCCTACAAAATGCTTCCTCATCTAATGGAAGAGGCTTTCTAGGGTTGGCCTTTCCCTAAGTCAGGGTGTCAACCTTGGCAACTTTAAGACTTGTGGACTTCAAGTCCCAGAGTTCCTCAGCCAGCTGGCTGAGGAACTCTGGGACTTGAAGTCCACAAGTCTTAAAGTTGCCAAGGTTGGACACCCCTGCCCTAAGTTCTCCTTCCCAACATGGTTGCTTCTTGTGTTACGTGAGAATCGGAAACCCTGGAGGGTATTTCTTCCGAGTCCTAGAAACTCCTCCCCGCCTCAAACTAAGGCCAGGAGGACAGAAGACGTGGCGGCAGAATAGAGAGAATGGTGGAGATCTCCGTGTCCCCTGAGCTGGGTGGTTTTCGTGCAGACATTTCATGACCCAACTAGGTAACGTCATCCGTGTTAGAAGAGAGTGGGCTTTGAAGAGGAGGAGGAGGATTGTGGGGTCCTTGAGGCTCTCTGAGTTGGTTTGTTTTTTGGTAGATGTTTCATTACCCAACTAAGGAACGTCATCCACCCTACTGAGTGTTTGGTATGTTCCCTGCTAGAAGGCAGTGGGGTGTGCGGAGGGGAAGAAGAAGGAACAGGTTGTTGTTGTTTCCTTGCACAAACTAGGCACCTTCAACAGTGCTAAACAGAGAGCAAACCTCACTTCCTTCTAGCACTGATGATGTTTCCTCGTTGGGTCATGAGATGTCTACAAGAAAATCACCAGGCTCAGAGAGCCCCAAGGAGCCCACAGTCCGACTCCGACTCCTCCAACAATTCTTCATCCTCCAACTCCTCCTCTTCCAACAACTCCTCCAACTCCTCCTCCTCCAACAATTCTTCCTCCTCCTCCAACTCCTCCAACAATTCCTCATTCTCCAACTCCTCCTCCAACTCCTCCAACAATTCTTCCTCCTCCAACTCCTCCAACAATTCCTCATCCTCCAACTCCTTCCAACAACTCCTTCTCCAACTCCTCCTCCTCCAACAATTCTTCGTCCTCCAACTCCTCCTCCAACTCCTCCTCCAACAATTCCTCCAACAATTCTTCCTCCTCCAACTCCTCCTCCTCCAACAATTCTTCGTCCTCCAACTCCTCCTCCAACTCCTCCTCCTCCAACTCCTCCAACAATTCCTCCAACAATTCTTCCTCCTCCAACTCCTCCTCTTCCAACAACTCCTCCAACTCCTCCTCCTCCAACAATTCTTCCTCCAACTCCTTCCAACAACTCCTTCTCCAACTCCTCCTCCTCCAACAATTCTTCCTCCTCCTCCAACTCCTCCAACAATTCTTCCTCCTCCAACTCCTTCTCTTTCAACAACTGCTTCTCCAACTCCTCCTCCTCCAACAATTCCTTCCTCCTCCAACTCCTTCCAACCTCAACTCCTTCTCCAACTCCAACTCCTCCTCCTCCAACAATTCTTCCCTCCTTCAACAACTCTTCCTCCAACTCCTCCTCCAACAATTCCTCATCCTCCAACTCCTTCCAACAACTCCTTCTCCAACTCCTCCTCCTCCTCCAACAATTCTTCCTCCTCCTCCAACTCCTCCAACAATTCCTCATCCTCCAACTCCTTCCAACAACTCCTTCTCCAACTCCTCCTCCTCCAACAATTCTTCCTCCTCCAACTCCTCCAACAATTCCTCATCCTCCAACTCCTTCCAACAACTCCTTCTCCAACTCCTCCTCCTCCAACAATTCTTCCTCCTCCTCCAACTCCTTCCAACAACTCCTTCTCCAACTCCTCCTCCTCCAACAATTCTTCCTCCTCCTCCAACTCCTTCCAACAACTCCTTCTCCAACTCCTCCTCCTCCAACAATTCCTTCCTCCTCCAACTCCTTCCAACAACTCCTTCTCCAACTCCTCCTCCTCCAACAATTCTTCCTCCTCCAACTCCTCCTCCAACTCCTCCTCCTCCAACTCCTCCAACAATTCCTCCAACAATTCTTCTTCCTCCAACTCCTTCCAACAACTCCTTCTCCAACTCCTCCTCCTCCAACAATTCTTCCTCCTCCTCCAACTCCTTCCAACAACTCCTTCTCCAACTCCTCCTCCTCCAACAATTCTTCCTCCTCCTCCAACTCCTTCCAACAACTCCTTCTCCAACTCCTCCTCCTCCAACAATTCTTCCTCCTCCAACTCCTCCTCCAACTCCTCCTCCTCCAACTCCTCCAACAATTCCTCATTCTCCAACTCCTCCAACTCCTCCAACAATTCCTCCTCCTCCAACTCCTCCAACAATTCCTCATCCTCCAACTCCTTCCAACAACTGCTTCTCCAACTCCTCCTCCAACAATTCTTCCTCCTCCAACTCCTCTAACAATTCCTCATTCTCCAACTCCTTCTCTTTCAACAACTCCTCCAACTCCTCCTCCTCCAACAATTCTTCCTCCTCCAACTCCTTCCAACAACTCCTTCTCCAACTCCTCCTCCAACAATTCTTCCTCCAATTCCTTCCAACAACTCCTTCTCCAACTCCTCCTCCAACAATTCTTCCTCCTCCAACTCCTTCTCTTTCAACAACTCCTCCAACTCCTCCTCCTCCAACAATTCCTCATCCTCCAACTCCTTCCAACAACTCCTTCTCCAACTCCTCCTCCTCCAACAATTCCTCATCCTCCAACTCCTTCTCTTTCAACAACTCCTCCAACTCCTCCTCCTCCAACAATTCTTCCTCCTCCAACTCCTCCAACAATTCCTCATCCTCCAACTCCTTCCAACAATTCCTCATCCTCCAACTCCTTCTCTTTCAACAACTCCTCCAACTCCTCCTCCTCCAACAATCCTTCCTCCTCCAACTCCTCTAACAATTCCTCATCCTCCAACTCCTCCAACAATTCCTCATCCTCCAACTCCTTCCAACAATTCCTCATCCTCCAACTCCTTCTCTTTCAACAACTCCTCCAACTCCTCCTCCTCCTCCTCCTCCTCCTCCTCCAACAATTCTTCCTCCTCCAACTCCTCTAACAATTCCTCATCCTCCAACTCCTCCAACAATTCCTCATCCTCCAACTCCTCCAACTCCAACAACTGCTCCTCCAACTCCCTCCTCCAACAATTCTTCCTCCTCCAACTCCTCCTCCAACAATTCCTCATCCTCCAACTCCTCCAACAATTCCTCAACTCCTCCTCCAACTCCTCCTCCTCAACTCCTTCTCCTCCAATCCTCCAACAACTCCTCCAACTCCTCCTCCTCCAACAATTCTCATCCTCCTCCAACTCCTCCAACAACAATTCTCCTCCTCCAAATCCTCCAACTCCTTCCAACAACTGCCTTCTCCAACTCCTTCTTCCTCCTCCAACAATTCTTCCTTCCTCCTCCAACTCCTTCCAACAATTCCTCCAACTCCTCCAACTCCTCCTCCTCCTCTCCAATCCTCCAACAATTCCTCATCCTCCAACTCCTTCCAACAATTCCCTCAACTCCTCTCCAACAATTCTCCTCCTCCAACTCCTCCAACAATTCTCATCCTCCAACTCCTCCAACAATTCCTCCTCCAACTCCTCCTCCTCCAACTCCTCCAACAATTCTTCCTCCTCCAACTCCTTCCAACAACTCCTCCTCCAACAACTTCCTCCAACTCCTCCTCCAACAACTCCTCCTCCTCCAACTCCTCCAACAATCCTCATTCTCCAACTCCTCCTCCAACTCCTCCAACAATTCTTCTCCTCCAACTCCTCTCCAACTCCTCCTCCTCCAACTCCTCCAACAATTCTTGTCTCCAACTCCTTCCAACAACTCCTTCTCCAACTCCTCCTCCTCCAACTTCCTCCTCCAACTCCTCCTCCAACTCCTCCAACAATTCCTCATCCTCCAACTCCTTCCAACTCCTCCTCCCCTCCAACTGCTCCTCCTCCAGCTCCTCCTCATCCCAAACTTCACCCCCTTCCAGCACTGATGTTTCCTAGTTGGGTCATGAAACATCTGGAAGAAAACCACCCAGCTCAGTTAGCAACCAAGCCCCCTCCTCTCCCCCACCCCCGCCCAGTTTCAGCCCCGAGCTACACCTGTCCTCTTCCGGAGAGAGCTCTGAATAGTCACAGCCGTTCCTTGCTTCAGAGGCAGCGAAGGGAATCCACCAGTTGCACTGAGTGCCCGTTGGCTTCTGAGTAGAGCCTTGGAAAGTGCCAGCTGTCATCTGTGAGGCTTTGAACGGGTTTGTTATGGGATTAGGTAACGGCCCACCTTTCTCCAGGTGTTCCTGTCGGTTGGAAAATCTGGCTGGGTTGGATTCCCAGGGGTTCTGTCAGCGAAGCTGTCCTTTTGGGGGTCTGGGCAAGTCTGGGCAGAGGTCTGCAAGAAAGCCACCAAGCTCAGAGAGCCCCAAGGACCCCACAGTCCTTCTCCTCCTCCTCCTCCTCAAACCCCACTCCCTTCTAGCCCTGATGATATTACCTAGTTGGGTCATGAAACATCTGCAAGAAAACCACCAGGTTCGGAGAGCCCCAAGGAACCCACAGTTGTTGTTCTTCTCTTCCTTCTCTTCTTCCTCCTCTCTGCAAACCCCACTCCCTTCTAGCACTGATGTTGTTACCTAGCTAGGTCATGAAACTGGTTCTGGACCCCACAGATCAAGTCACTGGGCAAAACCCTTCAGGACAGCCAGATCTCTCTCCTAACTTAAACCTGTTTGGCCCGAATTGCAGTCTAAGATGCCCCCAGGGCCCCCGCGTCTCTGACCCGAACTTGCTTCCCTCTCTTCCAGTGCCCCAGGTGAAGGAGAGCCGCCGTCCCCTCCGTTCCCCTGGATGCTGGGCGGCCAGGGCCGGTTCTCGCCGTCGCCCAAGATGGCGACCTTGAAACGGAGCCACCAGCAAGCCTGGCCGGAGGAGGAGGGGGACTGGGAGCATGGCCTCTACAGCCTCCACCGCATGTTTGACATTGTGGGCACCCACCTGACTCACCGCGACGTCCGCGTGCTGTCGTTCCTCTTCGTGGACGTCATCGACGACTACGAGCGGGGCATGATCCGCAGCGGGCGGGACTTCCTCCTGGCGCTAGAGCGACAGGGCCGCTGCGACGAGACCAACTTCCGCCAGGTGCTGCAGCTGTTGAGGATCATCACGCGCCACGACCTGTTGCCGTACGTCACCTTGAAGAGGAGGAAGGCTGGTAGGTCGCCTCCCGCTTGGCTCTCTTAAGAGGGTGCGCGCATGTGTAGAGCAGCTGAGCTTCAAACAATTTAGCCGCCGGTTCTCTGACTGGTTGCTGGGTGGGCGTGGCCTAGTTGGCCTCCTGAACCAGGGGAGGTGGGGAGGGGGGCATTTTCGCCCTCCCCGGGCTCTGGAGGCTTTCCTTGAGCCTCCGGGAGGGCAAAAACGGCCTCCCTGGGCCCTGGAGGCCCTCTGGAAGCCAGAAACGGGCCCATTTCTGGCCTTCCCAAACTTCCAGGAGGCCCATTTCCCCTTCCCTGGCTGGCCCCGCCCACTCTGCCCCTCCCCGGAGCCTCCACACGGCCTGTTTTGAATGGCACGAAAGTGCAGGGCCCGCGCAGAGGCTCGGGGAGGCCAGGAACAGGCCCGTTTCCAGCTGTCCGGAGCCTCCAGGAGGCCCTGCACTTTCCTGGGATTCACAACAGGCCATGTGGAGACTCCGGGAGGGGAGGGATGGGCGGGGCCAGCCAGTCGTCAGAACAACCCGTTTGGTGAAGGAGATGTAAAATTAGCATCCGGTTCGCCTGCACCGGTGCGAACCAGTAGCAGCCCAGCCCTGGAGCGGACGTGTCAAACTCAAGGCCCCCCGTGATGTCTTTAGATCTGGCCGGCAAGCAGACCAAGTAGGAGGAGTTGATTGAGTAGTGAGCTCCTCGCTTCTTTGGGGGGGGGGGGGTCTTGTCAGTAGCAGCAGCTCCAGGAGAGGACGGGCAGCGGGAGCCTGTCCAACACGTGGAGCTGGGGTAACCGCAGGGGTGGGCGCCCTCCGCCAAAGCCGATCAGAAACCTGAGGTAATATCATCATCGTGTTTTACTGGCCAGATGCCCTTCCCGTCTCCGGGGCAGAGTTTTGTTCAGCAGATACATTACCATCATGCCCAGGGAGAAAAATATCTGCCGCTACCTAGGATCGAACTCACAGCCTCCCAATTGTGAGGAGAGAGCTCCACCTCTAGGCCACCCACCCCTCCAAACCTGAGCTAATATGATACATAGAATTACGGTACGGGTGGGATAGGGCGGGCGGGGCCAGCTGGTCCTTGCAACGTCCAGTTCGGCGAAGCAGAACTAAAACTAGCATCCGGTTTGCCCAAACTGGTCCGAACCCCCTGAATCCCAAATCCCTTTGGGAGTTGCTCGTCGAAAGCCAGCTGGGATGGTCAGTCCCATGACCTTTGAACTCTGCAACCGTCCTAAATACAGGCTGGTGGCCAACTGCATAATTTGGACTACGTAACTCTGGGGACGTTGGGAGGGTCAACGACGCAAGGACCGGTTGGTTGTAAAGTAACTTTTTTCCAGTGCCGTTGCAAGTTTGAATCCCAGCTGTTGCTCAACCCCCCACGATGGTTGTGAAGCCCAGGATGACCTGTTCCAGAATTGGATCCAGCTGGCTGGGGAATTCTGGGAGTTGGAAGTCCAGAGGTGTTAAACCTTGGACCCAGGTTGGGAAACAATTCCACTGAGCCACCCGGGAAGATTCCTGCAGGTTTGTCAAGCTGCACCCTGCAGGCAAACGGCGGCGTGTAGCCGCCCAAAAGGCAGCGTGCGACTTGTGCAGTGACATTTTGTGCGTTGTTTCACCGCGTTAGGCGAGTCAACTCGTCTGATCCGTCAGCTGGATTCCATCCCGCTGCTTTTCAGAAACTTAACCCAAAACAAAAACCCCGGGGAAGTTTGGTCTATGATTACTTCTTCCCTTGTTTGTCTGCATGGCTGGAAGTGTTTTCTCAGCCCTCGTTCTGCTTAACAGACATTTTTCTCTGTTTTTTTTGCCATTTAGAGCTGCGATAAAATAAAATAAAAAAAGAACAGATTGGAGATTCGACCTTTTTCCAGAAGGCCACTGTCTTCTGATTTTCTTCGGCATCTCGTCTTTTTTTTTTTTTTTTTTTAAGAACTGTAGTTTAAAACTCACTTTTCTTTCTCTTCTTGGGTAGAAACCTCAAGTTGGTGTTCCAAGAAGGCATCATGTTAGAGCTGTATGTATACAGGTGGTCCTTGACTTATAAAAGTTCATTTAGTGATGGTCAAAGTTACAATGGCCCCAGTGGTGGGATTCAATTTTTTTTTTACTGCTGGTTCTGTGGGCGTGGCTTGGTGGGCGTGGCTTGGTGGGTGTGGCAGGGGAAGGATATACTGCCAAATCCCCCTTCCCTCCCCAACCCCACTAACCTGCTTTCCAGCTCCGTTCTCCTGTGCAGGGCAACCAAAGGAGGCCCAGCTGGGACTCAGGAGGTAGAGAATAGATGGGGTTGGCAGGGCCAGTCAGAGGTGGGATTGGCCGGTTTTCCGAACGACTCCAAATTTCCACTACCGGTTCTCCAGAACTGGTCAGAACCGGATGAATCCCACCTCTGAACGGCTCTGAAAAAAGTGACCATTTTTCATACTTACAACCATTGCAGCATTCCCCCCCCAACGCACCTTGGTCACATGATTTGCATTCAGATGCTTGGCAACTGACTCATATTTATGACGGCTGCAGTGTCCTGGGCTCGCACAATCCCCTTTTTGCAACCTTTTGACAAGCAAAGTCAATGGGCAAGCCAGATTCATTTAACAACAATGTCACTAACTTGCTGTCAGCATTCCAGCTGTTACCCCCATTTAAATCCTGAGTCTCGAGCCAAACTTCCAGAACTTCAAAAGGATTTATCGGGAGTTAACATGTCCGGCACTGAGACACGTCATTCACTGTCACCCTTGGTTTTGCCCCACCCCTCTGGGTGCATCGTAATTCATATCCTCCAATGGGACACCTCCATAGCCCAGAGTCATCAATCAGGCTCTCCAGTTAGAATTTTGCATGGCAGAAACTTCAGTCACCTGGTTACTATCTTTGAAAACATTTACGGAATGCACTTTCGGTTTGCAAGCTGCCCCACTGCTCTTTCAAACCCCTTTCTCCCCTCCCTTTCTGTTGGCAACTCTAAAAAAAAAGACCACGGAAATATTTGATGAGTTGACATTTAACACCTGCCACGATTCACTTCATGGTGGCAAGAAAAATCGTAAAAAATGGGGCAAAACTCCCTTAACAACGATCTCACTTAGCATCGCAAATGTTGGGCTCAATTGTGGTCGAGGACTACCTGTGTTTCAAATGATTATTATTATTATTTTTTATATATTGCTGGCAGTTTGTCTTTTCACACGTGATTTCCTTTCTCCCTCTTCAGTATGCCCGGACCTCGTCGATAAGTATCTCGAAGAGACTTCAATTCGCTATGTGACCCCCCGAGCCCATAGCGGTACGGAGCATGTTCCTGTGCACCAACACAAATCTGGTGAGATTCCATGCACATCTCCAACCTTTGAAAGCTGCTGTTGTCTCCGGATGCTGTAACGGTGGCACCCTTCAGTTTGGCATCTTGACTTAAAAGTCACCTGTTATGATGATTACCTTTATTGTCAAGAGTACAACATGGGTTCAGTGAGATTGGCTGAGCCTCCCTTCGTGTGCAAACCCCCACCTCCCCCCAACACAACTCACAGTGAGGACAGAAATCCCTAACCCAGTCCCCATCTTATTACACTAGGTGACCTTGTTGCACAAAATGCACAAGTCTATCGTACTGTGTTGACGTGAAGTTATTTTCCGTTCAAGAGTCTGACAGCCCACGGGTAGAAACTGTTCTTCAGCCTGTTGGTGTGGCTGGCTCTGCTTCTATTTCTCCTACATACCCGATGGTAGGAGAGTGAAGAAGTGCTGACTGGGGTGTGAGTCGTCCCTGAGGATTTTCCCCACTCTTCCAAGGCAGCGAGCCCTCCTTGCGAGGTCATCTAGTGGTGTTTTGTGCTGTGCTTACCACCCTCTGTAATGTCTTTCTATCCGCGGCTGTCAAGCCAGCATACCACACCGTGATCACTATGGCAGTGATGAGACCGGAGTTGATCACCGCAGTACAAAAAAAAAAAAAGATGTCGAGGCTCTAAAAAGAGTGTAGAGAGGAGCCGCTAAGATGATCAAAGGTCTGGAGGCTAAATTGTATGAAGAACGGTTGCGGGAATTGGGTCTGGCTAATGAAAAGAAGGACCAGGGGGAACAGGATAGCAGCCTTCCAGGATTTGAGGGGCTGCCCCAAAGAAGAGGGAGTCAAGCTATTCTCCAAAGCATTTGAAGGCAGGACAAGAAGCAATAAGGATGGAAACTAATCAAAGAGAGAAGCAACCGACAACTCAGCGACCTAACCGCGAGCCCCAGGGCCAAAGTTCCCGTTGCCTCTTGAGCTTCTTAATCCCCATAATACAAAATATAGGGTGCTAACGTGCAGCATATTTATCGTTTAATAATAGATGGGGTGCTTTAATTGGTTTGCCCCGTGGTTGTAGTCATCGGTTGTGTCTGATGTGTGGCAGTGTCATCCTTTTTCGTAGCTTGGATTGAGAAAAAGTTGCCTGGGCCTCCATTTTGTGGGACGATGTCGCCCAGGCGGCCTGTTTCCTTGTCTCTCGTCTATTAATAGGATGTAGACGAAACTCTGTATTGCAGGTCAACGGTATTAGAGGATTACAGAAGCTGTGAAGGGTTCACAGGCTGCCTGTCACCGCTGCACGCCACTTGTTCTCTCACGGGCTACTTACTCCCTTGCAGGAAAACACAAGCAAAATATTCCTTTCCTTTCAGCAGAAACACGAGAGAGAAGGAGAGAGAAACAGACGCAGAGAGAGAGAGAGAGAGAGAGAGAGAGAGGAGAGAAAGAGACAGAGAGAGAGAGAGAGAGAAAGAGACAGAGAGAGATAGAGTAAGAGGGAGGAGAGAGAAAGAGAGAAAGAAAGAGAGAGAGAGAAAGGAGAGATAGAGAAAGAGAGAGAAAGAGAAAGAGAGAGACAGAGACAGATAGAGTAAGAGAGATGAGAGAGAGAGAGAGAGAAAGAGAGAGAGAGAGAGAAAGGAGAGATAGAGACAGAGAAAGAGAGAGAGAAAGAGACAGAGAGAGAAAGGAGAGACAGACAGATAAAGAGAGGAGAGAGGGAGGGAGGGAAAGAAAGAGAGAGACAGACAGAGGAGAGAGACAGAGAGACAGACAGAGAGAGAAGAAGAGAGGAGAGAGACAGAGGGAGAGAAAGAGAGAGAGGAGAGAGAGAGAGACAGAGAAGTATTGGGAAGGGGAGGAAAAGGAATGGGAAGGAACAAAATTGAGAGAGATGGGATGAAGGAATAAGGTGACAAAACAGGGGAGAGAAATCCACCTTAATTGTTATGGTGTGTGTGTTGTGTGTGCGTGTGTTAAATTCTGGATGCAAACAGGCCTTCCCAACCAGGCACCGCAGGCTCCAGGAAAGAGATCCTCAGTCATTTGCAACTCCAACCCAATTTCTAGATAACTATTCCATGGTCAAAGGTGTCAGCTCGTCAGGTGGCTCACCCCGTTGTGTGGCACTGAGACGCCAGCATCGCACAGCAGGGTGAGCTCCATCCTCGCCTCAGCTCATGCCCACCTAGCAGTTTGAAAGGAAGCAAATGCAAGCAGATCAACAGGTACCACTTCAGTGGGAAGGTCACAGCATTCTGTGCACCTTTGGCGTATAGCCATGCTGGACGCAGAAACTTGTCTTCGGCCCTCGCTTGATTTTTTTTACACGTGCCCAATCTAAACCCTACCCTCAAAATAAGCCCTAATTAAGATTCCTACTACTCCAGATGGGTAAAAATTACGCTAGGGTGTGAATGGCTGTGTGTGTGTGTGGAACTGCCCTACTACTTGCCTTGGG
Organism: Notechis scutatus; assembly: GCF_049901735.1. Lineage (NCBI taxonomy): Eukaryota > Metazoa > Chordata > Lepidosauria > Squamata > Elapidae > Notechis > Notechis scutatus. The sequence continues at coordinate 2,193,650 of NC_142022.1, read as the reverse complement.
ACAGTTGTAGCCAGGCCTCGCACACCCCGACACCTGCCTTGCCGGCCCATTTCTTCTGCACCCAGCAAGGCTGGCAAGGCTTCCCTGAAAGCCTCTGGAGCTGAGAACAAACCTCTGGATCGATCCTGTGGGCTGCAGAGGCCTTCAGGATAAGCCTTGCCTGCTGCAGAAGAAGAAGTTCCTGAAGGCCTCGGGCAGCGAAAAGGAGGCTGAGGGTGACGCATGCAAGTGAGGTTAGCCAGTGGATGATGCATCCCCCCAAAATAAGACCTGGTGCCTTTTTTTGGTGGCAACAAAAATATATAAGACAGGGTCTTATTTTGGGGGAAACGGGTATAATCCTACAATAAAGAGGCCTAGTTGATGCTTCTTGTCTGGACTACCTCACAGGGCTAACAGGAATGACTATCCTGGTCCTTCAAGGCCACAGCCTGGCTCCCAAGTCACCCGACCACTTCCATGCCTGTGGGAGAACTAGAACTCGCCCTCTCTCCGTCTCCCTCTCTCTTCTCTCTCTATCACCTCAGCCGCTGAGCCAGACCGAGCGGCTTAATTTCCGTTGTCGCCCAAAGCAACCCTTGCCTGGCTTTGAACCCTTTGACATTGGTGTGTGTCCCACAGTGCCTCCCCACCACCCGTTGGTCTGCTGCTCCTCTTCGGGTCCCCAGATCTGCACCAAGCGGTCCGGCCGGGGAAGGGCGCTACTCGGGAACCAGCGGAAAAGGAGGAAGTCTGTGACGCCGGATCCGAAGGACAAACAGACCTGCGGTGAGCTTCCCAACAGCCACTTTACGCCGGACTCTCGGGGCTCTGCCCATTTGCCACCAGATCCACCAGCCTCCTCAAATGGTTGGAAATGACCCCAGTGGTCTTCTGGTCCAGTGGTCGCCAACTGGTGGGCCGGGGACCACTGGGTGATCCGCAAGAAAATTTGGGTGGCCCGCAGAGAAATGCCACCCCCAAATCAATGAATCCAGGCTCCACGGGAACACAAGGCTGTGCCACCCACAAGGCTTGCGTCACTTGCATTGTGAACAACACGAGGTAGTGAGGGGAGGGGGGAAAGGGCAGAGGGGGGGAACTTGCCCCACTTGTCCCACGCGCCTCGCCTGGCCACCGGGCTGCTTCTTTCCGCTTCTTTCTCCTTCTGCTTTTGGCTGTACGCAAGGAAAGCAGCCAAAGTCTTTCTTTCTCTCCCCCAAACTCCACCAGAAATGAGTCTTTGGGACCCTGCAAGGCCTCCTGCTCCAAGAGGCTGAGCCAACAAAGACTCATTTCTGGCGGAGTTTGGGGGAGAGAAAGAAAGATTTCTGCGGCTTCTGCTGTTTTCCTTGCATGAAGCCAAAAGTCTCTCTCTCCCCCCTGAGAACGGAGCTGGAGACGATACCCTGCGATCCCAAATAAAGAACGATCGATCGGTAGGAAAACGGGGAGGGGAATTACCCTGCAGACTTTTGGGGGGATTTTCCCAGGGTTTCTAGTCCACAGGATTTAAAATGATGAGTTTGGTGGTCCCTGAGGTCCAAAAAGTTGGCGAGCCCCCTGGACTAGTCCAACCCCATGCAGCATAGGGACAGGCTAAGCATGGCTGTCAACAGGTTGTTGCTACACCTCCCAGCGTTAAGGGTCAGCCAGCAGCAGAAGAGCCCCTTCTTCTTTCTTTTCTTTTTTAAAAAAAAAGACTTTTATTAAGTTTCAACAAAAATAAAAGAGAAGAAAACAGAAAAAGCAAGAGTTGGGGGCGGAAAAAGGCAGGAAAGAATCAAGGTTAGGAGTGCAAACAAAGAAAAGGACAAAATGCTGAACGACAAAATAGGGCTGACTCCTGATTGTCTTCAGTTGAAATTCAAATGTCAACTATAGAAACCTGTTACTTTAAGGCAGGGTGTCAACCAACCTTGGCAACTTTCCTCAAGCTGGCTGAGGAACTCTGGGAAGTTCAAAGTCTCCCACGGTTGGAGAATTCCTCAGCCAGCTGGCTGAGGAATTCTGGGAGTTGAAGTCCACAAGTCTTAAAATGGCCACGGTTGGAGACCCCTGTTTTGCTGGCTGAGGAACTCTGGGAGTTGAAGTCCACAAATCTTAAAATGGCCACGGTTGGAGACCCCTGCTTTGCTGGCTGAGGAATTCTGGGAGTTGAAGTCCACAAGTCTTAAAATGGCCACGGTTGGAGACTCCTGCTTTGCTGGCTGAGGAATTCTGGGAGTTGAAGTCCACAAGTCTTCAAGTTGCCAAGGTTGGACACCCCTGCCTTAAGGGGAACGACAGTACGCAGTATTTCTGCAATCGCAAACCATTAAAAATGAAATTCAAAAGTTTTTGTTTCTTTCTGTTTCAATCCAAAAAGGGGTTTTCCAAGTAAGAACAAAGCTAGAGAAAGTCTTTTTTTTTTTTCTCCATCCAAATTAAAGAAATTATCATTTGCTCAGAAAGGGTGGCCAAACAAATAAATTAAATTTAAATTAAATCAAACAAATAAATTAAATTGTCAGCTCTTCTAATTCCACGAACTTCACCCTCCATTCTTCCATTGTGGGAATCTGTAGTCCCTCCCACGATTCTGAAAGCAAAATAAAATGTTTTGAGAGAAACCACAGGCCTTCCCAGCAGAATCCCAGAGTCTTCGTGCTGGATTTGAAATGGCCCCGCCCTAATTCCTCGCCTGAGATTTTTAGCGGGCTTTGCTCTGTTCCTCCCAGCCCAGTTAGTTGCCTCATAACGCTCCCCGCCTGTGTCTCTCTCCACCCCCCACCCCCCACCCCCCCACCTGCAGATATCCGCCTCCGAGTCCGGGCCGAATACTGCCAGCACGAGACGGCCCTGGAGGGCAACGTCTTCTCCAACAAGCAGGACCCCCTGGAGCGCCAGTTTGAACGTTTCAGCCAGGCCAACACGATCCTGAAGTCGCGGGACCTGGGCTCCATCATCTGCGACATCAAGTTCTCGGAGCTGACGTACCTGGACGCCTTCTGGCGCGACTACATCAACGGCTCCTTGCTGGAGGCGCTGAAGGGCGTCTTCATCACAGACTCGCTCAAGCAGGCCGTGGGCCACGAGGCCATCAAACTCCTGGTCAATGTGGATGAAGAGGATTACGAGGTGGGCCGCCAGAAACTCCTGAGGAACTTGATGCTGCAGACGGCCCCTTGAACCCCGGCGGTGGATAGTTCGTGGGTTGTTGTTTTTTTTTTTTGTGTCCCCCCCTCCTTTTTTTTTTCTTTTCTTCCTGCCCCGCCTCTCCTTGGGAGGAATATTTTTTTTTTTTTTCCTTTTTGGGGCAAAATTATTTTCCTTAAAGAAAAGGGAGGGGGAAGAAAACGGGGAATTATATCTCCAAGGAACGAAATCGGTCACGTATACTGAATGAAGTCTTTTTTGCGTGGGAGGATATGCTGGGGTTTTTTTTTCTTCCCTTCTTCCTCCAGGGGGAACTGGAAGTGGGGAGTCGGAGGAGAGGCCGGTCTCACACCTCTGCCTCGAGGGAGCCCCTTTTTCCCTGGGCTCGCTGAGCATCGGGGGAGCCCTCCCCCAAAAGGTGTCCGGCGGTCCTTTCTTCCCGCCTGCCCCTCTTGTGCTTGTCCGACTTTTCTGTCGTTCCAGTGTCGTTGCCATCGATTCATTTGCCCACCGTCACCCCACACAACGCAGGCCCCTCCTCGATTCATCATCCCCTTTCCTATTAAAAGAAGCTTCTTCTTGGCCCCCATTCCTGTCTCTCTGCAAGGGAAGGGGGGGAAAGGGAGGCCTTGGCTCCTGGGGAGGGGGAGGGGCTCGGCCTCCCCATCGGGGTGGGGTGTCTTTTTCTTTTTTTTAATTTCCATCCAGCTGCTCCGCCGTCTGTAGCAACGGCATTAAAGCAGGGCGGTCCAATGAAAGGAGAGGTGGAGGTGGGGGTCTCGCGTGAAGCTCCGCCAAGGTGGGGCACGAGACGAGGGTGAGCCATGGCTGCTGCTCTGAACCCCCCCACTTTGGCGTGGGACAGGGAGATGGCCTTGTTGGGTCAGAGACCAGGAGGAGGCTGGCCGCTTTCAGACGCACAGACTCCCGCTCCCAGAATTCCCCAGCCAAGCCCACAAGTCTGGAAAGCGGCCGCGGTTGGAGAGCCTCCCCCGGCCCGCCCGGAGATCGAGGACCCCTCCCTTTGGGTAAGCAGCTCCTCTGAAGACGCGCTCTCGGCTCCATCCCTTCTTTCCATCCCACCTGTGCCTTTTCCTCTCGCCCTTCGGCCTCCAGGGAGGAAGGAGAACGGCCTCTCCTCTTCCCCTCCTCAGCCGTGCAACCTCCCCCCGACCCCCCCCAAGATGGAAAGGAAGACCTCTGCCACCTGGAGAAGGGACTCCTTTGTTGGAGGAGCTGAGGGGCCTTTATGGGGTCCTGTTGGCTTAGCTGACCGGTTCTGCTCCTCCTGACTTCCCTCCCTGTGGGACAAAACCCAAATAGCTCCAAAAGATGCTTGGAGACCGACAGGAGCTGCTCTTGCTTCCTTCCCAGGGTGCTGAGCGCCTGTTAACGTCCAAATTTCCATTTTTCTCTGGGGAGACGGCCAGGTTGTCCCCGGGCTCTGCCGGGGTTCAGCTGTGGGGATTACGTTTTGGGTAGTCATCCCCCCCCGCACTCCCGAGGCCTTGGCAAGCTGTCCCTTTTCCCTCTCAGCTGCGGGGATTTGCTGGGCTCCATTGGTGGAGAAAATGGAGCCGCCCAGGAGGAAGGAATCGGTTCTTCACTCCGCGCCGGGTTCCTTTTCATCGGGTGCCCCCCACACATGCCGGGCATGACTTCCACTTGGCCCCCTTTCAATGACGCGGAAGCCTTCGCAAGCCGCAGCCAAGCCCTCTCGCTCAACCGTAGCGACTTGAAGAGTTCTGGACTTCCAGAATTTCCCAGGCTGAGGAATTCCGGGAGTTGAAGTCCACCAGTCTTAAAAGTTGCCATGGTTGAAGGCCCCGGCTCTAGCTGCCTCCCTTTAATTCCCAGCAAGACCGCCACCACCCCTTCCTGGCTGACTTCTTCAAGATGGCGGAGGGGCCTCATTTGGACACCCCCCCCTTCTGGTTAGGGGAAGGCTCCATCCAAGCGGGGGAAAGGAACTGGGAGCCACCCAGCAAGCGTCCCAGTTTATCCAGCCAGAAGCCCAGGTGGCCCTTGAGCATTGCATGGGAGGGAAGTCACAGGGGAAAGTGGGTTTTCCACGGGGGAGAGAGGCCATTCTATCCCCCTCCCCGGACGTTCCATCCGTTACGACGGAGATCCCCAACCGTGGCCCCTTTTAAGACTGGTGGGCTTCAACTCCCAGCAAAGCTGGGAGTTGAAGCCCACCAGTCTTAAAAGGGGCCACGGTTGGGGACACACACACACACACACACCCCGTGTTACGAGTTTGTGTTCAACGTTTTGCCTTTCCGCTTCTCTTCGTAGGCCGGCAACGGTGGATTTTTCACGAAGGCGCGTCAGAGCGCTTCAGATTTGGTTCAGGAGCAAAGCCACCCCCCCATTTTTGGAGCGTTGGCATGCAAGAGCCAACAGCGACCCCCTTCGTGGGGGCTCACCGAGCCGGCACCTCCTTCTCTTTCCGAAATTGCACAGCTGCCAACCTTAAAAATTGCACAGGCCGTTTTTTTTTCTGGAGGTGCCCGCTTCCGTGAGTTTGCCTGTATTGGTTCTGATGCCGGGGGCCGCAAAAGTGACACACACACACACACACGTTTTCCAAATCCGAAGCGCTGGGCCGCGCTTCTCAATGCCCCCCACCCACCCCCAGTAAATTCCTCTCAATTTTCCTCTGTGAAAACCCACTTCAAGTCCAGGAAAAGTGACGACCCCCTGACTCCATTGGCTGCTTAAACTGGGCCCCATAACAAGTCACTCGGTTTGGCTTAAAATGGTCCGGCTGGATTTCGGAGCCCTTTTTCTCTGTCCGCCCCCCCCCCAAACCGGCTGCCTCGCGAAGTTCCCCAAAGCCGAATCCTTGCAAATCCCCGTTATTTGTCCATGAGAATTCTGACACAAATTGGTGTTAAAATCAAGTGACTTGTTACGATTATTTTTGTTTAAGGCGAATGCCAGTTATAATTGGTCATGTTCCCTAATGTACCTTGGTTTTTGTTTTGTTTTTCCCCTGAAATGATGATGATGATGATGATGATAATTAAAAAAAAAATTCTGCCTTTGTTCGGTGCAGCTGTTGGTGGCTCCCTGGAATATATATATATATATATATATGTATGTATGTATGTATATATATATGTATATATATATATATATATATGTATGTATGTATGTATATATATATATATATATATGTATGTATGTATGTACGTATATATATGTATATATATATATATATATATATATGTATATGTATATGTATATGTATATGTATATGTATATGTATATGTATATGTATATGTATATATATGTATATATATATATATATATATATATATATATATATATATATATATATATATGTGTGTGTGTGTGTGTGTATATATATATATGTGTGTGTGTGTGTGTGTGTTATATATATATATATATATATATATATATATATATATATATATATATATATATATATATATATATATGTATATATATATTCTTAAGTTTTCGCAGGTACTTACATGTATGGCATTGAGCTTTGTTAGGAATTTTCCCGTCATTGTAGTTGTTCTTTTAAAGAACAACTACAATGACGTGGGAAAATTCCCGAACAAAGCCGAATGCCATATATATATATATAGTGTGGGCAAAAAGAAAAGTTTTCTCAGAGTCCGTGTAAGCCTGTTGGTGCCCGGGAAAGGATTTTTTTACAAGAAATGAGCATTTTCCACCTCAAAAGTGGGTGAGGGGTCTCCAACTGTGGCCGCTTTACAACGGGTGGGCTCCAACTCCCAGAATTCCCCAGCCAGGAAGTCTTAATAGTTGCCAAGGTTGGACATCTCTGATCTATACAGAAATAGAGACTCTCGTGAGCTGCTTAAGGAAAAAAAAAAAAAAACGGGATGAAAGTGAAGAAAAAAAGAAAGACTAGGTGGGGCCGAAAAACTTCATTTATTTCCGGAATGAAGAAGCCCCTCTGCAGGGAAAGTGACCGACTGCCCCCATGTCAGTCTGAACCCCAAAGGTCTTGAACGGCCAAAAGCAAAAACATCCGAGGCGATCCCAGGGTGGGGATGGTGCCGAAATGCCGCCGTTGGTTTCTCTCCTTTCCCCTCAGCCCGTCCGGGGAGCAGCAGCAGCTCCTGGACGGCCAGAGCCCCCGCAGAGTCCAGCTGCAGCAGCCAAGCCCCCTCGCTGGGGGCAGCTGAGCCCGTCACGGGAGCCCAAAGCCCCATTCAGCAGCCGCCCGGCTGTAGAAGCCAGGCCGGCGGTGGGCAAAGACGGGCATCTCCTGGCGGAGGCGGTGCAGGTAAGGTAGGTCGATTTCGGCGAAGCACAAGCCGGGCCCTTCCTGGCACTGGGCCACGATGCTGCCCCAGGGGTCCACCACCATGCTGTGGCCGAAGGAGCTGCGGCACGGGTGGTGCTGGCCCGTCTGGGCCGCAGCCACCACGTAGGACTGGGTTTCCACGGCACGGGCTCGCAGGAGGACCTGGGGAGGGGAACAGAGAGAATCAGCTGGAAAGGGGCCTGGGAGGTTTTTAGATTAGATGAACAAGAGTTGGGAGGGACCTTGTAGGTCATCTAGTCCAACCCCATGCCCAAGCAGGAGACCCTACACCATTTCAGATAAGTGGCTGTCTAGAGTCTTCTTAAAAACTTCCGGCCCACAATTTCTGGTGGCAACTTCTACTGATATAAAAAGAAAGAGACGTACGACCATAACTGAGCCCCAAATTTCTGTCGCTAAGGGAGACATTCCTTAAATGACCGTTTGCCCCATTTTATGACCCATTTCTTGCCACCGTTATTAAGTAAACTAAACTTAGGAACACAATCGTTAAGGCCTCCCCATTGGCACTGTCAGAAGGTCGCGAAAAAGGGTCACGTGACCCACGACCGTCCTAAAGTCGCTTACCAAGTGTCTGAGCTTTTGATCACGTGACCCCTGGGGAATGCCGCAATGGTTGTAAGTGTGAAGAAAACGGCCCCAAGTCACTTTTTTCAGGGCTGTTGTAATTTCAAGCAGTCGCTAAGCAAATGTCAAGTCATCAAATATTCCTCTGGTCTTTTTAGAGTTGCCAACATGAAGGGAGAGGGAAGCAGTGCAGCATCTTGGAAACCGAAAGTGCATTCCACAAATGTTTTCAAAGATACTTTCTAGGTGACCAAAGTTTCTGCCTTGCAAAATTCTAACTGGAGAGCCTGACTGAGGACTCTGGGCTATGAAGGTGTCCCATTGGAGGATATGAATTACGATACACCCAGAGGGGTGGGGGGAAAACCAGGGTCAAGGGTGACAGTGAATGACGTGTCTCAGAGTCGGCTCCACCCAGACAGTGCCGGACATGTTAACTCCCAATAAATCCTTTGGAAGTTTTGGAAGTTCGGCTCAAGACTCAGGATTTCAATGGGGGTAAGGGCCAGAATCCTGACAGCAAACTGTTGTAAGTCGAGGACAACCTATAGTAAAGGCCGAAGGACTTACCTCCCAGTGGGCGGCGCCAGTTGTGACGGTGAAGGCCGACGGGTAGGTGAGAATCTCGGCTCCCGCCTGGGCCAGAGTCAAGGCCATTTCCGGAAAACGGAGGTCGTAACAGATGGCCAGTCCCACCTAGGAAAGGGGCAGAGCCAGTGAGAGACCCCTGGAAGCTTCTGTTGGTAAGAACTGAGTATACGTTAAGTAGCACAGCTAGGGCTCAACGGCCACAAGGGGAATTGGAACCCCCATCGCTAAGTGAATCGGGCCTGATTTTTATGACCTTTTTTCCCCCCCACGGTCATAAAACAAACCCAACTTCGCCCATTGACTCTGCATGTCGGAAAGCCTGAAGGAAGGTTAGGAATGGCGGTCACGGGATGCTCCGACCGCCGTTAAGTGCTGGCTGCCCAGGGTCTGGATTTTGTCCCGTGTGCTTTTTATTTTTATGGATTTGGGAACAGCCCAACTCCCTCCGAGAGGGACTCCTGAGTGGCGTGTTGGCAAACATTAAAAATAGATAAAAAGGATTTAAAAGTTCAACATTTAGATTAGATTAGATTTACAGAGTTGGAAGGGACCTTGGAGGTCATTCAGTCCAACCCTCAACCCAAGCAGGAGACTCTCCACCATTTCTGACCAATGGCAGTCCAGTCTCTCCTTGGAGGCTTCCAGGGAGGAAGCTCCCACAACTTCCGAACTATTTAGAAATAGTCAAGGATGATGGATTAATTAACCGCATTGAAGGAAATGACAGGTAGTCCTCAACTTGCAATGATTCATTTAATGACCGTTTGAAATTACAACGGCACTGAAAAAAGTGACCGAGGACCATTTTTCACAGTGACGGATGTGATCAAAATTCAGGCCCTTGGCCACCGACTCATACTGATGACGGTTGCAGTGTCCCAGGGTTACGTAGTCCCCTTTTGGTGACCCTCAGACAAGCAAAGTCAACGGGGAAGCCCGATTCAATGAACGACCGTGTTGGCTGACTTAACCACTGCAGTGATTCACTGAACGACGGTGGCAAGAAAAGTCAAAAAAATGAGGCGTTAAAAACTCAAAGGATTCACTTAGCGATCGAAATGTTGGGCTCAATTGTGGTCATGAGGACTTACCTGTAAATTCATTGTAAAGGTGAAGGGAGGGCTAGGTACGCCTCTGGACCCCCCCAGTTGATGCTGCAGAGCCCTGTTTTTCTGACCCAGCTCCCCAAACACGACAAACCCTCTGACGTCAACTCAAAAGATTCCTTAAATTGGGAGTGCCGGCGGCCCCGGCAAAAAAGTTTTCCACTGCATGCTAACAAGCCCGTCCGGCAGGGAGGTGAATAGTTGTCTGCCACCCCTATTCATCTCCGCCCCCTGCCTTTGATCCCCAGAGCTACGGTGGGGCTTCGCTAACAGTGGTGGCTCTTCCGTCCCAAGGACCGGCCCATAGATTTCCACTGCTCTCCTCTCCTCTCTGCCTTCTGCGAATCTGTGCATCAGGCGCTGGACCCGGCTGGACCCTCCTCTCCCTCATCAGCCACCTCCAGACCTGGGTGTGTCAACTCATAAAACATTTCTAGGCCTGTTTTAAGGTTGCCGTGAACAGAAGGGAAGGGGGGAGAAATTTGAAAGAGCAGAGCAGCAGCTTGGAACCGAAAGTGCATTCCGTTCTTATCTTGCAAAGATTGTAACTAAGCTACCGGCATTTCTGCCTCTCTAATTGGAGAATGTGATGGGTGACTCTTGGCTATGAACATGTTTCTGTTGGAGAATATGAATTATGATACACACCCAGAGGGGTGCAGGGAAACCAGGGTCAAGGGTGACAGTGAGTTATGTGTCTCAGAATCGGCTTCGTAATAAGTCATACCGACATGTTCGCTCCTAATAAATCCTTTGAAGTTTTTTGAAGTTTGGCTCGAGGCTCATGGTTTAATGAGGGCAACTGCCGGAATCCTGATACTGGGGGCTGTTGACTTTCCATCTGAGGGCTGGCAGATGGCCCAGGCCCCACCTCTCTTTCTCTCTCTCTCTTTCTCTGCCAGCTGCTGTCAGGATTCCATCAATCGCCCTCATAAAATCATGATCCTCGAGCCAAACTTCAAAAAACTTCAAAGGATTTATTAGAGGCGACATACTGGCCCTGCCCTGTATGAAGCCCACTCTGGCATACCTAATTCACAGTCTGCTGTGACCCTGTTCCCCCCCACCCCGCCCCTCCCTGGGTGTCTCATAAACCAGATTCTCCAATTGAGCACCTTCACAGGCTGGGTGTCATCCATCACGTTCTCCAATTCAGTATATTCGCGGGCGAAAGCTCTGGTCGTTTAGTTACAGCCTTTTCTTTTTTTCCCCCACCCAAGAATATATTTATTATAGTACTAGAGACAGCCGAAGCAAAATCTAAACAGGGAGGAAATCTCTCCTTACACATTTACGCCAACTAGAATATACATACGATTGTCAAAAATAATTGAATTAAGCATGTATGGGATGGGTGCCTTGGTTAGTGAAGTCAGCCATGGAATGCATGAGGCAACGGAACAGAGTTACAAAAACAATAATGTAATTTGAGCAAACAATGTATTTTATATGAACATAGTAAGTTTCTAAGGATGTTTTTATGGCTGGTCATATATGGGCCTTGCTTGCCAAACCCTTTGCTCACCTACCTCTCAGGATCTCTGTACTCCTGGGCCTTCTGTGGCTGAATGGAGAAGGTTAATTTTGCCCCAGTTTTGCCTGGTCTATTCGATGCCATTTTAGCTACAGCCTTTGAAAGATAAAGAGTTGGAATGTACTGTACTTTCGCTTCGCTGCGCGGCTCTTCCTAGATTCCCTTCCTCCCCCCTCCCTTTCTTTTTTAATGGCAACTACTAAAACAGGCATAGGTGGTATTCAGCATTGGCCCAACTGGTAGCAAGAAATTTGGTGTGGGTCACCAACCGGGAGTAAGTTCTGGCTGCCCATGCCTCTGACCCAGTCGCCCTCCCGCCTGACGCTCACTCATCCTGCCTGCCTGATGTTCGCCTAAGGCAGGGGTCTCCAACCTTGGCCACTTTAAGACTTGTGGACTTCAACTCCCAGAGTTCCTCAGCCAGCAAAGCTGGCTGAGGAACTCTGGGAGTTGAAGTCCACAAGTCTTAAAGTAGCCAAGGTTGGAGACCCTGGCCTAAAGTATTTTTCCTTTTTTTCCCCTCCCGACAATCAGCTGTACATAGATCAGCTGTGCCGGGACTCCTCTGCTGAGGCCCAGGAAGGCCAAAAATGGCTCAGTCCCCCTCCTCCATTTTTTGGCCTTCTGATCCTCAGAGGGGCCTTAGGGGAGCAAAAATGCCCCCCAGAGGCTCTTCTGAGACCCAGAAGGCCCCCAAAATCAGGTGGAGGCTGTAAAAAAGCACAAAAAGCCACGCCCACCCAGTCACATGGCCACGCCCACCAAGCCACACCCACAGAACCAGTAGTAAAAAAAAAAAAAATTGAATCCCACCCTGATAGGAATGTTTTTTTGAGTTGACGGCCTCATTCCCTCTTCCCCTCGGAGCCCTCAGGTCTCCTGATGCTTCCTCCTCCTCCTCCTCCTCCGATTCCTCCTCCTCCTCCTCCGACCGGCCGCAACTCCCGTTTTGAACCCCGTTACCTTTCCAACTGGGGTGGGCACAGGCGGCACCATCTCTGAGCCGGGGTTGGTGAAGGCGCTTTCCTTCAGAGAGACCCTCCCTTCCAGCTCCACGTCAAAGAGGTGGATCTTCCGATAGGCGGCAGCTACGCACCCTGAGACCGGCCTCGCCGAAGGGAAAGGAAGGATCCAGCGGATTAGAAGCAGATTCCCCACTCACGCTAGTCATACTATTGCTAAATTTGCAGAGGATACAACAGTGGTGGGACTCATCTCCGGGGGGATGAGTCTGCCTATCGAGATGAGGTGGACCAATGGTTGCTTTCGTGGTGTGGAGACCATAACTTGGTCCTCCACACCAATAAGACCAAGGAGCTGATAGTGGACTACATAGAAGGCATAGATCAGCCCTTGTTTATCAGTGGAGACCGAGGGGAGCAAGTGGGCAGTTTTAAGTTTCTGGGTGTTACCCTAAAGGATGACCTGACCTGGGGGGCTCACATTGCAGCCCTGGTAAAAAGGGCCCAGCAGAGATTATACTACCTGAGGCTTCTCAGGAAACAACAACCGGATGAAAAACTGCTGGGGACCTTCTACCGCTGCACCAGAGAGACTTTCTTAACTGACTGCACCTCTGTAGGGTTTGCCAATTGCACAGTGGCAGATGTTCTGTCTCACCTGTGACCACGAGGTGAGAGTCCAAGTTTCCAAAGGAATATAAATAAACAGACAGGACCAGGAACGACAGAGTTAAATTCCTTTGGCTGGAGAAGTCCTTGGCAGTCTTCCAAAAGCTGCCTGCCAAGTCCATAACAAGACAAGTCCATAGTCGCACAGAGAATTTGTCAAAGCTTCTATCCCAAATAAACAAGTTGTCCCGAACAAGGATTCAGAGCTAACACGCCCCCTTTTATTTCCTGAGGGGCATGTCAGTCTCTCATCTCAGTTTGACATTTCCTTTTACGTTGCATTTCACGTCTATGTCTACGTCTTTGCCTTGCATCAAACCAACATTCCTCAGTTTGATCCTCAGCTCCCCTGATTATCTGCCGACACCTGAGACACAACCAGGGAGGAAGGTCCTGGGGAGGAAGATGATTCCGAATCCTCCAGCAAAGCAGGCTCAAACCTCAGAGCCAAATCCTCCTCTTCCTCCTGGCTCAAGTCTGCGTCCTCCAGCAAAGCAGGCTCAAATCTCGAGGCCAAATCCCTCTCTTCCTCATTGCTTAAGTCTGTATCTTCTAACAAGGCAGGCTCAGACCTCCGAGTCACAACAGGCAGATAGGACGGTGCTCCAGAGGGTGAATGTCATGGCCCATCAGAGGATCATGGGTTGCTCCCTCCCCACTATGGAAAAGCTTTATAGCTCCCACTGCCTTAAGGAAGTTCAAAACATCCCCAAAGATGCATCTCATCTTGGCACCCTCTTTTTTTTTTTTTTTTTTTGAACTATTACCATCTGGCAGACGGTACAGGAGAATAAAAAAAAGGACAAATAGGCTGAAAAACAGCTTTTGTCCCAGGGCAGGAGCTCTGCTGAATTCCGCTGTATAGTGTTGATGCGGTGCCGGGGTTTTTCAATTCAATGTGCGGAGGGGGAAGGATGTGTGTTTGTGTTTATTTTCATGGTCACGATGTGCACTGTTCGATTTCGTTGTATCAGGTGCGATGACAATAAAGTAAACTAAAAACTAAATAAAGGTAGTGGGAATAAAATCTACGAAATTGCAACCTCACGTATGTAATAAGTCATGCCAGCTACAGGTCATCCTCGGCTTCACAACAAGAGCTCATTAAGTGACCCTTCAAACAACGGTTTTTCGCACTTAGCTGGTCATGTGATCAAAATTTTGACCCTTGGCAACTGGCTTGTATTTATGACCGTTGCAGGGTGATCCCCTTTTGCGACCGCCCGGCAACCAAAGTCAAGGAGGAGGCCAGATTTACTTAACAACCGTGTGTCTGACGTTAACAACCGCATGATTCACTTAACAACTAGGCAAGGAAGATTGTAAAATGGGGGCAAAAACTCACTTCGGTGTCTCTCTTAGCCACAGAAATTTGGGGCTCAAAATTTTATAAGTCGTAAGTCGAGGACGACCTGTATATCCCATCCTGCAACGTTATGCTTTCAGAAAGTGATTCCCAATGTCAACTTTTTTTTTTTTTTCTTATTTTCAGGAATATTTTTTTCTGCCTTCTTGTAATTTAAGACTCCCCATTTTCCAACTGGGATAAAGCTCATCACAATTTATTGGGGCCTTTCCATAAAGGAATTTTCCGCACTTTCGGGGGAAAAAAACCTTTTTTTTAGAATGAATGAAAAGAATATCTTGCCAGTCCTTTGGACTGGATGACCCGAGATCTAATATTTGAAGAATAAAAGGTGGGAAGTTTTCAGTTTGTTTATTTTTTTAAACAGAACTACTAGGGACTATGAGATCGCCTCTTCCAGTATTTGAGGGACTGCCACAGAGAAGGGCAAGGGGTGGGGGGTCAAAGCAGAGGTCTCCAACCTTGGCCCCTTTGAGACTTGTGGACTTCAACTCCCAGAATTCCTCAACCAAGTGGCCCAGGTTGGAGACCCCTGCTCCAAAGCACCAGAAGGCAGGATAAGAAGCAGTGGGTGGAAGAGAGAAGCAACCAGGAATTAAGGAAAAACTTCCTAACAATGAGGACAATTCACCAGTGGGACTCCTTGCCTCCAGAAGTTGTGAGTGCTCCAATGCTGGAGGTTTTCAAGAAGAGATGAGACATCCATTTGTCCAGAATGGTATAAGATCTCCTACTTGAGCAGGGGGTTGGACTAGAAGACCTCCATGGTCCCTTCCGATCCTGCTGTTCTGTTAATAGGTGGCTTTCTATGTTCATGGAGTCCTTGGTGCTATGTGAGCTTGGTTGTTTTCTTGTAGCACTGATGATGCTACCCAACTGGGTCATGAAATGTCTGCAAAAAAAACAACCACACTCAGAGACCACCAAAAAAACAACCACGCTCAGAGACCACCAAAAAAACAACCACGCCCAGAGACCACCAAAAAAACAACCACGCTCAGAGACCACCAAAAAAACAACCACGCCCAGAGACCACCAGAAAAACAACCACTCAGAGACCACCAGAAAAACAATCACTCAGAGACCACCAGAAAAACAACTCAGACCACCAAAAAACAATCACTCAGAGACCACCCAAAAAACAACCACGCCAGAGACCACCAAAAACAATCACTCAGAGACCACCCAAAAAACAACCACGCCCGAGACCACCCAAAAACAACCACGCCCAGAGACCACCAAAAAAACAATCACTCAGAGACCACCAAAAAAACAACCACGCCCAGAGACCACCAAAAAAACAATCACTCAGAGACCACCAAAAAAACAATCACTCAGAGACCACCAGAAAAACAACCACGCCCAGAGACCACCAGAAAAACAACCACGCCCAGAGACCACCAGAAAAACAACCACTCAGAGACCACCAAAAAAACAACCACTCAGAGACCACCAAAAAAACAACCACTCAGAGACCACCAGAAAAACAACCACGCCCAGAGACCACCAGAAAAAAACCACGCTCAGAGACCACCAAAAAAACAACCACTCAGAGACCACCAAGAACCCCACAGTTCCACCCTGATCTACAAATCTTCTCTTTCAGAAATATATTTCACAAACTTTTGCCTTTTCTGGTACGGTTTCTTTCCAGGGCAACTTTTTGCCTCTATATATAGCCTTCCTTTCAAAATGTAATTTCAGCAATGTACCTAAGAGTCCAAGTGTCATTTAGCTTTAGATTTATTCAAAGGCTTTTTCTATATGACTTATACTTTTAAACAGCTGCTTTTCATCACCCTGAGCCCCAAATCAGTGTTTAGAGATTGTAATGTCTTTGTCCCACAACAAACTGCAATGCAGGCAAACAAACCACCTGTGGGTCGGGCACAAAAGTGTAAACTCAGGCATGCTGTACGCTTTGTTTTGACTTAACAAGTTGTGTAAACACAGCCACTGTATTTCATCAACACGATTTACGTCTTCGTTTGATGTGTGAAGTCTAATGTAATTTTTTTTTTCAACTATCACCACTGTGAAGCAGAATTTTTTTAAGGAAGCATGGACAATCCAGATACAGATTAACGGAATTGGAAGGGACCTTGTAGGTCATCTAGTCCAACCCCACCCCCCAAAGCAGGAGACCCTACACCATTTCTGACAGAGGGCAGTCCAGTCTCTTCTTGAAAGCTTCCAGGGATGAAGCTCCCACAACTTTCGAAGGCAACTTCTGTTCCATGGGTTGATTGTTCTCAGGGTCAGAAAATTCCTCCTTATTTCCAGGTTGAATCTCTCCTTGTTCAGTTTCCATCCATTATTCCTTGTCTGGCCTTCGGGGGCCTTGGAGAATACCCTGACCCCCCTCCTCCTCTCTGTGGCAGCCCCTCAAATATTGGAAAGCTGCTCTCCTGTCTCCCCTGGTCCTTCTCTTCCCTAGACTAGCCAGGCCCAGTTCTTGCAACTGTTTGTCGCATGTTTGAGTCCAATCTGACTCAGCACCCTTGTGGCTGTGCTCTCTCGGTGCAGGAATATTGGGGGAGTGGGGGGGGGGAAAACCCCCCACCTAATTTAAGGACATTTCATTACCTGTGGCATCCACAAGTAGGTGGCAGTTGTAGATCCGCCGCGTGCTCTCCCAATCTTTGCCCTTCTCGTGGAAACCTCCAAGAGACAACCACACTCCACATTCCCTGCCAGGAAAAGAAGCAAAGGTTTGTTTCCACCTGGGCTTACCTGGCTGAGGTTCTCCCCTTCCCCACTTGGTGGCACCTACGGAAGACGGAGCCGTTCTCTGCATCTGCTACAAGAACTAAGACCTTCTATTTCTGAAAGAGTCTTTCGTTTGTCACCCTTAGAGGTGTGGCCCAACTCCCAGAATTCCCCAGCCAACCATGCTGGCTGGGGAATTCTGGGAGCCGAAGTCCACACCTCTTCAAGTTGTTAAAGTCGAGAAACATCGTGTTAGGACGTGAACACATTTTTAATATGCTTTATCTTCCCTTTATTATTACTTTATAAATAACTCAAGATGGCCAACATACTCAACAGACCGTCCTTCTCTTATTTTGCCTGCAATAACAACCCAGTGGGTGGGGCTGAGAGAAAGTGACTGGCCCAAAGTCACCCAGCCAGGTTTCATACCTAAAGTGGGACAAAAACTTACCATCTCCTGATGATTGGCCCAAAGTCACCCAGTTGGCTTTCATGGCTAAGGCACAACTAGAACTCAGAGTTATCTTGGTAATTAGCCCAGTTACCCAGACATCTTGCATGTCTAAAATAGAATTAGAACTCATCATCTCATCTATGAGCTGTGGTGGCACAGTGGTCAGAGTGCAGTACTGCAGGCTACTTCTGTTGCCTGTCGGCTGCCTGCAATTTGGCAGTTCAAATCCCACCAGGCTCGAGGTTGGCTCAGCCTTCCGTCCTTCCGAGGTGGGTAAAATGAGGACCCAGATTGTTGGGGGCAAGAGGCTGACTCTGTAAACTGCTTAGAGAGGGCTGGAAAGCACCACGAAGCGGTATATAAGTCTAAGTGCTCTTGCTATCTCCTGGGTTCTAGCTTGGCGCCTTAACCACTAGACCAAACGGATTTGAAGCCAAGATGGCGCTGACGACAGCTGCCTCAGTGAAATGCTCTCTAATGGTTTCTTTATTCCTTATTATTATCTGCAATTCACTATGGATTTCATACTCACGAGACCATCTGCTAAGAATTAGGCAATGTTTTCTTAAGGAGCAGCTTTCTGATTCCTCACCCCCACCTGTCTTTGCAAACGCGGAGGAGATTCTAACCAACAATTTCCCGGTGCTGTGGATTACAACAAAGAAAGCAAAGAAGCGACCACGCTGGAAGAGGAGAAGAGGTAAACGAGCGGAAATTTCAAACAGACTAAGGAATGGGGGGGGGAAAACTCCTCTCCCTTCAATCTTTCTGACTAATTTACGCTCACTGGCTAACAAGATGGATGAAATTCATCTCTTAAATAGATGGAATTCTGATTTTCATAATTCAGCTGTTTTTTGTTTTACTGAAACCTGGCTTAATCCACAAATTCATGGGGACAACACCATATACATCCCAGGATATCAGACATTTAGATCAGACAGAATTGAAGAGACATCAGGTAAAACAAAGGGTGGAGGATTATGTTTATATATCAACAACAGCTGGTCTAAGGATATAACTATAATATATAAGTTTTGTGATGAAAACTTAAGAGTCTTTACATATCAATTGCAAGCCATTTTACTCTCCACGTGAGTTCTCCTCATTTCTCCTAATAGCTGTGCATGTTCCTCCTGTGTAAACAAGACATTACGAACTCTTGCTGATCAAATTATGGAGGCTGAAGGCAAACACACAGGTTCCCTTCCCATCATTTTAGGAGATTTCAATCAAGCAAATTTAAGGAAAGAGCTCCCAAAATATTTCCAGCATGTAAATTTTCCCACCAGAGGCAAAAATATTTTAGACCACTGCCACACAACAGTAAAAGATGTTTATAGGTCTTTACCACAAGCAGCTGTGGGACACTCTGACCACTGCATGATTCACGTTGTACCTGCCTACAGACAAAGACTTAAAACCATGAAACCAACAATTAAATCAGTGAAGACTTGGTCAGATGGGGCAAAGCTGAAACTCCAGGCCTGCCTTGATTGCACTGGTTGGAATGTTTTTGAAGGTGCCTCTGCAGACCTAGATGAGCTCACATCATACGTTAGCTTCTGCGAAGACTTATGTGTACCAACAAGGAACCTGCAAATATATAGCAACAATAAACCTTGGTTCACAGCAAAACTTAAGCAGCTTGGTCGTTCCGAAGAGGAAGCCTACAGAAAAGGTGACAGAATGCTATACAACCAGGCCAGAAACATATTAACAAGAGAGATCAGAGAAAAGCAAAAAGAAGCTACTCTGAAAAGTTAAAGAATCAATTCTCAACAAATGAACCAGCAAACATGTGGAAAACTCTTAAAAACATCACTGGCTTCAGCAAACCTCCTTCCCAGGCAGAAGGAAATCAACAACTAGCAGATGACCTGAATGTGTTTTACTGCAGGTTTGAAAGGAAACTTCAGCCTCCTATCTCCACAACCCACATCTCAAACACACCAACAACAGCCAAGCCTCCTACAACTGGCCCCAATCCATTGGGCTCACAACCTCTGGTGATCACAGAAAAAGAAGTGCAAGATCTATTACACAGACAGAAGCCAGGGAAAGCACCAGGGCCAGACAAGATAACTCCTTCTTGCTTAAAAGTCTGTGCTGACCAATTGGCCCCCATCTTCACCCGAATCTTCAATAGATCACTAGAAATGTGCTATGTTCCTTCCTGCTTCAAATGCTCTACTATCATCCCAGTGCCAAAGAAGCCCTCCATCAAGGAACTGAATGACTACAGACCAGTTGCTCTAACATCTGTAGTTATGAAAATCTTTGAAAGGCTTGTGCTGTCCCACCTGAAAACCATCACGGATCCGCTGTTAGATCCCATGCAGTTTGCATACCGAGCAAATAGATCAACAGATGATGCGGTTAACATGACTCTGCATTACATCCTATAACACCTTGAATCTCCAAATACCTACGCAAGGGTCCTCTTTGTAGACTTCAGTTCAGCATTCAATACCATCATTCCAGACACTCTTCTAAGTAAATTAAACCAACTAGCGGTACCTGAACACACTTGTAAGTGGATCATAAGCTTCCTAACAGACAGCAGGTGAACCTAGGCAGAATCACATCCAATACCTGTACAATCAGCACAGGGCCCCCCCAAGGCTGTGTGCTATCTCCACTTCTCTTCTCCCTACATACCAATGACTGCATCTCAAAAGATCCATCTGTTAAAATACTGAAGTTTGCTGATGACACAACAGTGATTGGTCTCATTCGAGACCACGATGAATCTGCATACAGACAGGAGGTTATACAACTTGCCTCGTGGTGTAACCGGAACAATCTGGAACTGAACACACTCAAAACTGTAGAAATGGTGGCAGACTTTAGAAGAAACCCTCCCATACTACCACCTCTTACAATACTAGACAACACGGCATCCACAGTAGAGACCTTCAAATTTCTAGGTTCTACTATATCACATGACCTAAAATGGACACCTAACATCAAAAACATCATCAAAAAAGCACAACAAAGAATGTTCTTTCTGCGCCAACTCAGGAAGCTCAAACTGTCCAAGGAGAACTGCTGATCCAGTTCTACAGAGGAATTATTGAGTCTTTCATCTGCACCTCTATAACTGTCTGGTTTGGTTCTGCAACCCAACAGGACAGACACAGACTCCGGAGAGTAATTAGGACTGCAGAAAAAACAATTACTACCCACCTGCCTTCAACTGAGCACCTGTATGCTGCACGAGTCAAAAAGAGGGCTGTGAAAATATTTACAGATCCCTCACATCCCGGACATAAACTGTTTCAACTCCTTCCCTCAAAACGACCCTGTAGAGCCCTGCACACCAGAACAACTACACACAAGTGCAGTTTTTCCCCGAATGCCATCAGTCTGCTAAACAAATAATTCCCTCAACACTGTCCAACTATTTACAAAGTCTGCACTCCTATTACTGTTAATCTTCTCATAACTCCTTATCACCCACCCCCTCCCACTTGTGATTGTAGGACTGTAACTTTGTCGCTTGTATCCTTACAATTTATATTGACTGTTTCCTAGTATGATTTGATTGTTGATTGTACCCTATGACTATCATTAAGTGTTGTACGTTATGATTCTTGATTCTTAACGAATGTACCTTTTCTTTATGTATACTGAGAGTATTTACACCAAGACAAATTCCTTGTGTGTCCAATCACACTTGGCCAATAAAGTATTCTATATGTTCTGGGACTGTTTTTATCATCCATCTTCGCTGCATGTCAACAACCCCCCCATAGGGATCCAAATTCTTGAAGGAGCCGTTCTGGCCCCCCGAGAGTCTTACCTGGCCAGGCTGACATAGCGCTGAAGATAATCCCCCTCCAAGGGCTCCGCCAAGCTGAGGGTCTCTTCCGTGCAGCTGCCAATGAAGTCAAAGGCTTCCGGGAGAAAGACAACGCAAGCATCCCGCCGAGTGGCCTCTCGGACCAGCTGCGAACAAGCCACCCAGTTGCGTTCTCGGTCTGGCGTCGACGTCACCTGGCAGACCGCAATGAGGGGCTTTGGGCCTCTCGCACCCGAGAACATGGCTGGGGAGCTGGAGAGGAAATATGGAAAAGGGTATCAGAGCAACACAGGCAACCCAGTCAGATGATCAATAAGAGTCCCTTTATTAGCTCCAACTTTGCCTTGAATGTCCTACTTATCTTCTGGGCTGGAGGGAAAAACTCCCAGGAACAGCCTTTGGCTGCAGAGAATCAAGTCCAAAACGTGGTCAACAAAAACTGTAACTATAAGTCCAATCAAGGCAAGAGGAGGTAATTAGTCTGGCAGGGCAGGAGAAGGAATTCCAGATGTGAAGGAACGGCCATAATTCAACATGGTTGGGAAGACACAGTTTGTTCCTAGCAGACACCACACTCAGCTTGCATCTCTTTTAAACTCTCATTCCCACGTGTGGCTAATGAAGGGAATCAGGGCCCTTTCCTCCCGCGTAAGCCACGCAACCCATGTTGCCCCCTTCTCCGTTTCTCCCGGCGTGCCCTAGGATGAAGACGGGGTCTTCCTCTGAACTCCCTTTCCCTTGTTCTACCTCTCTCCTGCTCCGCCCAGCCGGACTTTTGCCCTTCCCCAGTTTCCTCCACAGCCAATGGAGCCATACTCCCGCTCCCTGTCAGCTCTTCCGCTTCCTCCTCGGATCCAGATCCTGACAGAGGCATGACAAAATCTATGCAGAAATCATCACACACACACCCGGATGAGAAACAGAAAATTTACTTCACATTGAACTCCTCCATTTAGCTTTATGCTTTTGGGTTGCTGGGGACGAAAACATTTGTTGTGATATCAGCTTGTCTGCTTGGAAGCCATTTTTCTTTGAGGCTTCTGGGCTGCCACATTCAGTGCCAGGGAATTTGGGAGGGGGGGGGTTTAAGGAGCGGTGGAAGATTAGCCACAACATTCCTTTCTCAGAAAGTCAAGGACATGTTGCCCTGCACCCGGAGGGGAACGACTGGGGATAGTTGTCAAGCCTGAAATTGACATATGCGTAGCCCTTTTATTTAGCCTTCTTATATATTCCTTTTCTTTTTTTCTCTTTGCTGGTTATGGGGTGGAAGGGTTTCGGGCTTGCCACATTCCTAAGGTGGGAGGAGCGGAGATAAAGAGTGGTGGCAAACCTTTTTCGGCTCCCGTAACGATAATTGCACACGCGCGCTCGTGTGCCAGCACCCAGAAGGCAATGAGTGCTGGCCCACCCCCCACCCCCGTGCCTGTGCGCACAATCCCCCTGCAGTGTGCTGCACATCTGCATATGCACGATCCTCTTGCTGCGTGCCCACCTGCGTGCGCGATTCCCCCGCCATGCACAGCACGTCTCTGCACCTACGTATGTGATTCTGCCACATGCCACGCACCTGCGTGCGCAATCACCCTTTCATGCGGCGCACACCCGCGCATTCACGTGCAATCACCCTCGCGCCGCGCATCTGCGCATGTGTGCACAACCCCCAGCATGCGCTGCATGACTCTGCGCATGCGCATGTGTCTCCCACGCTCCCCGCGCATGTGTGCCAGATACCCAACAACCAGCTGTCAGGTGGTGGCGGCGTGCACACATGCGCAGTGGAGCTCTTCCTGGCAAGCTCTCACATGCCGGGGGAAATGGCTCTGCGTGCCATTTCCAGCACGCATGCCATAGGTTCGCCAACACGGAGCTTGGTGGTTCTCCTTCCCGTGGGAACGAAAGCTGACCCTGCTGCGACCTGGAGGTGGAGGCTGATGGCACCAGAAAAACGTTGATTTACTTCTATTGGGGAATGTGACTTTTGGGGGATGTTTCTAACTTCCAATATTATGTGGTGCAATTCCGGGTTGGGTCAGATCCGGAATGACAAACAGACTTTGCCAATTTGATGCTTTACCTAAATAAAAGAAATTGTCTTGGAAGGTGGACTTTGCTCTTTTCTTTTTAAATGGATTTCATCACTTGGAAACCGAAGTAACGATTGGGCCATGTGATGGCTTGATGGATGCCGGGGATGGATCTTTGGTTTCTCTTTTGGGAAGGGAAAACCCGGAGTTCTCAGATTCGGGTTTTTCCCCAGATGTGCCAATGTGGCATCTCTAATAAAATGGATCTTTGGGAAGATGATAATTCTCCAAGTTTTTTTTTCTCTGGAGCTTACTTGGAACGTTGACACATTAACCAGAAAGAGAACAACTGGAGTTTTTGTTTTATGTTTTTAAATCCCAACCTTTCAACTAGATTTAAAATGGCAAAGCTCCTATTTTAAAATTATGAATCAGCATTCTTGTTTAGTGCTGGAACGGTTGAATAGAAATCAATGAAGATTGCACCCATAGCACGAACCAGCGCACTGCATTTTTAGCCTACTGTGTTTTTGTGTACTCAATATACTTGGTGGATTGTTGTTCTCTCTGTTGTGCAAATCCCCCCAAAAGGACTCAGTTGTGCAAACCATGGATAGCATGGTGCAAAATTCTGGGAGTAAACAGAACCCAATTCCTCCTTCTTAATTCCTTAATTCTGGGCCAGGATACCTTGCTGGGTTGCAATGAAAATAAACAAGGGAAGGCCACATACCAAGTTGTAAAAAGCAACAGAAATCAGAGTTTTTAATAGATTAACAGAGTTGGAATGGACCTTGAAGGTCATCTGGTCCAACCCTCAGCCCATGCAGGAGAGACCCTACACCATTTCTGACAGACTTTCTTCTTGAAAGCCTCCAGGGATGAAGCTCCCACAATGTCTGAAGGCAAAAGTTATCCTTCAGATACGACTGAACTGTAACTCGCAGTTCAGCATGCTGGAGCTTCACACCTATTTTTCCATTCTCCCGCCCCTTCTTACTGCTCCGTGGATGTCATGTGCAAAAGCGGCCCTGAGGTGAGTTACCTGTTGCCAGGTCCCTGGCTCGGGATCCCTCTAAACTGTTTCCCAGCACCGCACAGGATTTGCAAGGTCTTCTGGACCGCTCCTCTCAACCTAGAATAGTCAAAGAACGAAAAGGAGGACAATGGCTTTAATAGAAGAAAATATCTGTAGCTCAGAGGTGAACTGTAAAATCCTTGGTGATCTCTGAGCTTGGCTCTTTGGTACTTGGGCAAACCAGCCATCAATAGATACATAGCGTTAAACTATCTACCTGTATTTTATTTTCACCTCTTCACCACTCCATAGATTCTTTTCTTACAGCAGAGGTCTCCAAACTTGGCTACTTTAAGACTTGGGGACTTCAACTCCCAGAATTCCTCCAGCCTGTGCTGGCTGGAGTATTCTGGGAGTTGAAGTCCCCAAGTCTTAAAGTGGCCAAGTTTGGGGACCCCGTCCTACAGTGTGATTCATTGGTATGTTCATATGACTCACTGAACCCAGCTGAAGAACTAGTTCAGTGTTTTTACAAGCTTGGCCCCTTGATGATGGGTGCACTTCCAAACTCCCAGAATTCCACAGCCAGGATGGTTTAAGATGGGTGGACTTCAACTCCCAGAATCCCACAGCCAGCATTGCCTAAGGATGGACTAAGGATGATTTAAGATGGGTGCACTTCCA
The DNA here is from genome assembly GCF_049901735.1 of Notechis scutatus. Taxonomy (NCBI): domain Eukaryota; kingdom Metazoa; phylum Chordata; class Lepidosauria; order Squamata; family Elapidae; genus Notechis; species Notechis scutatus. Next base: position 2,168,705 of record NC_142022.1, on the reverse strand, counting down.
AGTCCCATAATTCCCCAGCTGACAGTGTTTTAAGTTGGTTGGACTATAATTCCCAAAATTAGCCAGCATGCTTTAAGAGGAATGGACTTCAACCCCCAGAATTCCCCAGCCAGCATGCTTCAAGATGGGGAATTTGCTGGCTGGGGAATCCTGGGAGTTGAAGTCCATTCCTCTTAAAGGGGCCGAGTCTGAAAAACCTGGCATTTGCCCAACTTGCTCCTCTGGGTTAGCCACACCCCCATGCCCTGACGCCCCGCCCCCAAATGGGCCAATGGGGGGTCCTGATTTTGCACGTGGGGCTGCTTCCTCCAACCTTCCAGCCCGCCCACCGCCCCCCAGCCCTGCAGCTCCAGCGGCCCACATTCCGCTCCTGCCTCCGGCCACGGCGTATCCCGAGGAGCCTCCGCGGCAGCGGCAGCAAGTCCCCCTCTGCTCCAGCTCAGTCCATCCCGGAAGTCCAACTGGGCCCCTAACAAAGATGGCGGCTGCGGCGCTCCACAGCTCTCTCCGTTTCCGCTTCCGCTCGCCTGATTTGAATAACGCTCATCCTTTGGCCGTTTTCCCCCCTCGCGGGCCGGTCACGTGGTACTGGGGAGGGGGTTCAGCCGCCGCCCTTAACAAAGATGGATGCCTCAAACGGGTACCAGTCTGAAATAAACCGCCGAAGCTCGACTCTTTCCCCCGTCTGCGGGGGCGCCTTCCCTCTCTGATGCAAAATTTTGGTTTTCAACGCGGATGCTGTCATATTTCCTGGGGAGAAGAAGCGAGGAGAGGACGATTCCCGTGTCAAACATGGCGGAAGAAACGGCGCCAACGGCCGCTTCCGGTCCCGTTAGATAGAACCCGGGCAACCGGAAGTGGTGTTTCTTCCCAGCCCGGAGGGAGGAGGGCGAAGATGGCGGAGGAGAGCAAGAGTAAGAGCGGCCTGGCGGCGACTCCGGCGGGTCCTGCTAGCGGCGGAGGCGGGGCGGCGAAGCCCTTGACTCCCGAGCAGGTACTGCGTGGGGCGTCCCGGGAGCGGGAGCCAGCCGAGCGGCGGGCTCCTGGCCATGTGCAGAGCGCCCAGCCGAGCAGGAGGATGCGGTTGGATGCGGTTGCTAGGGGCGACGGTGCTGCTTCTCTCCCCTGAGCATGTGCAGAGCGCCCTGAGCCCCCACCAGGCCTATAGCGGGGCTCTTAGGAGACCTTATTTACTTATTTTATGTATTATTTATTATTCATTTTGATTTTTTATTATTCACTATTAATTTATCTATAGCTGCCCCTCTCAGCCGAGGGGGGGGGAAGAGAGAGGAGAGAGAGTGTCATAGAAATACAGGCAGTCCTCGACTTACAACCATTCGCTTAATGACCATTCCAAGTGGCAATGGCACTGGAAAAAAGGGCCTTGGGATCATTTGTCACCCTTTAGGACCGTTTGCAGCCTCCCCTGTGGTCACGTGATCAAAATTTGGACATTTGGGCAACATCTATGACGGTCGCTCCCCCGAATCACGCGATCCTTTTGCGGCCATCTGACGAGCAAAATCAGCGGGGAAGCCAGATTCACTGAACAACTGTGGCAAGGAAGGTCGTAAAATGAGGCAAAACTAACTTAACGGCTGTCTCACTTAGCAACAAATGTTGGGCTCATTTGTGGTTGTAAATCGAGGACTACCTGTAGTTTTCTACCTGAAGGCAGAAAAGATCTAGTCTTCTACTGAGTCTGTTCTTTGAGGGAGGGGTTGGTCTTTATGTTTAATTTTATTATTATTATTATTTTATTATATTTATTATTTTTCATAATTTTTGTTTGTTTTTATTTTTATTTTTAAATGAAATGCCATGTGGTGGACATGTACTTATCCCAAGGACTGACTCCGCTGGAAGAGCTAATGCAAAGCAAGCTTTAAAGATACGTGCAAATGCAGACGTGGGTCTGGGCTCAATTTCACGTTTGAGGAGGTTGTGTTTCCCACATTGTAGTGAGTTTACCAGTTACTAGAGCAGGGCAACTTTAAGACTTGTGGACTTCAACTCCCAGAATTCCTCAGCCGGGATAGCTTTCGTAGAATTCTGGGAGTTAAAGGCCACAAGTCTTTAAAGTTGCCAAGATTGGATGATCCCTGTACTAGAGCTCAAATCTTTGCAGGGATTTTGTCTCTGGTAGGTTTGAACTGGTTCTTAGCAGAATCCACATTCCACATGGAGAAGATTCTGTTCCTTCAAACAACGAGAAACATTCATCAAAGTCCATTCCTAAAACATTACAGAAAGACACACACACACATATCTCTCCTGCTCCCAACAGGAGCTTCTGATAAAAGTGGCCGTGCTAAGCCATCCAGATTGATTCTGGAAAGTGACACAGGCAGTGTATATACATTTAATAAATAAAATAAAAGATACTGCAACACATTGTCGGAACCACCTTTCCTACTGTCATCAGTGAGGGAAGGGAGGGGAACAAAGGAGGAACCAATGGTTGCTGTATACTTTTATGATGGAAAATTGGGAGGGGAGAATTGACAGTTGAAGAAGGACAGAGCACCCTGGAATCCGGTTCGAGCTGGCATCCTGGTGTCCTCTGGGCCATTTGCCCTGGGTGTGGAATTCCACCAGCCCAAAACACCTCAGAGTTTCTCATAACATCACGTCACAAACTATTTGGGGGGGAGGAGAGGAATCTGGAATATAGCAATAAGACTAAATCACTTCACAGTGCTTTCACAGCCCTCTCTAAGCAGTTTACAGAGTCAGCCTCTTGCCCCCAACAATCTGGGTCCCCATTTTACCCACCTTGGAAGGACGGAAGGCTGAGTCAACCTTGAGCCTGGTGGGATTCGAACTGCCAACTTGCAGTTGGTCGGTGGAAGTAGCCTGCACTACCGTGGCTCTAATGAACTAACAGCGGTTCTAGTTCACCAACATGGGTGTAATTTCTCCTTCCAGGTGGTAGCAGGATTCAACCGCCTCCGCCAGGAGCAGAGAGGTCTTGCTTCAAAGGCGGCTGAGCTGGAGATGGAGCTGAACGAACACAAGTATGTCCTGGCCACAAAAGGAAAGTGGGGATGGTCTTGATTCTTGGCAGACGGTTGCAATTCAGTTCGGGTAGCCCAGATCTACCCATGACAGGTAGTCCTTGAGTTACGACCACAATAGAGCTCAAATTTCTGTTGCCAAAGCCTGACAAGTTGCTAAGTGAGCTTTGCCCCATTCGCAACCTTTCTTGCCGCCGTTGTTAAGCGAACTGCTGCACTTGTTAACTTAGCAACACAGTTGTTAAGTGAATTTGACTTCAGAATTGACTTGGCTTGTCAGGTCGCAAAAGGGGATCCCGTAACACTGCGACCATCATTAAATGAATCGGTTGCCCAGTGTCTCAATTTTGATCATGTGACTACGGGCAGGGGTGGGATTCAAAAATCCCAACAACCAGTTCGCTGCCCGTTTGCTGGGTGGGCGTTGTTGAGGTAATTTCCTGTTAGGAGAATGAGCGTATACAGGGAGGCGTATAGAGAGTAGTGTTTGAATAATACACACACAGCACACAGATACACTGTACAGTAAATGTAGGTTTTTACTGTCGATAAAGGTTTAACCAAAGTTCAAAACAAGCAGTCCAAAGTCATTCACAGGTTAGTCAGCTTTCAGTCCAGGGATAATCCAATAACAAAGTCCAGTATCAAAAACAGTTCAGTATCAGACTTACATCAAATCCAAAAATATCAGTCAATTAGAAAAAATGGAGGAACGTCAATACTCTCCAACAGAAGGAAAAAGATACTCACTGAGACACACTCTGAGACTAAGACTAAGACTAAACGACCCAGGTTTCTGGCTCCATCTTATGGCTGTTTGAGAAACCACACCTAATTACAATTTTAGCATTCCCTTAAAGATACAGTTTTAAAATGTTTATCCTGGTTTATATATTTTCAACCCAAATAGCTGTTAGGTGACTTATATTCCTAACAGGCGTGGCCTACGAAAACATCCAGGAAGGCCATTTTTCTCCTTCCCCAGAGTCCGGAGGCTTCCCTCGGGCCTCTGGGAGGAAGAAAATGGCCGCCCCCGGGCTCCGGAGGCTCTCCGGAAGCCAGAAATAGCCGTTTCCAGACTTCTGAAACTTCCAGGAAGGCCATTTTTCGCCCTCCCAGAGCCTCTGTGTGGACTCTGCACCTTACCTGCATCCAAAACGTGCCATGTGGAGATTCCTGGGAGGGGAGGTGCTGGGTAGGCGGGGCCAGCCGGTTGGTTTCAACTACCGATTCAGCGAACCAGATGTCAATTTAATATCCGGTTCGCCCGAACCGTCCCGAACCAGCTGAATCCCAGCCCTGGCCACGGGGATGCTGCAATGGTCGTAAGTATGAAAAACAGTAACTTTCAAGGGTTCCTAAACAGTTGTAAGTCAAGGACTACCTGTATTCCAAATATGGCGCCACCGGGCAGCAATGAGGCTTCGACACGGAAGTCTAGCAAACCGATTGGCAGGTCCCTTGATTTTTAGATCCCTTCCTTGGTGTTGGCCTTGCCTGGAAGTGCTGGAGCGGACTTGCAATTTTCGTCTCCTCTGCAGGTTGGTTATTGAGACCCTCAGAGAGGTGGACCCGAGCCGGAAGTGCTTCCGCATGGTAGGGGGGGTGTTGGTGGAGCGCACCGTCAAGGAAGTCCTCCCAGCCCTGGAAAACAACAAGGAACAGGTAAACCAGAGTTGCTGGATGGCAGGATGGATGGCAGACAGCAGGAAAAAAACAACAACCCACAGATGAATAAATCAGGCTGTTTGGACATTGGGCAGCCTCTCCAACTCTCAGCAAAGCAGCAAACGTCTCTTTGACATCTTTAATGAAGGCTTTGACTAGCTTCATTGTCCCTTAGACTATTTTGAATGTCCACTAATTGGCATACATTCAAATGAAATTTCATTGCATAACGGCTCTCAAAGGATCACCCCCTCAAATATACACTACATAAGCATGACAAGATAAATAAACAAATACAAAATGATGCATATACCCAGGGATATTATAAGTATATGACACAGGTTGTCTCTGACACGACTTACAACGGAGCCCCAAATTTCCATCGCTGAGCATGGCGGTGGTTATGTGAGTCGTGTCCCCTTTGATGATATTGTTTTTTGGCACAGTTGTGACGTGAATCACTATAGTGAGTTGTGCCCTGCAATTTGGAGAGAAGCAAACCCCAAGGGGAAGAGTGCCATTTGACCCCGGTTCTCTCCCAGCCTTGCCAATTTTTCACCACCAGCCTTCATTAATTTTCCTGCGTGAATAACAGATCCCAGCCTCCCAATTCAGTTCATGTTGGACATAATTCCATGTTAACTGCATGACATTATTTTTCTGAGCCTAGATCCGACCAAATAGACATGCCTGCCTCTTCAAGGACAGTGAAAAGAGAGCCTGCATTCCTTCCTTGTTCTTTCCTTCCTTCCTTGTTCCTTCCTTCCTTGTTCCTTCCTAATTCCTTCCTTCCTCCGTCCCTTCCTTCTTCCTTCCTTCCTTTCTAATTCCTTCCTTCCTCCTCTTCCCTCCCTCTCTCCTTCCTTCCTAATTCCTTCCTTCCTTGTTCCTTCCTTCCTTGTTCCTTCCTAATTCCTTCCTCCTTCCTTCCTTCCTTTCTAATTCCTTCCTTCCTCCTCCCTCCCACTCGTTCCTTCCTAATTCCTTCCTTCCTCCGTCCCTCCCTCCCTCCCTCCTTCCTTCCTAATTCCTTCCTTCCTCCTCCCTCCCACTCTCCTTCCTTCCTAATTCCTTCCTTCCTTGTTCCTTCCTAATTCCTTCCTCCCTCCCTTCCTTCCTAATTTCTTCCTTCCTTCCTTTCTAATTCCTTCCTTCTTCCTCCTCCTCCCTCCCTCCCTCCTTCCTTCATAATTCCTTCCTTCCTTGTTCCTTCCTTTCTAATTCCTTTCTCCTTCCTTCCTTCCTAATTCCTTCCTTCCTAATTTCTTCCTTGCTTCCTTGTTCCTTCCTAATTCCTTCCTTTCTTCCTTGTTCCTTCCTAATTTCTTCCTTCCTTGTCCCTTCCTAATTTCTTGCTTGCTTCCTTGTTCCTAATTCCTTCCTTTCTTTTTCCTCCCTAATTCCTCCCTCCCTCCTTCCTTCCTTGTTCCTTCTTCCCTTCCTTCCTTCTCTATTATTTTTAATAAATAATCCAAGGCGGTGAATATACTTAATCCTCCCTCCCTCCCTCCTATTTTCCCTCCAATGATAACCACCCTGTGAGGTGAGCTGGGCTGAGAGAGGATGACCGGCCCAGGGTCATCCAGCCCGATTTCGTGGCTAAGGCGGGACTTGAACCTCCAGCCGCCGCCCCCATTGGCTGCCTCTTGTCGCCTCTTCCCTTCGCCCTCTTCTGCAGATCAACAAGATCATCGAGACCCTGAGCCAGCAGCTGCAGACCAAAGGCCGGGAGCTGAACGAGTTCCGCGAGAAGCACAACATCCGCCTGATGGGCGAGGAAGAGCAGAAGCCGGCGGCCAAAGAGAGCCCGGAGGGGGCGGCTGCCAAATCCAGTTCCGCTGGGGTCCTGGTCTCTTAAAAAGAGGAGTGGACTTGTATGGAAGGACTTGACCCCACCCTCCCTCAGCCCACAGTTGCAGCTTTGGATCTCAAGAGACACCCCCCCCCCCCACCGTTATCACTATGGATATGTTATAGGGTCGTCATCTCCTCTTGTGTTTTGTTAAATAAATGTTGGTTTGTTGTGAAATTTAGGCAAGCTTGCAAGTTTATACCAGGGGGGTGAGGTGTGTCTGCGTGTCCAGGGCTGTGTTGTAGTTTTTTCAACTTTTAAGATACGTAGACTTCCAACTCCCAGAATTCCCCACCCAGCAATTCCCTGGTGTCTGTCCCCACTGTATACCTGCTTACTCTCCTGTGATCCCTTTCTCTGCAACCTCTCCATTCTAAGGACTGAGAGACAGGAAATGGGCATGGCTGGCTGTGGAATTCTGGGACTTGAAGTCCAGCCATCTTCAAGTAGCCGAGGCTGAGAAACATACGAGATAAGAGACGCCGCTCCGGCTAAAGCACATTTTGGTTCCTTGACTTTAACAAATGGAGAAATGAGGACAGTTGCTAAAGGTGAAATTCTGCATGGTGTCTGTGGAGCTTCGTTTTCTCACACGTACATTTGCCCTCGCCGGCAAAATATGCAAGGCAATTGTTGTCCTGTGGGGTATTGGTTTGGGAAAGCCGTGCCCCAAAGCCCCTCCAAGACAAATCCCACCACAGAACGTATTTTTAAAAAATATTCAGGATTGTTTCATTTTGTAATTTGGGATAAGAATGGGCAACGTTTATTCAGTCCTTTTGAAAAATGAAGAAAAAAAAAAACATGCTTGGTTTGTCAGGTAACACATTTTTAAAGTGAGCAAGGTGACTATTTCGACTCCAGGAGCACTTCAGAAATGTGTTTTTCCTCTCTTGTCACAACTGCGGGAAGTTGACCAACACTTCCCATCCTCCCCACACAATGCAGCAGGAAAATGGTCTAATTTTTTTAAAAAATGAGAATGGGAGAAATGTTTTCATTCCCTCTCTTGAAACGCCCTTTTCTACAAAACTTAACATTCACGTGAAAATATATTTGCTTTAGTTCATACATTAAAAGCCACTACAGGTAGTCCTCAACTTATGACCATAAGTGAGCTCAAAACTTCCCAACAGTGGTTAGTGAATTTAGCCCCATTTTACAAGCTTCCTTGCCACAGTTGTTCCTGTTGATTGTTATGTTAGTAACACGGTCGTTAAGTGAATCAGGCTCCCCCATTGACTTTGTCAGAAGGTCGCGAAAGAGAATCACGTGACCCTGGGACACTACCACCGTCATAAATATGAGTCGGTCGCCAAGCAGCTGAATTTTGATCACGTGACTAGGAGAATGCTACAATGGTTGTAAGTGTGAAAAATGGTCCTAAGTCACTTTTTTCAGGGCCATTGTAACTGATCATTAAATGAATGTTGAGGACAACCTGTATGTGGTTGATCTGATCAAACCTTTAATGCAAGGGTCTTGTGATGACCCAGCATATGGCACAAAGGCAACACAGATAATAACCCTTTAATGGGTCCCACTTTGCCCCCAATGCTCAGGTTACCTCCTGACTGGAGAAAAACTCCTAGGAACAGCCTTTGACCTCAGAAAATTAAGTCCAAAACATGAACAACACAAACTGTAACTTAAAGTCCAAACAAGCTAAACTGATGTAATTAGTTTGGCAGGGCAGGAGCAAGAATTCCAGACGTGAAGGCACGGCAAAACTCATGGTTGGGAAGACGCCAGGAACACATAAGCCATGACGATAACAGATAAATTAACGATTGCTCCCAACAGCCTGCTGCACGCAGCCTGCCTCTCATCAAATCTTTTCCCAGCTGTGGCTAATGAAGGGAATCAGGGCCCTTTCCTCCCCTGTAAGCCACACAATCCACATTGCTCCCTTCTCCGTTCCTCCCTGCATGCCCTAGGATGAAGAGGGGGTGGGCCTGGTACTTCCTCTGAACTCCCTCTCCCTTGTTCTACCTCTTCCCTGCTCTGCCCAGCTGGACTTTGCCCTTCTCCAACCTCCTCCACAGCCAATGGAGCCACACTCCTACTCCCTGTCAGCTGCTCGTCTTCCTCCTCGGATTCAGACTCTTGACGGGCATGACAGGTCTTCAAACTTGGCAACTTTAAGACTTGTGGACTTCAACTCCCAGAATTCCTGAGCTAACATGACTGGAGGAGGAGGAATTCTGGAAGTTGAAGTCCGTAAGTCTTAAAGTTGCCAAGTTTGAAGACCCCTCCTTTAATGGGACCAGAATTGTTAATAAATAAGTAGAAGATTCCACTTTTTGCAATAGTGGCGAATATCTATAGCTCGGATGTAGGATCAAGGTGAAGGTTCATTCTCTGAGCTTGTTGGATTCTGAGCGTTTCTTTACCGGGCAAGGTCACAACGTCTTCAGCGGAGTTTACACCACACTGGCATCCCCATCCGCTGAAGATGTTACCTCGCCTGGTAATGAAACGTTCAGAATCCAACCCACAAGCATGAAGAAGGAACCTCCACTTAAAAAAAAAAAAAAAGATTTTGTTTTAAACCAGAGGTCCCCAAACTTGGCAACTTTAAGACTTGTGGACTTCAACCCCCAGAATTCTCCAGCTAGCTATCAGATCAAAACCAGACTTCTTCTGGGAAAGGTTGCAACAACGGGGGAAGTCAACATTTATTTGCAAACTGGGCAAAAGTTTTATTCATAAACAGGGAACACATCTCAGATTTAAGGAGGTGACTTCTTGCTGGCGTTTTCAGTGTACGTCGGATTGTTTGTTTCTGTGCCTCAAGAGCTGGCGTCTTTCTGACATGCTTGGGTGCATTTACTCCATCTAAGTGGGCCGACTCTCCACAGCCAAAAAGAAACTTTTTCCAGGAGTGGTGGAAGAAGCATTTGGCAGTCTCCTTTGGCGAGGCAAAACCCTTGAATTTCATGGCAAGATCCTTAAACTGCAGATCTCTGGGCAAGGGGTCTTCCCATCGGCGCCAAACCCACCCACCAGGTACAGCTTGTCGTTCCAGAGGCACGTTCGGTGGCCGTATCTCTTCTGCGCGTGGGTTGAAGAAGGAAAGCGGAACCAGTTGGCTGGCGACGCCCCTGCAAGAGTGAAACACATTCTCCTAAATCCTCGATGTAACGACCATTTGCTTAGCAATTGTTCAAAATTACAACAGCCCGAGCCGGCCTTCGCACTTAGCAATTGTTGCAGCGTTCCCCTCACTGACATGACTGCTGTGAAAGACCCAAAGGGGCGTGGCACAAAGGCAACACAGTCAAATAATCAAGAGTCCCTTTGTTATCTCCAAATTTGCCCGCAATGTCCAGGTTACCTTTGGCTGGAGAAAAACTCTCCCAGGAACAGCGTTTAACTGTAGAAAATTCAGTCCAAAACAAGGTACATATAAACCAATTAAAAATCCAAACAAATCAAGCTGAAGTAATTAGCTTGACAGGGCAGGAGAAGGAATTTCAGACTTGAAAGCACAGTGAAACTCACACAGTTGGGAAGATGGTGTTTGATTTCATTGTACAAGGTACAATGACAATAAAGTAAACTAAAGTAAACTAAGATGCCAGGAACACAGATAAGCCACAACAATACAAGATAAATTCATGTTTGCTCCCAACAACTTACTGTGCTCAAACTCCCTTTTTAAACACTGTGTTCCCAACTGCAGCTAATGAAGGGAATCAAGGCCCTTTCCTCCCCCGTAAGCCATGCAACTCGTGTTGCTCCCTTCTCTGTTCTTCCCTGCGTGCCCTAGGATGAAGAGCCGGGTGGTGGCCTGAGTCTTTCTCCAAACTCCCTCTCCCTTGCTCTACCTCTCTCCTGCTCTGCCCAGCCGGACTTTGCCCTTCCCCAGTTTCCTCCACAGCCAAGGAAGCTACACTCCCACTCCCTGTCAGCTGTTCAGCTTCCCCCTCTGAGTCAGATTCCAACAGGGGCATGACAATTGCAAGTCACGCACTTGGCAACTATTGTGCATTTATCCTAAGCCGAGGACCCCTTGGCAAATGCAGGGTTCCAATCTCGGATGGCCAGGCTGCTAATTGCAATTTCCTGAGTTGAAGTGAGCTCTTTGGAATTCCCATTTTCTTGCAACCGGGTACTGGTAAGGTGGACAGGGCAAGTGGCGTGGCAGAAAACGGAGAAAACCTACTTGTGGTCTGTCAATCCAGGGGTGGGATTCTACCGGTTCGAACCGGTTCTATAGAACCGGTTGTTATGATTCTGCGCAGTTCAGAGAACTGGCAAATCGTGCCCCTGGTTGGCCCCTCCCCTCCTTGCCTAGTCCTTATCATGCATGCCTGGCATTGCTCACTGCGTTCTTCCCTGCCCAGTTTTTTTTCCTTCCCGATCATCAGCTGTTCCTGTTATCAGCTATGCCAGGGTTCACCTTGCTGCCTTACTGCTTCGCCCAGGAGGTTTCCCTGAGGCCCAGAAGGTCCAAAAATGGGGGTGGGGCTGCTGCAAAAGAAGAAGCCACTCCCAGCCAATCACATGGCCACACCCACAGAACCAGTTGCTACAAAATTTGAATCCCACCCCTGTGTCAATCCCACAAGTTTTTCCAAACTGGACCACTTTTAAGACTTGTGGACTTTCACTGCCAGCCAGCATTGAAGTCCTCAAGCTTTTAAAGTTTGGAGGCCTCCGGGATGGAGGAAGAGAGCAGATTTTGGAAGAACTCTTACTGGCGTCGTAGATGTAAAGATCGTTGCAGATGGCATCCCGGCCTCTCGCCAGGGTCTCTCCCCCAAAGATGACCGCAAAGGGCGCAACCACCGTGCAGGAATGGTGCCGTAGGCCTTTGGGGCCCTGCTGGGACCCCTTTTCAGTGCCCACCAAGCGAGAGAGCTGCTCCGTCAGCTCCGAGGCCTGGGTGGACTCTACCTGTGGGAGGAAAGGCAGAGACGGTTTGGCTTGGCTTGGCCGGACCTTAAGAACGCTGCCCCCTTTTAAGATAGCGCTAGATTTGGCGAAATGGGAAAACTTACAGCTGTCATTAATAGGGAGAATATCAACAATCAAGATGAATATATTACCCAGAATTTTATATTTGTTCCAAACAATTCCAATTAGGTTTGGGAAAGACTACTTTGAAGATTTAAATAAAATTGTGCTGAAATATATATGGCAAGGTAAGAAAGCGAGAATAAAGTTAAAACTTTTGCAAGGTGCTAGAATAAGACGAGGATTTGGTTTGCCTATTTGGGAGTTGTATTACCAAGCTACAAATTTGATGTGGGTTAAGGAATGGATAACATTAAGAAATACTAGATTGTTGACATTAGAAGGACATGATCTGTTGTTGGGGTGGCATGCTTTTCTATGGTATAAAGGAACAGGGATATTTTAGAAGACATTATATACAGGAGTCTCTGTGGTTAAACTGGGAGAAGATTAAAAGACAATGTTATTTGAAAATTCCAGTCTGGCTATCGACTATTGAAGCATTTTCTTATCCTATAACATACAAAAAGGAACAAACAGTTAGATATGGTGAAATATTGAATGAAAAGGGTGAACTTAAATCTATGCAAAAACTAGAGGAACAAGGTATAAAGATGAATTGGTTTTCATATGCGCAAATACATTCAAGGTATGATAAAGATTCTAAAACAGAAGGTTTCTATGATAAACTGACTGACTTAGATAAGATTTTGACAGGTACTGATGAAAAGGTGATTAAAAAATTGTATGGATATTTATTAGAAATTAAACTAGAAGAAGAACAAGTTAAAGAAACTATGATTGCTTGGGGGAAAATTTTTGGATATGGGATTGAACTAGAGAAATGGCAAAAATTGTGGTCTCAAAATTATAAAATGACAATGTCAACAGCATATAAAGAAAATTTGTATAAGATGTTTTACAGGTGGCATTTTTCCCCAACAAGAATAGCAAGAATGTTCAAGAATAAATCCAAAAAATGTTGGAAATGTCATCAGATACCTGGCTCATATTACCATATGTGGTGGACTTGTGCGGATGCTAAAAAATACTGGACTAAAATCCACACGTGGTTGGAAAAAATGACAAAAAAACCATATAGATTTGAAACCAGAGATATTTTTATTGGGAATTTTACCTGAAATATATAGTAAAGACTTGAAATACCTGATTGTAAATGTATTAATAGCGGCTAGGATTGCATTTGCTAAAAACTGGAAAAATGAGAAAATACCATCACAGGAGGAAATCATTAAGAAAATATTGGAATGTGCTGAAATGAGTAGATTGACATTTGAAATTAGAGAACAAGAGGATAAACAATTTTATAAAATTTGGGATCTATTCTATCAATGGTTAGACAATAAAATATAGTAATAAAATATGTAGACTTTTAGAAAATAATAAATATATAAAGATGTATTCTTTTCTTATTATATCTACAAAATGATTCTAGGATAGGTCTGGGATGATAATATGAATTGACATAAAACAAATTAAGTAAAATATGATCGTTTTGTAAAACATGAATGAATAAAAGTATAGTCAAATGATTGATTAATAATGATATTAATGTATTTAATATTTGATTGAAAATACGAGATTATATACAATGGAATTATAATTGAAGACTATGAAATGGAAGCACAAAACAATTTGTAAACCAACCAGCACACTGTATGAACACATAGGGAAGATGACTTGATGTTTTTCTGTTTTGTTTGTTTATGTTTGTTTTAAAAACCAATAAAAAATTTTTTTAAAAAAAGAATGCTGCCCCTTTTGATTGACTTCCCTTGAACCAATTTAACTTTATTATGCATACATGCAGCTGTGAGCCCTGCTGCCCTGGAGAATCCTTGGAATTGGAGTCCATCTTCAAGCGCCAAGGTTGAGAAACATTGCCCTTAGAGCCCGGGTTAGCATGCTAAAAATATTGCTGACCATCCTTGATCTCTCGTGAATTTTGGAGGAGCCCTATGGATTTCCTCCTTACTAGCAAGATTTTTAGTGGAGGTCATATAGCAATAGCAATAGACTTAATATACTGCTCCATAGTGCTTTTACAGTCCTCTCTAAGGGGTTTTACAGAGTCAGCCTCTTACCCACCTCGGAAGGACGGAAGGCTGAGTCAACCGTGAGCCTGGTGAGATTTGAACTGTTGGCAGTGGGCAGAGTTAGCCTGCAATACTGCATTCTAATCACCAGGAAGGAGGGAGGGAGGAAAGGAGGGAGAAAGAAAGGAAGGAAGAAAGGAAGGAAGGAATAGCACTTAGACTTATATCCCGCTTCACAGTGCTTTCCAGCCCTCTCTAAGCGGTTTACAGAGTCAGCCTTTTGCCCCCAACAATCTGGGTCCTCATTTTACCCACCTTGGAAGGACGGAAGGCTGAGTCAACCTTCAGCCTGGTGGGATTTGAACTGCCAAATTGTAGGCAGCTGGTTGCAGAAGTAGCTTGCAGTACTGCACTCTGACCACTGCGCCACCACAGCTCCTGTTTCATATCCTTCTCACAATTTAGACCCCCTGCTCATCCAACAGCTCAGTGCACCCCCTTCTGCTTTCTGAATTACTGTGTAATTCAGAATACTTTCTGAGTAATACTTTCTGAATTCCTGTCCTGTAAGAGGATAGGAAAGGTGGCAAGGGACAGAGAACCCCCCCACCCTAGCCTAGGCGGACCCTAAGGGGTGGGAACCATTTCCACTGGGGTCTTGGCTTTCCCAGTCTTTGTCCGGAATGACATAGGGTCTCCTGCTTGAGCAGGGGGCTGGACTAGAAGACCTCCAAGGTCCCTTCCGACTCTGTTATTCTGTGTTCTTTTGAGCTACCAGTCCTGTAGTCCACGAACTGGCATATGACTCACGTGGAGCTTTCCTTTGCTCCAATGTCCGGCCACATCGCACTCTGCAGAATCGCGCCCTCCAAAGACCAAGAGTTTGTAGCCGCTGCTCTTTCCGAGTGGGCCATAATCCTGTAGCAGCATGGCGGAGTGGCCAGCTCTGGAAGCTGTCCGTGATTCCTCTTCTTTGTACCTTGGAGGAAGAAGAAAGGAAGGAAGGAAGGAAGGAAGGAAGGAAGGAAGGAAGGAAGGAAGGAAGGAAGGAAGGAAGGAAGGAAGGAAGGAAGGAAGGAAGGAAGGAAGGAAGGAAGGAAGGAAGGAAGGAAGGAAGGAAGGAACAGGGAGAAGGAGGAAGAGAGGAGGGAGGAGGAGGAGGAGGAGGAGAAGGAGGAAGAAGAAAGAGGAGGAAAGAACAGGGAGAAGAAGGAAGAAGAAGGAAGAGAAGGGAGGAAGAAGAGGAGAACAGGGAGAAAAGAGGAGGAGGAAGGAAGAGGAAGGAGAGGACAGGAGGAAGAAGGAGGAAGAGGAGGAGGAGGAGGAGGAGGAGAGGAAGAGAAGGAGAAGAAGAGGAGGAAGAGAAGGAAGGAGGAGAGGGAGAAGGAGGAGGAGGAGGAGGAGGAGAAGGAGGAAGAAGAGGGGAGAAGAAGAAGGAGGAAGAGAAGGAAGGAGGAGGAGAAGGAGGAAGAAGAAGAAGAACAGGGAGAAGAAGAAGGAGGAAGAGAAGGAAGGAGGAGAGGGAGAAGGAGAAGGAGGAAGAGAAGGAAGGAGGAGAGGGAGAAGGAGGAAGAGAAGGAAGGAGGAGGAGGAGGAGAAGGAGGAAGAAGAAGAAGAACAGGGAGAAGAAGGAGGAAGAGAAGGAAGGAGGAGAGAGAGGAGAAGGCAAAGATTTTGATTTTCAGTGGATCAGGTTGTTCTGCCTGCTTTTAAAATACCATTTTTGGTTCTGCTAAGAATAAGCTTTGACACAAACATAAGTGTCCTTTAAACAATGCAACATGCGAACGTATCATCTACAATTGCATAATCGCATTCACATTTTGTGTTCCTTATCTACTGATACCCTTAGCTTGTGCTCAATCAAAACGCACAATGTCTTTCCAAGTGCATTGTATGCAGTGGCTTGCTTTGGTTTACCACGTTGAGAAACACTGTCATACATCAGGGGTGTCAACTCAAGGCCCGCAGGCTGAATCCGGCCTGCAGAGAACTTAGATCAGGAAGGAAGGAAGGAAGGAAGGAAGGAAGGAAGGAAGGAAGGAAGGAAGGAAGGAAGGAAGGAAGTTTATAATGAGAGGGAGGGAGGTCTGAGGCAGGGCAAGCTGGCTGAGGAATTCTGGGAGTTGAAGTCCACAAGTCTTAAAAGTTGCTAAGGTTCGAGACCCCTGGTCTGAGGGAAGTCCTGCCTTAGAACTTGGCCACTGCAGGTGCCCCCAACATGAGTGACATTGAGCTGGCCACCTACCCCCTACCCCCTACCCCCAAGGTCAAGCACAACCCTGATGCGTCCCTCCATGAAATCAAGTTTGACACCCCGCCATAGATGAACCAAGCCCTCATCTCCATTGGCCATGCCAGGCACTGAGTGGGACCTTACCAGTAGGTCTTGCTGCTCAGCTGCAGGCGCAACGTGAAGATGCTGGCATAACGCCGCTGGGTGCGCAGGCCGCCTTCCCGGCCCACCACAAGCAACTCATGCTCCGTCAGCTTGGTGCAAGTATGGCTGCTTAGCCCCACGGGGGTCTCGGATGTCCTGGCTGACCAGCCTTCCCACTGCTTCTGCTCCACATCGAAACTGCAGACGTCGGAGACCCTGCGGGATCCATCCCACCCACCCACCACACACAGCCAGCGGTCGCCCAGCACCACCGCCTCGTGGTGACTGCGGCGGTAGCCATGTTCCGGAGCCAGCGGGCGCACTGCCTGGGCGGCCGGGTCGAAGGCCACCACGTCTCCCAGGGGCAGCTCCTGAGTGTCCTGGGTTTTCAGGCCGCCAAAGAGCAGGAGCTTTCCTTGCACCACATTGCAGGAATGGAAGCCCCGAGCCGAGAGGTCACTGCGGACCACCGGCTCCCATTCCCAGCGGCTTCCACCTGAGGCGGACATTTCGGTCTTCTTCAAGGGATTTGGGACTAGGCCAGATGAAATCTGGAGAGGATGAGATGGAAAATGGGCGTCATTCAGGAAAGCCCAGGAATTCTGGCACAAAATTCAAAGTTGGTTAGAAGAAATGGAAATGTAGCGGAAATTTTGAGTAGTTTGGAGAACCCATGGCAAATACCACCTCTGACTGGCCCCGCCAACCCAATCTATTCTCTGCCTCCCGAATCCCAGCTGATCAGCTGGCTCTTCTTTTGTAGCCCAGGGTTGCCATCTGGCCGTTTTTCCGGCCAAATTCGAGAAATCTGGCCGTATTTCTATCTGCTTGGCCGTGAAAAAATGATGTCTCCGGCCAAATTTATTTATTTGGCCGGAAATTTGGCCGTACGAAAGTTGCTTGGCCGTGAAATCGGCCAGATGGCAACCCAGCCGCTCTCCTTCCCTCGCGCATGCGCGTCACCATGAGCAAAAAATAATTTGCCCGAATTTGGCCGTATTTTGACTTGAGTTTGGCCGCAGAGCCAAACTGCGATCTGGCAAGAACGGAGCTGAAAAGCAGGGTAATGGGGTGGGGAGAGAATGGGAATTTTACAGTATCCTTCCCTGGAGTGGGGAGGGAACGGAGACTTTACCATATCCTTCCCCTGCCACGCCCATTAAGTCACGCTGACCAAGCCACACCACGCCCATCAAGCCACGCATACATAACCAGTAGTAAAAAAATTGGAATCCCACCACTGGAACTAATATGTATCTCATAATACATGTGATCATAGCAGCAAGATTAGTTTATGCTCAAAAGTGGAAAGTTAAGGAAATTCCCGACGAAACCGAGATAAACTTAAAAGATATGGACATGCGCCAAAATGAATAAACTAACATTGGAAATAAAAAAATAAGGACGAGACTGAATGCTATAAAATATGAGACAAATTTTACCAACGGTGGGGAGAAAGGAAGGAATTAAAATTAAAATAAGATAAGGATGTTAAGGTAGTAGATTAGAAATATGGAAAATTGTTGTAATGTATAAATGTTTTTATCATGTAAATTTGTATTATATGCTATCCACCATAGCTACGTATGACAAATAGGTTTGTCAGGACAATTTCACCACGTTCATTGTTTTTAATGTTTTTGTTCAATACAACATTTAAAAAAGAAAATAAAAGAAAATGGGTGTCACTCAGGAGTTCTGGTACAAAATTTGGACATGGTTAGAGGGAATGATGGGGCTAAAAATCTGTTGCAAACCAGAGATTATTCTTACTGGGAATGATGGAAGAGAAAATAAGCAAAGCTGATACCTATTTAATTATACATGTAACCACGGCAGCAAGAATGATATTCGCCCAAAAATTGGAAAGCAAGTGAAATTCCTAATGAGGGTGTTATGATTGATATTACAATGCACCGAAATGGATAGGTTGACATTAGAATTGAAGGTCCAAGATGAATCAGAATACCGCAAAATATGGAATAAATTTTTACTTCTGGAGGGACATGAAAGGGAGTTCATAAAATTGAAATAAGAACCTAAGGCGAAATAGGGAAGAGGTGAAGGACCTTATAATTGAGGAATAATGAGAAAGATTTTAAAAAACTACAAAGATTAAATGTATATAGGTAAACAAATGTATATAATTGTACATAATTGTACATTGTTTATTTTTCTAAATGCAAAATGTACTGACAGAAATGTATGTCAAAGAAGACCACCATGTTCAATGCTTTTAATGCTTATACTCAATAAAATTTATTAATTGAAAAAAGAAAGAAAGAAAGAAAGAAAGAAAGAAAGAAAGAAAGAAAGAAAGAAAGAAAGAAAGAAAGAGAAAGAAAGAAAGAAAAAGAAAGAAAATGGGTGCCACCATATTGGAGCACAACAGCAAACTTCCATTAGAAGGGCAGAGTCAGATCCCTGTATCTGCCATTCTTCAATGGAAGAAGAAGGTGATACAACTAATCCTTTTTGATGTAACCTGTATTATCCTAATTCTTGTATTGAATCTGTATAATTTGCACACGATATACAACTGGGGGACTGGAGCCCAGAGGCCTGGAAACTTGTCACCTCTTGGAGAGATAGCAATCCTGGGAAACTTTTCTCAACTACATTCCCAGAAAAAATAAAGGGGGGGAGGGGGTTGCTTCTTTGTACTGATGAAATCCACACCAGACTAATCGGGGTGAGGGGTGGGTGGGGGGGTTCTAACTCCCTTTATCTAAACTGCATGCCTGGAGGGATATCAGACCCTGCTTTGAACATCGCCTGGATCTTTTTCCTTTTCAATAAAGAATTCCTTTTGAAATACTCAGTTTTCAAAAGTTCATTCTTATCGTCTGAAGGGGAGAGAGTCTGAGCCTTACAAGTAGCAAGCTTTGGGATAATATATAATAATAGAGTTGGAAGAGACCTTGGAGGTCTTCTAGTCCACCCCTTGCCCAAGCCTGACAGGAAACATTCACATCAAAATGTTTGTAACCCTGAAGTAACCCTGTTTGTAACTAAAGTATGGTGGATTACTATGGCAGGAGAATGTCTTAACAAATTCTAATGAAAGATAGATCCACATCTTGTTTTAAGCCATGGTTTGTGGACTAAACTGTAATTGGCTGGATTCTCACATCCTGGTTAGGGTGACCAGATATCCTTTGTTATAAAGGACAGTCTTTTCTTTCACAAAGTTATTCTTTATGTTGATTTCTTTTTCAAAAATGAACTTTTGTTCCCCCGTTTTTGCTCATTCAATTTTTACCGTGCAGATTCTGAACAACGCACGATCTTTCACAATATAAATTTTACATTGTAAAATTTCACCTTTTTTACAATGCGCAACCTTTTACCTTCATGTGAAAAATAAGAAACCGTTTCCTCTTTTTAAAATAAATTCCCCTGCTCTGTTCAATTTCAGATATTTTTTATTCAAATTCACCTTTCTGTAGTTTTTCTTCTTTTTTTCTTTAAGATTGTATTCAATTTCAAAGAATAAAAAAAAAAAAGATGAAAATACAAAAAGTTTTCTCACTCTGGAATTTCCCTTTGCAAACCCATCTGTAAACATCCACAATATATGTATATATTTAATCCTATCCTCTTTCAGATTTGCTCCTTCCCACCCCACCCAAATCAGTACTTTATTTCCACCACCCACCCACCCACCCTAAAAAATAGAGTCACCATATCCATACTAAACCAGGCAACGTAATTTTAACACATGATATCTTAATTAAAACAAGGGATGAAGTGGGTTGGAGGGATGCAATAGCTAATTTGCAGAACTGGCAAGCCAAAATAAAACCATTGCTGTGCTTTGGGAATATTGCCAGGAAAAAAATATCATCTATTGATTGCAACAATCATGTTTTCTAGCTAAAAATTAAGGGAGGGGGGAAAAAAGCAGCCATCCTCTATAGAAAATGTTGCTTCGGGTATAAGGGGGAGGAAAAACCCCTGCAAAAATAAATTCTTGCTCAGGGCAAAGTGGTGCCAAGTGGGCTGGGACAAGTGTGCCAAGGCCCCATGTGCATACACGCTTGCTTCCCCGTGCCACCCCCCCCCCCCCATGCAGGAAGAGGCGTCCCTGGAAGTGTGCATGTGGGTCTGGCAGCTTCCCCACCTTTGCAAGCTGCCCCGAGGCCTACCTTGTCATAGAGATCCCTCCCTGCAGTGATGCAGAGCTTGGTTGCTAGGCAACCGCAGCCCAGCCCAGACAAGGCAGGCAATGGAGGCCCCGGGCTGGGTGGGGCAGGCTGCAATGATTGGGAGGAGGGCCACGTTGTGCCCCCAAATCTTTGCTTTTAGGGGGTGTGGTGGACCTCAGACCCCCTCCCCTCCCAGGCACAGGGGCTGTGGAGCATGGGCTTTGCAGTACGAGGGGCACAACTGCTTTAATGCCCACTGTAGATCACTGGCAAAAATAGCCATGCAGGGAGACAACAAGCTGATGGAGTGGGAGGAGGAGCACCCCATCTCTCAATGATCTGGGAGACTCTGAGCATGTGCAGAGTGGCTTTCCAGACTGGAGGCCTCCCAAGACAGTATGCCCTGTTTTTGGAGTCCTCTTTGTTTTTGTTTTCATTTATTTTTTTCCCTGGAAATGCTAAGGATTTATTTTGAGCCCTTTTCTCTCCCCCCCCCCCCATGGAAAACAGTCCCTGCTCAGTGTGGTTAGGGAGCCTCCGTGTAAAATGTGTTGGTATTCCAGTTGTGGGTGTGCAGGAGCAGAGAGGGGTACTGGTCCTGTGTCTCTGAGCATGTGGGGAGGTTTTTCCCGCTCTCATATTTTTGCTTTGAGGCACAAATGACAGCAGTGTTTTTCAGCTTCAGCAGCTCTAAGATGGGCGGACTTCAACTCCCAGAATTCTGGGAGCTGAAATCCGCCCATCTTAAAGCATGTTGACTGGGGAATCCTGGGAGTTGACATCCATACAATTAAATCATGCTGAGTGGAGAATTCTGGGAATTGAAATCCATGCAATTAAATCATGCTGAACTGGGGGATTCTGGGAGTTGAAATGCACACAATTAAATCATGCTGAGTATGGGAGCTGAAGTCCATACAATTAAATCATGCTGAGTGGGGAATTATGGGAATTGAAATCCATGCAATTAAATCATGCTGAATGGGGAATTCTGGGAGCTGAAATCCACCTGTCTTAAAGCATGTTGACTGGAGGATTCTGGGAGTTGAAATACATACAATTAAATCATGCTGAGTGGGGAATTCTGGGAATTGAAATCCATACAATTAAATCATGCTGACTGGGGGATTTATTTATTTATTTTATTTATTTATTTGATTTGCCAATTGTTTACAAGATAATAAGTATAAATGTATACATAGTTGTGAATACATGAAATGGTTATCATACAAGAAAAATAAAAGAATAGGAGAAACAATAGGACAGGGACGGTGGCACGTTGGTGCGCTTATGCACGCCCCTAATTCAGGGAGTTGAAATGCACACAATTAAATCATGCTGACTATGGGAGCTGAAGTCCATACAATTAAATCGTGCTGAGTGGGGAATTCTGGGAATTGAAATCCATGCAATTAAATCATGCTGACTGGGGAATTCTGGGAGCTGAAGTCCACCCACCTTAGAGTTGCCAAGCTTTGAAACACTGAAAGTAAAGCAGAAGTGGGAAATCTGTTGACTGTGATCCTCTTGGTAGATTTACATTAAACAAATCATAGAGATATCAGAATGCAAAATATTAAAACTTCCTCTCCTTGTCTCTTCTAGAGTGTGATATGCCAATCAAATCCTGAGTCGTTGCAAAGCGAGGATCTCATTTCCCCCTGTGGTTTGTATCCTAATCATCTGCTCCTCATTTATTATTTTTCCATGCTTTTACAAAATAGGCAAATGCACAAATATGCAAAGCCGCCCAAGGCTCAGAAACCAGCTTTTTTCTTTCATCCTGTGGCTAAAATGGCTTCATGCCAGCTGAATCACAAAAAATAATAATAATATCCCGTTCGTAAGTAAGAAAAAACTGGATTTGTTTGCTCTAATACAGTCTCCATAAACAGTGGAGATTTAAGAGTCACCTTGAACAGACAATCTCTGCCAAACGTGACCCCCTCCTGCCTTACAATACCAGAAAAAGCTGCTTCTGGCTGAAATCATTCCTCCCCCCCACCATGTTTTATTGAAGTGTGTTGTAGAATAAAATACAAATGCAAACAGAACTTCAGCAAATTAAATGAGAGAAAGAAAAGTGCAGAGAGATAAAAAGAATGAAAACAAAATACTGGCCTCTGATTTTTTTCAGTGCAGTAGAATAAGAAAAGAATGACAGCCTAAACCTTTTGCTCTACATTTCTAAACATTTCAAGCCATTTAGATTCACTGAATCAGTGGAAGGAACCTTGGAGGTCATTTGTCCAACCCCTTCCCAAGGCAGGGGATCTCATACAAACCTGGTCAAATGGTGGTCCAGTCTATTTTTGAAAACCTCCAGTGATTTCTATAACAACAAAATCATTCTAATCTTAAAGAGAAGAACTTCTCCAGTTTTGTTTTGCACTTGGACTTTTTCTTTGAAACTGGAAAAAAAAAATGAAATATTAGCTTTTGAAGATTAGAAGGAATAACCTTGATCAGATTCTCGTATGTACATCGTGTCGTGGCAATCCAGTCGGTTATTAGATTAAGGTGCAGGATCTTGTGTGAGCCCCAAAATAAATTAATTTTTTTACTGGGTCCAGCAAGCTGGGAGGAAGAGATTGGACAGCCGTTTGTCTGGAAGGGTCTAGAATTCTGCTGCTCTACATGAGGGTTAGACTATTTTTATTTTTTATTTATTTTTGTCAATTGCTTACAAGATAATAGGTATAAGTAAAAAAAACATAGTTATGAATGCATGGATACATATAAGAAAAATAAAAGAAATAAATAAAAGAAACAATAGGACAGGGACCGTAGGCCCTACAGGCCTCTTAGGAAAGGGGTGAGGTCAATAGTAGACAGTCTAAAGGTTAAAGTTTTGGGGGTTTGGGGAAGAAACCACCTCCAAAGTCCCTTTCAACTCTTTTATTCTGCATTCTGCTTAACCAAACCTCTCCTTTGCTTGAAATACCTGCATGCAGAAATGTTAGTTTTCTTTCACAAACAGGTGTAGGGAAAAGCTCCTTAAAGGGGAGAATTTGAAGGTCAGGGTTTCTGCTGCGGTGAAGTATGTCACAGGAGGCCAGGTTGTTGACACTACACACACACACACACACACACACACACAGGGAGTGGTTTTCTGTTGCCCAGAAAGCTTGTCTGTGTCTCTCTCTCTTCCAGTGCCCTCCAGCCCCTTCCAGATCCTGGGTGCCTGCTCAGGTCAGAACTGGCTTGGAGGGATCGGCAAGTCCCTTACTCCAAGTTTACTCTTCCATCAGAACCCCTCTGTTCCTGCTGAAGACATCCTACTTGCCCGCTGGAAGAAAGGGAAGCATACACCGAGTGGTGGTACCAACTCCTAGAAAAATTTCCACCTTCCCAATGGTAAGATGACCTTGACTTGAGAAGGCAAAGCTGGGCTGGAAGAAAAGCAAACTTTAATGGGCATTATTCTGTATAATTCCATTTGTTATGCACTCACAAGACTCAGGGTGATGTACTCTGTCCAGTTTGGTCCCCACAATAAAAAAACGATGTGGAGACCCCTGGAAAGAGTGCAGAGAAGAGCAACAAAGATGATTTAGGGGACTGGAGGCTCAAACATATGAAGAGTGGTTGCAGGAATCTAGTATGTCTATTTTAGTGAAAAGAGGGACCAGGGGTGACATGATAGCAGTATTCCAATATTTGTCACAAAGAAGATGGGGACAAATTATTCTCTAAAGCACCAGAAAGCAAGACAAGAAACAACAGATGGAAACTAATCAAGGAGAGAAGCAACCTGGAACTAAGAGAAACTTCCTGACAGTTAGACTTTCAAGAAGAGACTGGATTGCTATTTGTCAGAAATGATGTAGGGTCTCCTGCTTGGGCGGGGGGTTGGGGGTTGGACTAGATGACCTACAAGGTCCCTTCCAACTTTGTTAATCTGTAAGAACAATTAATCAGTGAATTAAACCTCCAGAAATTGTGAGTGCTCCCTTGTTGGAATATTTTCAAAACTTTACCGGACGACCATTTGACTGGGAGTGGTATAAGTTCTCCTGCCTTGAGCAAAGGGTTGGACTAGAAAGCCTCTGAGTTTCCTCACCTTCTGAGGCTCAGAAGCTCCAAAACTTGGCCACCCAAATCACAAACTAGGAGTCCTTCAGGGGGGTTGCTCCCTTCACCGAAAGAAGAATGAGAAGGGTTTTTTCTTTTTCTTTTAAAGTCCTGTTTTTATTGCTTTATTTTATGTCTGCTGGGTTTTTCTCCCTCTCTGATACAGAGTTTGCGGTAGCCATAGAAGTGGGATCCGGCTGCCTTAACTGACCTACAGGAGCGATGGATTTCTCCGAGCTTCCCAAGATCGGGGATGCGGAAAAGGAGAGTGAATTGGGGTTTGTCCATGGCGTCTCTGGGCCTGGTAGGTTGGCTGAGAATCGAAGAAGCTAAAGTACCCCTTTTAACTACCTGCAGAGGGAAAACGGGGAATGAGAATGAGGAATGAATAGGACTTGGGGTGACATGATAGCTGTTTTCCGGTGCTTGAGGGGCTGTCACGGAGAAGAGGGATGCAAATCAAGATCAAGGGAGGTACTAATCCCACTGTGTAAAGCCTTAGTAAGGCCACACCTAGAGTACTGCATCCAGTTTTGGTCACCACACTATAAAAAGGGATGTTGACACTCCGGAAAGAGTGCAGAGAAGAGCAACCAGGATGATGAGGGGACTGGAGGCTCAAACATAAAATGAACAGCTGCAGGAACTGGGCCTGGCTAGTCTAGGGAAGAGAAGGACCAGGGGAGACAGGAGAGCAGCCTTCTAATATTTGAGGGACTGCCCCAGAGAGGAGGAAGGGGGTCAAGCTATTCTCCAAGGCACCTGAAGGCCAGACAAGGAATAATAGATGGAAACTGAACAAGGAGAAATTCAACCTAGAAATAAGGAGGAATTTCCTGACAGGGAGAACAATCAACCAACGGAACAGAAGTTGCCTTCGGAAGTTGTGGGAGCTTCATCCCTTGAGGCTTTCAAGAAGAGACTGGACTGCCATTTGTCAGAAATGATGTAGGGTCTCCTGCTTGTGGGGTGGGGGGTTGGATTAGATGACCTCCAAGGTCTCTTCCAACTCTGTTAATCTGTAATCTCTATTCTGAAAAGCAGCTGAGAGCAAGACCAGAAACACTGGAAGGAAATTTGAGTGGTCTTTGAGCTTGGCTGTTTTCTGGTCCTGCCCTCAGGTGAGTTTGGATGTTTCGTGACCCAACTAGGTAACATCATCAGTGCTAGAAGGGAGTGTGGCTGGAGGAGGAGGAGGAGGAAGACTGTGGGGCCCTTGGTGCTCTCTTAACTTTGGTGGTTCTTGAAGACTAGGTAACATCATCAGTGCTAGTCCATTATGTTATCTAGCTTGGGTCTGCAAGAAAACCACCAAGTCTCCCTGTCAGTTTGGGTGCTGGGCTGCCCACCTTCAGTTTAAAAAGATCAAATCTATAATCCAAAAAACTATATATAAGAATACTATATTAAGAGGGTTTTGGAGAAATTGAGATGAGATATAAATCTAACAGACACTTGTGGTGGTGGTGGTGGGGGGGGACAGAGATTCCATACAAGGATAATGCTCTTTGCATGAATGTTTATTTATTTATTGGAATTTGTCAAACAAAAATGAGAACAAGAATCTCTCTCTCTCTCTATATATATATATATATATATCTAAGCAAAATACAACTCACGCATCATCACAAAATCTCCAGAACCATAAAGACAAAAACTTGAAATTTGGCACGTAGGTTCCTCTTGGCTTCTAGGTGCTCACTAAGAAAGGATTTTTCTAAATGACCATCAGAGCATTTAGAGTATTTCCTATATTACTATTATTAACACACTCTGATGCTAAGGAGTTCTACTCCCCCTCCCCACCTGAAAAGAAATCTCTTCCAAATGCAAAACACAAGCAGCGGAGAGGAGTTTCAGTTTCGGTTTTAGTTTCACAGCACCAAGCAGCTTTAGTACAGAACAGTTGAGCTAAGCCACGCCCAGGCTCCTTGCTGTCTCCTTGCTCACATAGCAAATATGAGTCAGTTTCCAAACAGCCCCCAACTCTCTCACACGCTGATAGGATGCTAGCCAGATGAACACCAATGGATGCTGGTAGGCCGAGGCAGAATTTTCTTTTCCACCAAAAAAACTAAGCCAGACCACATAGTTTCATAGCGAAGCATGGACATCGAGCTAGTAAGAGAATAAAAATACAATGACAGGGATGGTAGGCACATTGGTGCACTTATGCACACCCCCTCTACTGACCCCTTAAGTATGATGTAAGGTTAACGAAAGACAATTTGTGACTGAAACTGTGAAAATTTATAGCTGAGACCACTGAATCAGGTAGGGCAGTGGGTTTGACAACTCTATTACAGAAATCCATATTTTTATGATTTGTCTGAGAATGTCTGAGAATAGCTGAGATTCTTTATGTATTTTTAAAAATAAAATTAAGGATGTCACTATACTACCTTGGACCTTTAACCTGTTTAAAATAAAAACTTGGGCACAACTTCTCAAGCATGGTTGGGGTAGTATCACTAAGAGGCTGCTAATTTATTGCTGGGGTGTTCAGAAGTCAGCCTGATGAAGGAAGGAGGCTGAAATTGAAATGTAGATAATTCCTATTTTGATGCTGGCTAAACTCTGTGTTTCTCAACCGTGGCCGCTTGAAGAAACACTGGTAAGATTATCCTGTCTCCAATAGACTATTTTCTCTTCTGCAGCTTAGTCAAGCATCTTATTTTCTCTGCTAAAATACCTTTTTTTGAAAAAAAACAAATTTCCCAACAGTGGTGATTGCCTGCAAGATGGCGGGTGCAGCGATGTATGAGCTGGTCCGTGTTGGCCATTTTGAGTTGGTAGGCGAGATAATCCGGCTGGATGGAGATCAGGCCACCATCCAGGTGTACGAGGAGACCTGTATCCTTCTGGGGGAAGTCTCGTTTTCCTTGTCCAATGTTGTTAACTCTTCATTTCCGGGATCCCCCCCTCCGTGCAGTAGGTAGAATTATAGGTGAGGTTTTCAAGAGTTCATTTTATGACATGCCGGCCAGGAGCCACTTATTCCAAAGAGAATTGTATATTAACGTTTATGACAAGATGAAATAGAAAGAGAAGCAGAGGGTGATCAGATGCCAACAGATAACTTGATAATCCAGAAGGTCTACGATTGCGCTGAAATGGATAAACTTACACAAAAATTAAAAGAAAAGGAAGACTCAAAATATACAGTTTGGGAAAACTGGTATAATTGGATAGAAGATAGAAACCAGCGAGTAAATAGATAAGGAAGGGAAAATATAAAGAGGTTATAATAGGAGTATTAACCAGATGCATGAAATAACTATTAGAAGATTGTTTGATAAGAACGCACCGTCTAAGTAATTAGAAATATATATGTTTTATGTTTATTGGTTATGTTTTTTCTTTGGTTTCATTTTTAACTAAATGTTTTGTACTCTGTGATATATCTTTTAATGTTTAATAAAGTTTATTTTTAAAAATTTAAAAAAAATGAAAGAGAAACAGAGGTCAAGAAAGATGGGGGATAACCAAAGGTAAAGGTGCAAAGAAAAGAAAACCAAGTTCTGACTTGTGATTTTTTTTTCAGCACAAGTAGAACACAGGAAAAGTTACAACCTTTTGGCGTTAAATTTCTAGTAAATTTAAACCATTTCTATCACAGCCAAGTCAATCTAGTTGTCAAAACATAATTCAAAAGTTCAAGAAAAATGGAAACCCTCATGCACCTCAGCTTTCTGCTCTTGCTTGACAAGACAATCTCCGTAGACGGGTTAAGCCAGGATTAAACCAGGATCAATCCAGGATTAAGCCAGGATTAAGCCAGGATGTGGCCTTCCCCTCCCCAAAATGTCTCCTTTCCCTACCAGAGACTCTACCATCCTTCTCTTTTGTCCTTGCTGTGCACCCTTCTTTTTTCCTGAGCCGTCCCTGTAGCGGGAGTCTGTGTAGGGGACCCCGTGTTGCGAACGGGGAAGCCGCTCTCCGTGGTTCTTGGACCTGGGATCATGGGCTCCATCTTTGACGGGATCCAGCGCCCCCTGAAGGACATCACCGAGATTACCAAGAGCATCTACATTCCCCGGGGCATCAACATCTCCGCTTTATCCCGAGACCTGAAGTGGGACTTTAAGCCGAGTTCCAACATCCGGGTAAGAGACAATCAGCTGCTCAGGGAAGAGTCATTTGAGATCCAGAGGTGGTATTCAGCCGGTTCTGACCAGTTCTGGAGAAACTGGTAGTGGTAATTTTGAAGAGTTTGGAGAACCGGCTGTTCTGACCAAGGCTTCCTGAGATACCAACAAACACACATAAAATCCAAACCCCTTTTATTTTAGTTCAATGGCTGTGGTTTATCCTCATTCACAGCCCCAAATGAGTTTTAAACCGGTTATAATTAGTCCCAGGGACGTCTGCCAAAATTCCTCGGGAGATGTCTGATAAGAACGCACCTTTATCTGACTTGAAGTGCTGCCAACGACTAAAGTCCCAATTAGTCTTTCCAAAACCAAACAGAGAACAAATTCACCACGGAGCTTTCAGGTTCCAAACCGACCAGAGCGAACAACATTGCTTCCTGCAAAGATTTTCCTACCTTTGCACTTCCCTTTATACCTCATGGGAGGGGCCAATCACCTCCAAGCCTTACTCCTGAGTCGCCCCTTTTGTCTTAGCTGCTCTCGCCTTCTGGCAGCTCTGCGCATACGCACACTGGGAACAGGCTCCCCTTGTTCCTCGGCCTCGCTGCTGTCAGATTCTGGAGGCTCCGGTGTCAGCACATAACTCCCAGATGGCCCTGGCCTCATCTCTGCATCAGACGCAGGACCCTCGTCCGAGTCCTCCCCAGACTCCCAGACTGGTCCCCATTCTTCCCCACTGTCCGATTCTTCTGCCATCTGCAAAGGCTGCCGGTGAACTACAATACCGGCAAATGCCATCTCTCACTGTCCCCGCCCCCATCGATTCTCCGCCTCCCAAGTCCCAGCTGATTGGTTGGGTCTTCTTCTGGACGGTAGAGCAAAGCGGGGGTCTCCAACTTTGGCCCCTTTAAGACTTGTGGACTTCAACTCCCGGAGTTTCCCAGAGCAAAGCTGCCTGAGGAATTCTGGGAGTTGAAGTCCACCAGTCTTAAAATGGCCACGGTTGGAGACCCCTGCTCCAGAGCACCAAAAGGGTTTTTAAAGCAGCATTCCTTTTCGTTTTAAGGTTGGGAGCCATTTAACCGGAGGGGACATTTATGGGGCGGTTCATGAAAATTCCCTCATCAAGCATCTGATCATGGTGCCCCCCCGAAGCCGTGGCACCGTCACCCACGTGGCCCCAGCTGGGAGCTACGACATTTCGGTAAGTGGTCTCTCTCTGCAGAGTGATCGTTCGGCCCCAGCTGGAAAGAACAGGAGGAGAACAGATTAACAGAGTTGGAAGGGACCTTGGAGGTCAACTAGTCCAACCCCCCCCCCCCAAGCAGGAGACCCTACTCCACCATTTCTGACAGAGGAAGAGATCTGAATTGCCAGCAAACAGGGCTCTGATAGGATCGCTTTTGATGCTGCAGTGGTTGTTCAGAGTGTTGCAGTGTAAATTCAGCGCCAGAAAAGTAGAGGCGGATGCTTCATTGAACTTCTTTATAAATGCATAAAAGTAAATTTTACAATGCCAGTTGTAGATTTATCCTAGAATATAACAGAGCGGGAAGGGACCCTGGAGGTCATCTAGTCCAACCCTCTGCTTGAGCAGGAGAGCCTATTCCAAATATTTGCCTCTACCTAGGATCAAACTCACAGCCTCCTGATTGTGAAAGCGAGAGCTCCACCTCTAGGCCACCGCCCTGGATAATTGCTCCAGTGTGGAGCAAACTCCAACAGAAGCAGACATGTTACAGGTTCAGAACAGCAACTCGGGAGCTCAGAAACAGACCTCCGTTTCGCTTTAGTTCAGCAAGCAAGTTAGTTTTTCTTTCACTATTAGAGCTGAGCCCAGAAGAGAGATAAACCAGGCCCAGATTCTCTCAGCCCCTCAGCTCAGCTCTCATTGGCTGACCTTGTGACTAAGCTCTATTCCCGTTCATGAATCTACTCCGACAGTGGTCAGATCACACTTGGAATACTGTGTCCAGTTCTGGCTACCATGATACAAAACAGATACTGATACTCTGGAAAGAGTGCAGAGAAGAGCAACAAAGAGGATTAGCGGGCTGGAGGCTAAAACATACAATGAACAGTTGCAGGAACTGGGTATGGCTAATCTAGTGAAAAGAAGGACCGGGGGGGGACATGGTAGCGATCTTCCAGTATTTGAGGTGCTGCCACAAAGAAGAGGGGGGTCAAATTGTTCTCCAAAGCACCTGAAGGCAGGACAAGAAACAATGGATGGAAACTAATCAAAGAGAGAAGCAACCTGGAATTCAGGAGAAACTTCCTAACAGTGAGGACAATTAACCAGTGGAACAGCTTGCCACCAGAAATTGTGGGTGCTCCATCACTGGAGGCTTTCAAGAAGAGCGTGGATAGCCATTTGTCTGGAATGTCCTGCTTGAACAAGGGGCTGGACTAGAGGACCTCCAAGGTCCCTTCCAATTGTATGATTCTATGTTCTATAAGTTGATTTCACCCATCCACTTGGGAGAACGCGATCTCAGACTCTGAAAATAGGTGGACTTCATCTCCTGGAATTCTGGCAGTTGAAGTCCACATTATAACTTCTACTTGCCAAGGTTGAAAAGCACTGTCCTAAGGACAGAATTCGAATCCGTCAAGGCAAGTCAGCTTCCTTAAGGAGTTGAGCCCAAGTCGAGATTTGAACCCTTGGCAAACACTTCCTGCCCATAATTCCTTGCCTTTCTCATCTGGACTTTCTTCCCCCAAAGGATGTAGTTTTGGAGCTTGACTTTGAAGGAGTCAAGGAGAAACTGACCATGATGCAAGTTTGGCCCGTCCGGCAGATCCGTCCAGTGTCCGAGAAGCTTCCGGCCAATCATCCACTGCTTACCGGCCAGAGGGTCCTAGACGCGCTCTTTCCGTAAGCCATCATTTTTGTAAGAAAATGAAAGGTTGTTGATCCCTTTTCGGCAGGGGTGGGCAATGATGACCCTTTTACAACCTGTGTTCTGACCAAGGCTTCCTACTCTGCCAGAATGAGCCTTTGGGACCCTGCAAGGCCTCCTGCTCCAAGAGGCTGCACCAGCGCAACAAATCTCAAAAAAACTCCTTTCTGGCGGAGTTTGGGGGAGAGAAAGAAAGACTTTTGCTGCTTCTGCTGCTTTCTTTGCATGAAGCCAAAAGTCTCTCTTTCTCTCCCCCTGAGAACGAAGCTGGAGACAATATCCTGCGATCCCAAATAAAGAACGATCGATCGGTAGGAAAACGGGGAGGGGAATTTTCCTGCAGACTTTTTTTTGGATTTTCTCAGGGTCTCTGGTCCGTGGGATTTAAAATGATGAGTTTGGTGGTCCCTGAGGTCCAAAAGGTTGGCGACCCCTGGTTTAACCAATTAATCCTAGTTGCAGGAGAAACTGTTGTCCAAGGCTATAGTTGGTTCTTTATGGTTCAGTGGTTGGGTGAATCCAGTTGTTGGGTGAAACCTCTCTGGGGGGGTCTCATTAAAAGCTGAATGGGGTGGGGGTGTCTCTCCTTCTGCCCTCATCCTCCAGGTGTGTCCAAGGTGGCACCACAGCCATCCCAGGTGCCTTTGGATGCGGGAAGACGGTCATCTCCCAGTCTCTGTCCAAGTACTCCAACAGCGATGTCATCATCTACGTGGGTTGCGGAGAGCGTGGAAACGAGATGTCGGAGGTGCTCAGGGACTTTCCCGAGGTGAGGATGACAGGGACACTAAGCGAGAACCTGCCAAGGTTCCGACTGACGAACCCAACTCAACAAGCACTGACGAGGTGATCTGATTTCTTATTGCAAAGCTTTATTGAGTGCATCGTTTTGGCACAGCATGAAAACCAAACTGACTCTGGATAATTCCCAGGCAATTCAATATAATAATAATCTATATAAATATATATATCACAAAATCTCCAGAACTGTAAAGCCTACAAACTTGAAATTTGGTACGTAGGTTCCTCTTGGCTTCTAGGTGCTCACTAAGAAAGGATTTTTCCAAATGACCATCAGAGCATTAGTATTTCCTATATTATTATTATTAACACGCTCTGATGCTAAGGAGTTCTACTCCCCCTCCCCACCTGAAAAGAAATCTGCTCCAAAGGCAAAACACAAGCAGAGGAGAGGAGTTTCAGTTTCGGCTTCACAACACCAAGCGGCTTTAGTACAGAACAGTTGAGCTAAGCCACGCCCAGGCTCCTTGCTGTTTCCTTCTTGCTCACACAGCAAATACTGTTTCAGTTTCCAAACAGCCCTCAACTCTCTCACACACTGTTCGGATGCTAGCTAGATGAATACCAATGGATGCTGGTAGGCAGAGGCAGAAATTTCTCCCCTTATTTTCTTCCCCCAAAAAAGCCTGACTACACAGTTTCTCAGCGAAGCAGGGATATAAGAGCAAGTTCAAGCATAGAATCCTCACTCTCCCACATTAGTGCAGGTCAGATGGTCCAATTAGATGTCCAGGTATTATTATGGGAAAACCTCCACCCACCTGGCAGACACCTGCTGGAACGTCCTTGGTTCCCACGAGACGGTTTCCTGTTATTGGTCTGGAATGCACATTCCGACCTCTCCCTCCCTTATCCCCCGCCTCATCTGTTGGCAAAGTGTGAATCTGTAAACGTGAAAGCAGCCTGAATACAAAGATTGACAGAGCCACTGTTGGTCTTCACCTGGGTGCAAATATCTTGGGGAGCCCCCCCTGTCGATGGAAATGGCAGTTCATGGGCTGGAAGGAAAAGGGGGAGACCTCGAAGGAACACAGTTCTGCTCTTCTATCAGTTCTCGTGGATCAGCTGAAAAAAATAATAATATACAGTCAGGATCGTATGAAGCGTTCATACCCCTTTATAATGCCTCGATAAGGCCACACTTGGAATCCTGCATCCAGTTTTGGTCGCCACAACGTTAAAAAAAGATGTTGAGACTCTGGAAAGCGTGCCGAGAAGAAGCAACCAAGAGGATTAAAGGCCCGGAGGCTAAAACATACGATGAACGGTTTCAGGATTGGGTATGTCTAATCTAATGAAGAGAAGGACTAGGGGGTGACCTGATAACAGCCTTCCAATATCTCAGGGGTTTCCACAAAGAATAGCGGGGGTCAAATTATTCTCCAAAGTACCCGAAGGCAGGACAAGAAATAATGGATGGAAACGGAACAGAACAGAGAGAAGCAACCTGGGAATAAGGAGAAACTTCCAAACAATGAGAACAATTAACTAGTGGGACAGAAGTTACCTCCAGAAATCATGGGGGGCTTCATCACTGGAGGTTTTTAACAAGAAACTAGACAGCCACTTACTAAAATAGTATAGGTTCTCCAAGGTCCTGCCAATGCTGTTATAGTTATTTTTGCCTTTAAGAAAGATATGCAAAGTATTTGGAGACCAGAATGTCATGATGCCAATTTTTATTTGTGATCCTCTGTTGTAATGACGAGGCAGTCGAGGTGTTTGATCATGATCAAATGAATCATGATGAACTTTATTGGAGTCTAGTCTTACATTTATACACATTTTTAGTAATCCTCTAACATTGGTTAACTTTAGTTTCTGCTCAGCTTTCGTTACTGTTTAGCATAGTAATTAACACACTTAATGATCTCTAGTTAAAGTCTAACATATGTTTACTTCCTCTCTCTAATCCTTCTTTGCATTAGTGATTTTGTTTGCCTGAGTTGTATTTGCTTTGGAACCTTCATTACCTGAGGTTTGCCATCAAGATAATGACATTCCTGCAATTACAACTCTACAATCATCCTAGGGTTTTGGGTTTTGGGAATAGCATATAAAGTTGTATATAAGCATATTAGATAGCGGTGTTTCTCAAATTGTATTCATTTTAAGGCGGGTGGACTTTCAACTCCCAGAAGATCCCCTTTCTATTTTGGAAAGCTGGCTCAGCATTTCTCAACCTCCGCATCTTTGAATGGGGGAACTTCAGCTCCCAGAGGGTCCCCTTCAACCTCCCAGAATGGCAGAGCATGCTGGTTGGGGAATTCTGGGAGTTTAAAGTCCGTATGTCTTAAAACGGCTCAGGCTGAGCAATGCCGCTATTAAGCCACGGTGCTCCTCAAGACTTTCTTTGGCTCTCGTCCTCCTAGCTCACCATGGAAGTAGATGGGAAGACGGAAACCATCATGAAAAGGACCTCGCTGGTGGCCAATACCTCCAACATGCCCGTGGCTGCTCGGGAAGCCTCAATTTACACAGGTGAGGGGCTTTTTCATGCCGCCACCCCCCCCCCCGCCACCCCCACACCTGAGAACAGTGGTCTGGCTTGGTGGGCGTGGCAGGGGAAGGATACTGCAAAATCCCCATTCCCCACCCTCACCCCACTAACCTGCTTTCCAGCTCCGTTCTCCTGGGCAGGGCAACCAAAGAAGAGCCAGCCGATCAGCTGGGACTCAGTGGGAGGCAGCGAAGAGATGGGGTTGGCGGGGCCAGTCAGAGGTGTTGAGGTAATTCCCCGTTAGGAGGATGAGCGCATACAGGGAGACGTATTTGAGAGTCGTGTTTGACTAATACAAACACAGTACACAGATACACTGTACAGTAAATGTAGGTTTTTACTTCCAGAAAGGTTTAAGCAAAGTTCAAAATAGGCAGTCCAAAGTCATTCACAGGTAAGATCAGTCAGTTTTTAGTCCAGGGATAATCCAAATATCAAATTCCAGTATCATAAACAGTTCCGTATGAGACTTACATCAAATCCAGTAATATCAGTCAATTAGAAGGAATGGCAATACTCTCCAACAGAAGGAAACAGAGATACTCACTCAGACACACTCTCTTCTGAGACTAAGACTAAGACAACCCAGGTTTCTGGCTCCATCTTATGGCCGTTTGAGAAACCACACCCAATTGCATGCTCTTGTATTTCCTTAAAGAGACAGTATTAAAATGTCTATCCTGGTTTATATATTTCTAACCCAAATACCTGTTAGGTCAGGGGTCCCCAACCGCCGGTCCGCGGACCGATACCGGTCCGCGGAACAACTCTTACCGGGCCGCTGGTTGCTGGGCGCCGCCATCTTTTGGTAAAAGTGCTTCCGGTGAGCTTTTCCGGGTAGAAAGCTCACCGGAAGCACTTTTCATCAAAAAGATGGCGGCGTAGCGCTTTCAGTGAGCTTTTCCGGGTAGAAAGCCATTTCTACCCGAAAAAGCTCACCGAGCCTAGGCACCGCCATCTTTTTCATCAAAAAAAGATGGCGGCGCCCAGTTGATGCCAGTACCGGGCCGCGGCGCCCAGCTGATGCCGGTACCGGGCCGCGGCGTCGAAAAGGTTGGGGATCCCTGTGTTAGGTGACTTATATTCCTAACAAGAGGCGGTATTGGCCAGTTCTCCAAACTACTCAAAATTTCTGCTACCGGTTCTCTAGAACCGAATGAATGTCACCTCTGCCTGAGAACCACAACCATGGGAAGGGCTTCCAAAACAATTTTCAAAACTTAAAATTTACATGCATTAAAAATTGCCCTGTTTTTTGCTAAAAGATTCTCTTTTGGATCAGAGTTGGTACCCCACCAGATGCCCCACTGCTAAACCCTAAAACTATCTTAAGAAAGTAAAATCTCTGGGTAAACTGTTAAGATAGTTTATGGCTGAATTCTCACACTGTATTATAGATGGTCCTTGACTTACACTCATTTGTTCAGTGACCATTCCAAGTTACAATGTGGCCCTGGAAAAAATGACTTACTTATGACCCAATTGGGGCTGGAATTTCCAGTTGTGAAGTGGGACATGCCCAATTTTACAACCTTTTTTCCCCCATGGTCATTAAGCGAATCACTGCAGCTGTTAAGGAAACACCCTATTTCCTTTGCTTGTTGGTGTCAGGATTCCGACACTTAACCCCATTTAAATCACTGCCTGGGTGGAGCCGACTCTGAGACACATAATCCATTGTCACCCTTGACTCTGGTTTTCCCCCACCCCCTGGGTGTATAGTAATTATATTCTCCAATGGGACACATTCATAGCCAAGAGTCATCAATCAGTTAAGAGTTTTGTCTGGCAGAAACTTCAGTTATCTAGTTAATATCTTTGAAAACATTTATGGAATGCACTTTCAATTTCCAAACTGCTCTCCCCTCCCTTTCTGTTGGCAACTCTAAAAAGACCACCGAAATATTTTATGAGTTGACCGTTGGCTGGGAAGGTTGCAAGTGGCGATCACATGAACCTGTGACATTACAGATCTCAGTGGCTCAGTAGCGAAGAGGCTGAGCTTGTCGATCAGAAAGGTTGGCAGTTTGGCGGTTCGAATCCTTAGCGCCGAATAACGGAGGGAGCTCCTGTTAACTTGTCCCAGCAGCTTCTGCCAAGCTAGCAGTTCGAAAGCACGTAAAAAAAAAATGCAAGTAGAAAAATAGGGACCCCTTTGGTGGGAAGGGAACAACGCTCTGTGCGCTTTCGGTATTTAGTCATGCCAACCACATGACCACGGAGACATCTTTGGACAGTGCTGGCTCTTCGGCTTTGTAACGGAGATGAGCATCGCTCCCTAGAGCCGGAAACGACTAGCACAGTGGTGGCTCACCTTTTTGGGCTCCTGTGCCAAAAATTGTGCACACACCAGTGCGCACGCACTAGCGTGCCAGCACCCAGAATGCAATGTGTGCCCACCCTCCCCACGTCCCCTGCGGATGTGTGTGCAATCTCCACCCCCACCCCCTTACCTCGCAGCTGAATTTTTGGCTGGTTTTTTTGGCTGAAAGGCTTTTCAGGACGAATGATAGGCCCGTTTGGTCACTTCCGGTATTACAGGAAGTGATGAAACGGGCCTATTATTCGGCCTGCAAAGTTTGCAGAGGCTTTTACAAGCCCCCGAGAGGCGCGCGCATGCGCAGTGAGGTAAGTTTGCCTGCGGCTCATGTGCTGGCACAAATGGCTCTGCGTGCCACTTGTGGCACGTGTGACACAGGTTTGCTATCACGGGACTAGCATGTAGGTTGTGAGGGGAACCTTTTTCACCTTTTTACCTTTTTTAAAGATACGCCTGAATTTTGACCATGTGACCACAGGGAGGGGTGCTGTGATGGTCATAGGTGCCAGGACCGGCTGTAAATGACTTTTTTTCGGCGCTGTTGTAGCTGGAAACGGTCGCATCCCTCTGAAACTTTCGGGTGATTTAATATTCCTGCCCAAATATTGATACCTTTTCCAAGATCAGCCAAGATTCTTTGGAATCTTCCTGTAATCCTTCCTTTCTCTCTCTCCAGGAATCACCCTCTCGGAATATTTCCGGGACATGGGATACCATGTTAGCATGATGGCCGATTCTACCTCCCGCTGGGCGGAAGCCCTTCGTGAGATTTCTGGCCGTTTGGCTGAAATGCCTGCAGGTTGGTTTTTTCTTCTTCTCTCCATACATTTCTTTGACTTCCTAACCAGGGTGTTCTCCACCGTGGCTATTTTAAAATAGAATAGAATTAACAGAGTTGGAAGGGACCTTGAAGGCCTTCTAGTCCAGCCCCCTGCCTAGGCAGGAGGAAACTCCGCACCACTTCAGACAAAGGGTTATCCAACATCATTTTTAAAAACTTCCTTTTAAAATAAATAGAATAAATATTGAATAAGGAATAGAATATAGAATAGAATAGAATAGAATAAATATTGGAATGAAGGAATAGAAAATAGAAGAATAGAATAGAATAGAATAGAATAGAATAGAATAGAATAGAATAAATAGAATAGAATAGAATAGAATAGAATAGAATAGAATAGAATTAATATTGGAATGAAGGAATAGAAAATAGAATAGAATAGAAAAGAATAGAAAAGAATAGAATAGAATAGAATAGAATAGAATAGAATAGAATAGAATAGAATAACAGAGTTGGAAGGGACTTGGAGGTCTTCTAGTCCAACCCCTGCCTAGGAAGCAGGAAACTCTACACCACTTCAGACAAAGGGTTATCCAACATCATTTTTAAAAACTTCCTTTTAAAATAGAATAGAATAAATATTGGAATGAAGGAATAGAAAATAGAATGGAAGAGAAGAGAAGAGAAGAGAAGAGAGAGAAGAGAAGAGAAGAGAAGAAGAGAAGAGAAGAAAGAGAAGAATAAATATTGGAATGAAGGAATAGAAAATAGAATAGAATAGAATAGAATAGAATAGAATAGAATAGAATAGAATAGAATAGAATAACAGAGTTGGAAGGGACCTTGGAGGTCTTCTAGTCCAACCCCCTGCCTAGGCAGTAAACCCTACACCACTTCAGACAAACGATTATCCAACATCTTTTTTAAAACTTCCAGTGTTGGAGCATTCTCTAACTGTCAGGAAATTTATCCTTAGTTCTAGGTTGCTTCTCTCCCTGGTTAGTTTCCATCTATTGTTTCTTTTTCCTGCCTTCCGGTGCTTTGCAGAATAGGTTGAGCCCCTCCTCGTCTTTGGGGCAGCCCCTCAGATATTAGAAGAGTGCTATCCTATCACTCCTCATCCTTCTTTTCAATAGGCTGGTCTCCACCCTTGGCAGTTTTAATTCCCCAGGCTGGCCGGGGAATTCTGAGAGATGAAGTCCCCAAGTCTTAAAGTTGCTAAGGTTGGAGACCCCTGGGCCAGTTCAACCCAGTTCCTGGCCTTCCCATTGAACCCATGGGAGATACTGGGAGTGTCAACTTTGAACCGCTTTGCCTCTTTCAACCCTAAACGCTTTTTGACTTACCAATGAACTGGGAGGGGGGATGGAAGGGGGAAATAGAAAGCTGAGAATGTGTGTGTGGACCGTGAGAGCCTGTGCAACCCTCAAGGCCACTGCTGCAGGTGCTTGAGAAAGAGACGGACTGTTCCCATAGCAAAAAGACGTCTCATGATTGGACAATGTGACCACTGAGGGGCGGGGAAAAAGGGAAGCTGTTATTTGACCAGGCAAGCATTTGCGTGGGAAGAAACTAGCGCTGGTTTTGATTCTTCAGTACCAAAATGGTGTATCCAATAAAGTTTTACTTTTGGGAATTCAAAGTTCCTGAGAGTTTTTCCTTATTTTGAGTTGAAGTCCACATTTCTTTCTTTTTTTAAAAATATTTTTTTATTAAAGTTTTATAATAAAAAAAAACAACACAAATCATGTTTACATTTTTGCAATACATTGTAGCATCATTTTTTCCATCTTCCATCATTCATATCTATATACATATATACATTATTCATATTTACATTATATATAAACTATTATTCTTGTTATCTATCCAAGTATATAGATTATCCCAGACCATATAGAATTCCTTTTTCTTTCTCTTGCAACTCCATGATAAGCTTATTCATTTCTGCACAATCCATAAGTTTTTCAATTAACATATTATCTGTGGGATTACCCTCCGCTTTCCAATTTTGAGCACAAGTTATTCTCGCTGCTGTCAGAATATGTATTATGAAATATTCAATTTCTTTTTTATATTCACCTCTAATTATCCCTAATAAAAACGTTTCCGGTTTGAATTCTATTTTTTCATTTGTTATTTCCTGCAGCCAAATTTTTATTTTATTCCAGAATTTTTTGGCTTTGGGGCACAACCACCACATGTGAAAGAAGGTACCTGTTGTTTGTTTAAACTTCCAACAAAGTCCACATATCTTAAAGGTGCTGAGATCGAGAAGCATTGATTTAGCTTTCCAAAATGCAGTGGGGGATTCTGGGAGTTGAAGTCTGCCTTCCTTAAAGCTGTCCAGGTTGAGAACCACATTCAGAAGGAACAGATCTTCCTGCGTCTTCATTCCCTTCTCAACTTTCACAGACTTTTTCCAAACCACGAGAGACGAAAACTCTCTTTTTCCTTTGCAGACAGTGGGTACCCAGCCTACCTGAGCGCCCGCTTGGCATCCTTCTATGAACGGGCCGGCCGTGTCAAGTGCCTGGGAAGTCCTGAGCGAGAGGGAAGCGTCAGCATTGTTGGAGCGTAAGTTGCCAGATTCTTAGATACAGATTAACAGAATTGGTAGGGACCCTGGAGGTCATCTAGTCCAACCCCCTACCCACCCAAGCAGACCCTACACCATTTCTGAGAGATAGCAGTCCAGTCTCTTCTTGAAAGCCTCCAGGGATGAAGCTCCCACAACTTCCGAAGGCAACTTCTGTTCCATGGGTTGATTGTTCTCACTGTCAAAGTTTCTCCTTATTTCCAGGTTGAATCTCTCTCCTTGGTCAGTTTCCTTCCCTTATTCCTTGTCTGGCCTTCAGGTGCTGTAGAAAATAGCTTGACCCCCTCCTCCTCCTCTCTGTGGCAGCCCCTCAAATATTGGAAGGCTGCTCTCCTGTCTCCCCTGGTCCTTCTCTTCCCTAGACCAGCCAGGCTCAGTTCCTGCAACCGTTCTTCGTACGTTTTAGCCTCCAGTCCCCTCATCATCCTGGTTGCTCTTCTCTGCACTCTTTCCAGAGTCTCAAACTCTTTTTTTATAATGTGGGGACCAAAACTGGATGCAGTACTCTAGGTGTGGCCTTACTAAGGCTTTACACAGTGGTATTAGTACCTCCCTTGATCTTGATTGTATCCCTCTGTTAATACAACTTAGGATTGCATTAGCTTTTTTTGGCGGTGGCTGCACACAGCTGGCTCCTATTTAGCTGGTTGTCCACTAAGACTCCGTGATCCCTCTCCCAGTTACTGCTATTGGGCCTGGTTTCACCCAGTCTGTATGTGTACTTTGGGTTTTTCTTGTCTAAGTGTAAGACTTGACTTTTCTCTACATTGAATTTCATTTTGTTAGATAAGGCCCAGTGTTCCAGTCTGTCAAGTTCCATCTGGATCTTGAGCCTAACTTCTAGGGCAGTGGTGGCTAACCTTTTTGGGCTCCTATGCCAAAAATTGGGCGCGCACTTGCACATGCACGCTCATGTGCCAGCACCCAGAAGGCAACGTGTGCACCCCACCACGCCCCTGCGCATGCGCATGCAATTTCCCCCCCGCCACCGCCCCCTTACCTGCACTGCGCTTCACAGCTGATTTTCGGCCTCCCAGATGCTTGAGGAAAGCCTTCGCAGGCTGAAAAATAGACCTGTTTTGTCACTTCTGGTATTTCTGGAAATCCAGGAAGTGATGAAACAGGCCTATTTTTCAGCCTGCAGAAACCTTCCTCAAACCTCTGGGAGGCCGAAAAAGGCCTCCAACCGGCCGAAACTCAGCTGTGAGGCATGTGCATGTGCAGTGAGGTAAGTTTGCCTGTGGCTCGCGTGCCGGCACAAATGGCTTTGCGTTGCACCTTTGGCACACATGCCATAGGATCGCCATCACGGTTATAGGGTGTTGGCTATTCCTGCCAGCTTGGTATCATCTGGAAATTTGATGAGTTCCCCTTCTTATTCCCTCATCTAAGTTGTTTATGAAGACACTGAGGAGTCCTGGGCCTAAGACGGAACCTTGTGGCACCCCGCTGCTTACTTCCCTCCGTGTAGACTTAGACCCATTAAGGGCCACTGGTTGAGTACGGTTTGTCAGCCAGTTACGAATCCATCTGGTGGTGGTGCTATCTAGCCCACTTTTTTCTAGCTTCCCAAGAAGTAGGTTGTGGTCAGATTCCGTTTCCTGTCTCTTGCTGGAGGGAGGCTGTGCAGAAACCATTTTTTTGAGCCGTTAGACATCTTTTAGCAGCGGATCTCTTCATTTTTGCAAGCCAACCATTGGCTGGGTTGAAATCTCAATGTTCTCATCAAGGCGTTGGATGCTGCTGACGGGAAAGCTTTGTAAACAAACTTCAGGCGTTGGTAGGAGGGAGATGTCATACCCTTGTTGGGGTCTGATTCTGA
Organism: Notechis scutatus; assembly: GCF_049901735.1. Lineage (NCBI taxonomy): Eukaryota > Metazoa > Chordata > Lepidosauria > Squamata > Elapidae > Notechis > Notechis scutatus. The sequence continues at coordinate 2,126,724 of NC_142022.1, read as the reverse complement.
GTGGGAGATTGAGCAGCTGACAGGGAGTGGGGTGCAGCTCTGGTGGCTGTGGAAGAAACGGGGGAAGGGCACAGTCTGGCTGGGCATTCAGAGGAAGACCCAGGCCCACCCCCTCTTCATCCTAGGGCATGAAGGGAGGAACAGAGAAGGGAGCAACGTGGCTTATGGTGGAGAAAAAGGCCCTGATCCCTTTCATTAATTGCAGCTGGGAGAACAGGGTACCTGCACAACAGCTCCTTGCTGGAAGCAAAGCATGCGTCATCTTGGTCGAGGTTTATCTGGGTTTTGGTGTCCTCCCAATTGTGGGTGCTGCGTTATCTTGTGGAAGTCTGCAATTTATCACCCTGCCCTGCCGTGTTAATGACTCCAGTGTGGTTTGCGTTGGTTTTTTTCTTTCTAATTATTTTTACTTTTGCTTCGGACAGCATTTACTTTCTTCGTAGACTGTTTTATGGAAGAGTTTGATACCCAGTTGAAGATAATTGGACATTGGGGCCGAAGTTGGGGGCATTCAAGGGAATTTATTCTACTTTTGTGACTTGGTTATTTTTGTGTCACACCCTGGGTCTTCACAGGAGAAATCATCAGCTGTTTGGGATTTATGCCTTTGACCAACCTCCTCTTGCCTTTTTTTATAGGGTGTCCCCTCCTGGTGGGGATTTCTCGGATCCCGTCACCTCTGCAACTCTGGGGATTGTCCAGGTGAGTCAGGTTTTTACTGCTTCCACCTCCTTAGCGCCCCTGGGAACATCCGACCCTTTTCCTGGACCAACCATCCCACTGCGAACAAACCCACGCCCTAGTCACCTCCCATCTTGACTACTGCAATGCCCTCTACATGGGGCTGCCCTTGGAAAGTATCCAAAAGCTCTAGTTGGTCCAAAATGTGGCAACCTACAAGGTTTTGTGCAAGCCTAGATTTGCCTTATGCGGTCACCTCTCTTGTGGGAGCTGCACTGGATGCCAATTTGCTTTTGAGACCAATTCAAGGTGCCGGTTGCCACTTTCAAAATCCTCCATGGCTTCAGGCCAGGTTGTTTGAAACACCGCCTTTCCTTAAGTCACCCACCGGAGTAGTGGGGGGCAGGGGAGGCTACTGGTCCCCTCTCTTTAGGAGGCGCTCCTGGTGGGATCCAGAAGAAGGGCCTTCTCTGTGGTGGCTCTGTTCTGACCCAGCTACCCAAACACGACACACCCTCTGACGTGAATGGAATGCCGGCAGCCCCGGCAAAGTTTCTCTCTCGCCGCAGGCTAACAAGTCCGTCCATCCAGGAGGTGAATAGTTGTCTGCCACATCTATTCATCTTTGTCCCCTGCCTTTAATCTCCAAAGCTAGGGTGGGGCTTCGCTCGCAGCGGTGGCTCTTCCGTCCCAAGGACGGGCCCATAGATTTCCGTTGCTCTCCTCTCCTCTGCCTTCTGTGCATCCACGCGTCAGGCACTCAACTCGGCTGTTCCTCCTCTTCCTCATAAGCCACCTCCAGACCTGGGGGCTGTGGACTCTCCATCTGAGGGTTGACAGACAGCCCAGGTTCTTCTTTCTTTCTTTCTTTCTTTCTTTTCTTTCTTTCTTTCTTTCTTTCTTTCTTTCTTTCTTTCTTTCTTTCTTTCTTTCTTTCTTTCTTTCTTTCTTTTCTTTCTTTCTTTCTTTTCTCTCTCTCTCTCTCTCTCTCTCTCTCTCCTCAACTCCATTCCCTCTTCCCCCTCGGAGCTCCCAGGTTGTCCTGGTGCTGACCCCGACTCCCACACCTCCTCCTCCTCCTCCTCTGATTTGGCTGCTGGAGGGGCCGTTGGCTGACAGGCCACAACATGTCCCCTCCCTGTGGCATATCGTGGAGATAAGACTGCCCTCCATCTTGTGACTCTTTTGGAAAGCCCTAAAACCATGATTCTACCAGCCAGGCCTGGGAGCCAGAGGGATATGAAGCCCATCAAACGGCTGGTTTGATGGTTGTCACCTTCCCAGTGCCTTTCACAGCCCTCTCCAAGCAGTTTACAGAGTCAGCCTATTTGCCTCCAACAATCTGAGTCCTCATTTTACCCACCTCGGAAGGACGGAAGGCTGAGTCAACCTGGAGCCAGTCAGGATTGAACTCCTGGCAGTGGGCAGAATTGGCCTGAAATGCAACATTCTAACAGGAAGGAAGGAAGGAAGGAAGGAAGGAAGGAAGGAAGGAAGGAAGGAAGGAAGGAAGGAAGGAAGGAAGGAAGGAAGGAAGGAAGGAAGGAAGGAAGGAAGGAGGAGGAGGAGGAGGAGGAGGAGGAGGAGGAGGGGAGGGGAGGAGGAGGAGGAGGAGGAGGAGGAAGAACAGGGAGAAGAAGGAGGAAGAGAAGGAGGGGAGGAGGAGGAGAAGGAGGAAGAAGAAGAAGAGAAAGAACAGGGAGAAGAAGAAGGAAGAAGAGAAGGGAGGAGGAGGAGGAGGAGGAAGAGAAAGAACAGGGAGAAGGAGGAAGAAAAGGAAGGACGAGAGGGAGAAGGAGAAGGAGGAAGAGAAGGAAGGAGGAGGAGGAGGAGGAAGAAGAAGAACAGGGAGAAGAAGAAGGAGGAAGAGAAGGAAGGAGGAGGAGGAGAAGGAAGGAAGGGATTTTTAATTTTTAAAAAAATAAAATAATATAATAAAATAATAAAATCAAATAATAATAAAAATAAAATAAAATAATAATAAAAATCAAACCAAATAATAAAATGAAATAGTAAAATAAATAAAATAATGATAAATAAATAAAATATTATAAAATTAAAATAAAATACAATAATACAATAAAATAATACAATGCAGTACAATTAAAAGATAAGTGAAGTGATCCAACCAGGCCCGTGTGTGCCTCGTGTCTGCCTGCAGGTCTTCTGGGGCCTGGACAAGAAGCTGGCTCAGCGGAAGCATTTCCCCTCCGTCAACTGGCTGATCAGCTACAGCAAATACACGCGGGCGCTGGACGATCACTACGAGCGGCTCTACCCAGAGTTTATCTCCCTGCGAACGAAGGCCAAGGAGATCCTGCAGGAGGAGGAGGACCTGGCCGAGATTGTCCAGCTGGTGGGAAAGGTAGGAGGGCCGGAAGGGGCCTGAGAGGTCTTCCAGTCCACCCCCTACTTAAGCCGGAGACAGAGCAATACAAAAGCAATCCTGGGATCCAGAAATCTCCTAGGAGGAAAACCCATCCCACTCACACACCTGACGGAGCAAGCTGCTGTATGGAAACAGGGAGCAGCAAACCCCACACGTCTAGCACTGATGCTGTTCCCTAGCTGGGTCATGAAAGGTCTGAAAGGAAACCCCCAGAGAGCACCCAGGACCCCACACTCCTCCTCCTCCTCCTCCTCCCCCACCCCCTCCTCCTCCTTTTCTCCACAAACTCCACTCCCTTCTAGCGCTGATGTTTCCTAGTCGGGTCATGAAACATCTGAGAAGAAAACCACCAAGCGGAGAGGGCTCCAAGGACTTCCTCCTTCCCTTCTCCTACTGCTTCATTCCACAAACCCCACTCCCTTCTAGCACTGATGATGTTACCTAGCTGGGTCATGAAACATCTGCTGAAGACCTCACAATCCTCCTCCTCTTCTTCCTCTTCCTCCTTTCTTCGTTCTTCTTCCTTTCCTCCCTCCCTCCCTCCCCACTCCTCCTCCTCCTCCTCCTCTTCTTTTTCTTCTTCTTCTTCTTCTTCTTCTTCTTCCTTCTTCCTTCTTCCTTCTTCCTTATTTCTTCTTCCTTTCCTTCCTCCATCCTCCCTCTTCCTCCTCCTCCTCCTTCTTCTTCTTCCTTCTTCCTTATTTCTTCTTCCTTTCCTTCCTCCATCCCTCCCTCCCTCCTCCTCCTCCTCCTCCTCCTCCTCCTCCTCCTCCTCCTCCTCCTCTCCTTCTTCTCTTCTTCTTCTTCTTCTTCTTCTTCTTCTTCTTCTTCTTCTTCTTCTTCTTCTTCTTCTTCTTCTTCTTCCTTATTTCTTCTTCCTTCTTCCTTCTTCCTTATTTCTTCTTCCTTTCCTTCCTCCATCCTCCCTCTTCCTCCTCCTCCTCCTCCTCCTTCTTCTTCCTTCTTCCTTATTTCTTCTTCCTTTCCTTCCTCCATCCCTCCCTCTCCTTCCCTCCCCTCCTCCTCCTCCTCCTCCTCCTCCTCCTCCTCCTCCTCCTCCTCCTCCTCCTCCTCCTCCTCCTCCCTCCTCCTCTTCTCTTCTTCTTCTTCTTCTTCTTCTTCTTCTTCTTCTTCTTCTTCTTCTTCTTCTTCTTCTTCTTCTTCTTCTTCTTCTTCTTCTTCCTTCTTCTTCTTCTTCTTCTCTTCTTCTTCTTCCTTATTTCTTCTTCTTCCTTCCTTCCTTCTTCTTCCTTCTTCCTTCTTCCTTCTTCCTTATTTCTTCTTCCTTTCCTTCCTCCATCCTCCCTCTTCCTCCTCCTCCTCCTCCTCCTCCTCCTCTTCTTCCTTCTTCTTCCTTCTTTTCTTCTTCCTTTCCTTCCTCCATCCCTCCTTCTCTTCTTCTTCCTCTTCCTTATTCCCTCCTTCCTCCTCCTCCTCCTCCCCTCCCCTCCTCCTCCTCCTCCTCCTCCTCTTCCTCCTCCTTCTCTCCTCCTCCTCCTCTTCTTCTTCTTCTTCTTCTCTTCTTCTTCTTCTTCTTCTTCTTCTTCTTCTTCTTCTTCTTCTTCTTCTTCTTCTTCTTCTTCTTCTTCTTCTTCTTCTTATTTCTTCTTCCTTTCCTTCCTCCATTCTCCCTCTTCCTCCTCCTCCTCCTCCTCCTTCTTCCTTCTTCCTTATTTCTTCTTCCTTTCCTTCCTCCATCCCTCCCTCTTCCTCCTCCTCCTCCTCTTCCTTCTTCTTCTTCTTCTTCTTCTTCTTCTTCTTCTTCTTCTTCTTCTTCTTCTTCTTCTTCTTCTTCTTCTTCTTCTTCTTCTCTTCTTCCTTCTTCTTCCTTCCTTCCTTCCTTCCTTCCTTCCTTCCTTCCTTCCTTATTTCTTCTTCCTTTCCTTCCTCCATCCCTCCCTCTTCTTCCTCCTCCTCCTTCCTCCTCCTCCTCTCTTCTTCTCTTCTTTCCTCTTCCTTCTTTCCTCTCTTCTCCTCCTTTCCCTCCTTCTTCTTCCTCTTCCTTCCTTTCCTCCCTCCTTCCCCTCCCTTCTCCCTCCTCCTTTCCACAAACCCCCTTCCCCATTCCAGCACTGACAATGTTCCCTAGTTGGGTCGTGAAGCGTCTGCAAGAAAGCCATCCAGGCTCAGGGAGCACCCAGGACTCTACCGTTCAACGCCCAGCTACAGATCTTCTCTTCTAAAAGGGGAACCTTCCCGAGACAGAGCGACAAGGCCCAATTTATCGCCTCCCTTGGTGCCTTCCTTTCTTCTGTTGCTATGTCCACACACGTGTCCATCCTCTCTCCCATTTTGTGTTGTTCAGGCATCCCTTGCGGAAAGCGACAAGATCACCCTGGAAGTAGCCAAGCTGATCAAAGACGACTTTCTGCAGCAAAATGGCTACTCTTCCTACGACAGGTAAGGCGGGGGCTTCTCACCACCTCACAGCCCACCCTCCACCTTGGGGCAGATCCCCTCAAGGACACTTGTGAAGTCTGCAGGAGCCCCCTTTGGGTTTCCACGCAGCCCCCTGCAGCGAGCCACAAAATGTACGGCCGCGTGTCATTGTTCGTAGAGGCAATCCTCAACCTACGACCGAATTTCTGTTGCTAACTGAGAGATTTGTTAAGTGAACGTGGCCCCATTTTACAGCCTTTCTCACCACCATTGTTAAGTGAATCAATGCGGTTGTTAAGTGAGTAACGTGGACGTTAAGTGAATCCAGCTTCCTCGTTGACTTTGCTGGTCACAAAAGGGGGAGACATAGATTTTGGGTCAATCTTAACAGGGAATCTCACAATTTTACTCTGGAACTATGAAACCAATGACAACAACCCAACTGGTGATGAGTAGGTGTCTTCAAATCATAGACTCCCAAGACTAGAAGGCACCGTTGAGGTCCTGAATTTGACTAGGCATCGTAGCATCCTATGGGTAGAAGGGACCTTGGAGGTACTGGCGATGGCTAGGCATCTTAGAATAGAACATGGAACAACAATAGGGTTGGAAGGGACCTTGGAGGTCTTCTAGTCCAACCCCCTGCTCAAGCAGAAGACATAGACCATTCCAGTCTCCTCTTGAAAACCTCCACAAAAGTGACCCCAGGAGGCTGCGACCGTCATAAGTATGAGCCATTGGTCAAGCCTCCAAATGAATGGATGGATGGATGAATGAATGAATTCTTTATTGGCCAAGTGTGATTAGGCACACTATTCTGACCAAGGCTTCCGAGACCGTAATTACGCACACACTTATTTTAAAAGCAAGGTATTGCAATGTCAGTGAACCAACCCTTTTTCTTTTCAACTGTTGTTATGTCAGGTGTGTTGTGGGACAAATGCCTGTCCGTCTGAATTCTGAAGTCCTACAAGATCTTGACTTTCTTCATTCTCCAGAACCTTCTCAACCTGATGTTCCTAGTAGTTGTTACTATACTCAAATCCAAACTTTTGGCACAGTTTCCAGTGAATGGTTTTAGCAGCTCGGTTATGGTGTTCTAAGTAGTCAGTTGTTGTTATTATTATTATTATTTATAAAAAAATTATTTTATTTAAGGTACATACAATTCCTCTTCCATTTAACGGAGTGTCGCCTGGGTACAGATGACTTGTTGTGCGACAACAATTAAAATTTACATCCATGTTCATTACTTTGGTATTAACTTTCTACTTTTATCTTATTCTTATCTTGTTAACGTACATAATATTTATTTATTTATTTATTTATTTGATTTGCCAATTGTTTACAAGATAATAAGTATAAATGTATACATAGTTGTGAATACATGAAATGGGTACATATAAGAAAAATAAAAGAAGAATAAGAGAAACAATAGGACAGGGACGGTAGGCACGTTGGTGCGCTTATGCACGCCCCTACAGACCTCTCAGGAAAGGGGTGAGGTCAATAGTAGACAGTCTAAGGTTAAAGTTTTTGGGGTTTGGGGAAGAAACTACAGAGTCGGGTAGAGTATTCCAGACATTGACCACTCTGTTGCTGAAGTCGTATTTCCTGCAATCAAGTTTGGTGCGGTTTACTTTGAGTTTTTACTTTGAGTATTACTTTGAGTAATATCTCTATTACTAGAACACTCCTCTTCCTAGCATGTTTATTTCTGTAAACCTGTTTTCTATATTTCACTGATCTATTATTGTATCGTGGATAAAATTTGTCATATTTAGATAATCCTTGACTAATTGGGAGGATCTACCTCAGGGGTGTCCAACCTTGGCAACTTTAAGACTTGTGGACTTGTAAAATTTGTCATATTTAGATAATCCTTGACTAATTGGGAGGATCTACCTCAGGGGTGTCCAACCTTGGCAACTTTAAGACTTGTGGACTTGTTTTAAGACTTGTGGAATTCTGGGAGTTGAAGTCCACAAGTCTTAAAGTTGCCAAGG